>NC_090923.1:1468443547-1468746578 GCF_040938575.1 Ambystoma mexicanum | reverse complement strand
CTGAAGTCATAGAGTTTGGCCACTTAAATCTTCCACAGAGGTTTATGGATATTCTTAAAGAGGCACAGACACCCAACACTAGGCACTGCTATTTTAATAATTGGAAGAGATTTGTGATATGGTGTACATCACAATCACTAAACCCAATAGAATGTTCTCCAGCTCACATTCTACACTACATGCTTTACCTACTAGACCCGGGCCTAGTATTTAATTCCATAAAGGTGCATCTGGCGGCCCTGTCAGCTTACACCACTGCACAGAACAAAGTGTCCTGGTGGAAAGTCCCTGCCATTAATGCATTCATGGAAAGGGTAAAGAGGCTATACCCACCAATTTCCAACCGTCCTCCGGGTTGGGATCTCGGTGTTGTGCTTTCCAAGCTCATGAGTCCACCCTTTAAACCTATGCACAAGGCCAGCCTAAAACATCTTACTTACAAGACTGCATTCCTAGTAGCTATCACCTCCATTAGATGAGTCAGTGAGCTACAGGCTTTGTCCGTACAAGACCCCTTTTTCATTATACACAAGGACATGGTTGTCCTCCAAACACATCCTAGGTTCTCACCTAAGTTAATTTTAAAGTTCCATGTAATCCAATCCATAGAACTTCCTACCTTCTTTCAGAATCCATCAAACTCAGCAGAAAGAAGCCTCCATAAACTTGATGTATGGAGGGTGGCCTTGTACTATGTGAACAAAACAAAACCTCTAAGGAAAACAGACCAACTCTTTGTTTCCATAGCGCCTGGTAGAGAGGGCAATCACATATCAAAGAACGCCATCTCCAGATGGATAGTCAAGTGCAAAAAGCTCTGCTATTCCCTATCCAAGAAAGTCTTACCTTTCACCCCAAGGGCACACTCTACTTGAGGTACAGGAGCTACCTTAGCTTTCATTGCAAACATCCCTCTAGACGCCATCTGCAAAGCTGCTACATGGAGTTCCATCCATACGTTCACACAACATTATTGCATTGACACACACTGTAATGCAGATTCACAGGTGGTACAGTCGGTCCTAAAACAACTCTTTGCTATTGTACCTTCAAACTTCCCACCTTCTTCTCCAGATACTGCTTGCTAATCTATGCAGAGCATGTGATCTAAGCAGATCCACAAGCTCTAGAAGGGATACATTACTCACCGTAATCGTATTTCTGGTGCTTGTATCTGCTTAGACTCACATGCGCCCACCCTTCCTCCCTTACGGAGTAGAAGGCGCATAGATGTTTCCTGGGTTATCACTGTTTCTGCTTTACAAAACTTATCAAGACATAATTGCCCCAATACTTCTGAAGGTCTTTGAGGAAACCTTTGAGATAGGGTGGCTCCCAGACACAATGAGGGAAACGTGGATAGTCCCTATCCTTAAGCCTGGAAAGCCAGCAGATATTTACGACTCATATAGACCATTGGCTATGTTAAATTGTGATGTGAAGCTTTGACTACCATGTTGCCATCCAGACTCAAGCAATGTAAAGCAATGTATATCTACATTAATACACCCAGACGTTCCGGGTCGTAACACTACAGCAAATTACATCATGCCATAGAGCAGACCAAGGACTTCCCGGAACATTATGTAGTGGCATCGTTAGATGCGATTAAAGCATTTGGTTCTGTTTATTTGGAATGGATAGAGGTTGCTCTGAAGAGTTTTGGATTCGGGGCTTACTTTAGAAGGTGGGTTAAAATACTGTATACTTCTCCCACAGCCAGGTGTGCCCCCTCTGCCCTATGCTCTACATACTAGCGCTAGAACCAGTTGCTGTATATCTTGGGCAAGAATAACTAGAGGCCGGGATACACATAGGGAACACTATGCATCTACTCTCGATGTATGCTGATGATGTGCTGCTTTATTTGGCCAACCCACATCATAACTTACCCCTGCTATTGGAAATATTGGACAATTTCACAAAATGTTCTGGGATAACATTTAACAAGCAGAAATCATGCCTTTGCCCCCTGGCGAGTCTGAATGACAGTGCACTGACCCAGAAGCTGGATTGGGGACTGCGGTGGGAACATTAATCATTCAGGTATCTGGGTTTTAAGATCGCACATTCCCTAGAGTTAACACATGCACTAAATACACTAAGAGCCGCTAAGGAAGTTAAGAAATCTATGGTGTTTTGGTCCGGCTTACCTATTTCACTCATGGGCAGACTGGCCATCACAAAGTTGATCCTACTACCCCGACTATTGTATGGGTTTATGAATATTGCCTATTATATTGTGGCCTCCTTCTTATTAGGGGCCCTGATCCGACCCTTACGACTGCAAAACGCTCTTTGGCATCCTCTGATTGGACAGGTTGGCACCCACTATTGCTGCAAATCTGGAGACGGACTTCTCAGGCTTGGGCAACCATATTCCCCACATAGCTCCTTGCTGGTCAATACGCAATGGGACCCACAGGAATTCAGAGTGGCAAGGAGTTGGGAGGACTCGGATGTAGCAACATGGGGGGATATGTAGGAGGGTCGCACATACAGAGAGTTCTCGGATCTCACCCTGAAAGAAGGTCTCCCGAAAGGACAGTTTCTTAGGTACATACAGTTAACTAAATTCGCTAAACGGGCCTGGCCTGATTGGCCAAAGGAACCGCAACCCAACACGCTTCTCGCACTTATGCATGATTTGGCAGATGGTCGGAGGCCGGTGTCCAGGATCTACAAGGCCTTGTTGGATGGCATGATTCCAGACCACGCAGTTCTTAAAGCTAAGGGACACAGATTTTGGTGACGCAATCACGGATAGGCAGTGGGCATGGGCACTCAGCCATGGCAGGCATGTCTCGAGAAATGCTAGGTTCTGACTCCTGCAGGTAAACGTTCTCCATCGCTCATATCTGACCCCAGCTAGGATTGCTAAATTCAATAAGGAAGCAAGTCTGCCTGTCCCAGGTGTACTTGTGGTGATGCGCATGTAATGCATATGTTTTGGGAGTGTGCTTTTGTGCAAAGGTTTTGGTCCAGCATCAGAAGAACCTGCGAAACCGCAGGGATTTCCAGGTACAAATGGTCACAGCAGGAATGTATATTAGGTATGTATGCCAGAAATAGAAAATGTAAACACATCACCAGGTTCATGGTTTTAGCTTGTGTATTGGGTAAGAGGTGCATAGACATGACCTGAAAATCAAATAAGGGCCCACAGTATGCGGTATGGTTAAAGGAAATACAGCGCTGGAGCACTGCCGAGACAATGGCTTGGGAACGTGCCATGGACACTCATGGAGGGGAGGTGGGGCTCTTTTTCGGGGTATGGAAGTCATTGGTTAACACTGCTCTCTGCTTTTCTGATGACAAATCACTGTGAACTCTCTCACGGGAGAATGAGTTTTATATTGTACAGGATTACCTATTTAACTAACCCTCGCATAGACTGGGACTCCAATGGCTACTCCTACTGGTGCTACCAGGCAGCATGAATGGTGGACAGTGTAACTATACACTATATTAATGTACTTGGTTGGTTTTTGGTTGGTTTTTATTTCTGTTTCTCTGTTCCTGTTCCTTTTTAATTCTCTGCACTGTTTAGAATTATTGACCTGAAGCAATGTATTACATAAAATGGTCTGTTTACTTTGTGCTCTGCAAATGTCAGTAAACAAATTAAAAAATTAAAATCACTGTTTCTGCTTTATCAGATCTGTACTCACGCTACACTTCATGCAACTTCATGTCAGAATCAAACAATCTGAGGGACCTCGACACGTGAAGGACCATGAGTACAGTACACGTCACACTAGGGATAGTATTACTAAACATGCCCTGTCAATGTCCGTTTTCGAGTTTCTAAAACAAATCTTGTAATACTCTGCGACTTCCACTAGATGTGGGACTATGCAGAGAATGTGAATCTAAGCAGATACAAGCATCAGAAATAAGATTATGGTGAGTAATGTATCCCATACCTCTGTTTAGTATGCTTCTATATGCTTTTTTCTACCTTGCGTTGCAGCGTATTTACAGTATTCTGATGTTGAAGCTCTCCTTCGTACGAAATGCACCATAATACTAGTCTCTCCAAAGTTGAGATTTATTAAAGAATGCCCTTCATGGTAACACGTGTTTCGGCAACACACATAAACAGTGCCTTTATCAAACCAGGGCTGTTGACTTGGTACAATGTAAAGTTAACTTGCCGTCTGTTCTCAATGAAATATGAGCTCAGATATCATGACCGGCACGGGATTTAACCCGATTATTTCATTGAGAACAGACGCCAAGTTAACTTTACATTGTACCAAGTCAACAGCCCTGGTTTGATAAAGGCACTCACTGTTTGTGTGTTGCCGAAACACTTTGTTACCATGAAGGGCATTCTTTAATAAATCTCAACTTTGGAGAGACTAGTATTCTGGTGCATTTTGTACGAAGGAGAGCTTCAACGTCACATTTTTCCATTATAGAGGTTGGAGTGTGTCCCTCTATTTCTCCTGCCAAATGCGACATTCTCACTGATATATGTAGGCATGTAAGCCTAACACTTGGTCGCAGAATGTGAATGTCGGCGTAAAATCACTCCTTTTCGTGTGTTTATTTACAGTATTGGTCATCTTCTTATTTTCACGATAACTTCATCTTTTGGCACATGTTTCTCTTTGTGCTTCTGTTACATTGTCAATCTTAAGTATTTTCATGTAGTTTCGGCTTAGGCATATATATCTTCTTTTTGACATCATATTACTGTCGTCAGACTTTTATTCCAAGCTCGTCCATGTTTCCCATAGCCGCATCCGGGCACTTCGGCAAGGGACATCCTGATTGGTAACTTCCATCCATTGCCTCAAAGTGAGGGTATCTTCTGAATGGCTGTCTGAGTGCATATCATCTTTCATACAATCGATGCGGTATGGGCATGTCACATAAACTCATACATGAATTCCCAATTGTTACTCCAATAGGACGGTGGTGAGGGGTTAGGGACTAGAGAAGAGGCATCCACCTGCTCATCTACATTCCCCCCTCTGGTCGAAAAAATTGAACCATGCTCTTCTTTTCCTCTTCTTCCACAATTCCTGCTTCCTCTTCTTCTATCATCTCATCATATTTTCTTTTCTTTGGGACCCATATTTTCATCACACCCCTGAGGTGATCTGCATTCTTTATGTGTTCATCCCCACTCTAGGTCATATAGTGACAATCACCTTCTGGTGAACAGAATATCCATTGTCCCACATATCTCTTCCGATCTTGGGGATAGTAGAAACTTGTTCCTGGAGGTGAACCCTTCTTGATGTTTTCTCGAGTACTTTCTTCAGTCTGCGTTTTCTCCCCAGTGCCATTTTTAATGTCAATCATTATCTTCATTCCAATAGCTTTTTTGGCTGTTTTCTGACTTTGTCCCAAGCTCATCCTAAGAGCCGGAATCCTAGCAACACCAACACTAGTATTGCTCCAAGTAATTTGAAAGCATTCCCCAACCAAGATGGAATCCATGAAAACAGGGGTGAGAACTAATCGTCTTCTGCCGTCTCATCAGCTTTGTCTTCCATCTTTGTATGCAAGGTTGTTAACATCGTTATTGCTTCTTGCATGGTTCCATTTTCTCCACCATGAGATGGTATAAATGCACAGCAAGAAGGCCCGACCTTGGCACAGACACCTCCTTCCATTGCTGTTATCAGATCCAGAAAATACCTGTTCTGGAGAGTCATCAGCCTGATGGTTCTTAATTATTCTTTTATTGCATTGAGTCCTTTTATTGTTGCATTAATCGTCTGCAGCAATTCCCACCTAGTGATCTCCAACCACTTGCCATTTACTGCAGCATGAAGTCCTGGTATAGATATAGATGTCATTATCAATGCGGTCTTGCTGAATAACTTGTGTTCATCAGGAATGTTTTCATAAACCGTTATTGATTTCGATGAGGAATAATTATTTCTTTTGAATTGGCGAAGAACTAATGATCTCTTCCTTCTTTTGAATTCATTCATTTTTGGGAACTCCTCGATATGGAGGTCACTTTGGGGAATCACTAGTGCTGGGATGTGTGTTTTTACAATGGAGCACACTCCTCCTCCCCAATCTTTAGGCAACTGCATTTAGGCTCTGGATTCGCAGGCCCAGTATCGATCAATCAGAACTGCAGTTCCTTCGTTCAGACCTGGTACTTTAATTATGCAACCTTTGTTCCTTCCAACATAGACTTGCCATCATTCTTGAAGCAGGTTGTTGCGTTCTTCAATTGTAATATATGCACTGGTCCTGCTTCGTTGTCAACCCAGGTTACTAGTTTTGCATACTTGGCCCATGATTCCAAGCATTCATCATTCATCATCACCTTTTGCACTTTGTGGTCTGTGTCTTTCTTCATTAAATGTGCAGGGCATGATATTAGTCCATCTTCCCATCCATTACCGGTTGCTATACACCCATAGACCAACAGCTGTGCTCTCTCCCTGCATCTTGGCTAACCTGATTTTTCAGTCAGGTCTGAGCAATTCATTCTTTTCATTTTGACAGTGTTTATATGTTCTCCATACTGGGATGGATACATACGTTTTTTGTTTGTCCACCCAAATCCAGTCTCCATTCCTTTTGTCTACACATATGTATCTTCGTATGGAAAGATTTGTCTAGATCGCAATCTTAGAGTTGCCCATTATCCTTCGAATTGTGCTTCTAGTTGATTGAGACATTTTGCATCACGTGGAGACATTTCTCTTGCAATAAATATTCTTGCTGCATTCATCGCATTTGGCATTAATGAGCACACATAACTCTCTTTCGATGTGCTCTCTCCCTCCTCTTTCATGTGCTGGTACCATAGATTATTAGATGAGCCGATTTATCGAAGTATGTCTTTAAACTTACATTGTCTTCCTCAGCATCTCTGTTTATTCAACAAAAAGGTTTTTTAATATCAGAAATCAGTGGGGTTGTTGGACTCTTAAAAAGGGCAATGGGGATAATGGTAATGGTGGAGGATGTCTTATTTTCTGGCTCCTTGCTGCTTATAATTGGTGTGAATGCCAACGTAATAAGGATAACAGTTAAAATCAGAATACCACAGAAAGATCCAATCATTACTCTACGTATAGTCCTTCTTTTTCATGAAGCAGCAGTTCTTACCTCTTGAAACATTTCCATTTCTCTGATGTTTGACATATACCAAATGTGTCCATTTATTAATGATTTTTGAATTTATAGCAAAAACTGCAAAATAATCGCCAATATAGTTATCAAAACAATAGTGTTATTTTTAGTATTCCCGAGAAACATCACTAAATCGGTATGTCAACGCTTCCTCCAGAGAGGCTTTCACTGATCTTTGGACCCCCATCTCATCTCAACTCTCTCTCCTTCCACATCCTCTACCATTAATGGTGGCATAAAGTGGGAGGTTCTCTTGGCTAGCTTCTCATACTCACATTGCTTCGTGAATGTCTATCACACAGGCACTATCCTGGTTTAGGATCCACAATCCAACCTCCTCTTCTTTGACCGTATTCTGCCTTCTCTCATTAACTTCCTTCCTTCTCCTGCATCTCCCCCTACCACTCTCCCTCTTCCTCTTCTAACTGTGTACCACGCCCCTGTACAGCACCTCATAAAACTTTCAAAGTCAGAGAACTCCTCCATCTGGCGACTCTTAATGCCTGCTCAGCCAGCAAACACTCCACTGCCATCTGCCTCCTTCTTGAAGACATTGGCCTCGACATTCTCGCTCTTACCGAGACATGGTTCAATGCCAGCTCAGTCACTGCTTTTGACTCCCTCCTCCCTGATGGCCCCAAAAGCATCTCCAAGTCTCGATCTCACAGCACTGGCGGGGGGTTGCCTTAATCTTCCCTGAGTGGGTTCCTGCTTCCATCTTACCCACCCAGAACTACCCTTCCTTTGAAAGCATGGTTTGCAAGTTGGTCATCTCTCCCATCTCCACCCGGACCATTGCTACCATTTACTGGCCTTCAGGCGCCACCACCCTGTTCCTCTCTGAATGGGCTGATTTCTTCTCCTCCTTACTTTCATCCACCGCCAGCCTCCTCCTCCTGGGTGATTTCAACATCCAACTGGACTCCCCTGGCTCTGCATCCACTCTCTTCACTGACCTGTGCACCTCGCTTCCCCTCTCCATTCTCCCTTCTGGGCCAACCCACTCAGCTGGACACACTCTGCACGGCCCCATAAACTCTGACCTCTCTCTCTCTCCTTCACTAGTCACTCCCCTCTCCTAGTCAGACCATTCTCTCCTCTCCGCCCACCTGGGTCCCTTTGGCCCTCTGACTGCCCCCCAAAAAGCCCTGCCAACCTTGTTCACTAACACCTGCCCGTGTCAGATGCTGCCTTTGCTTCCACCTTCATTCCCCCTCAGCCCCCCTATCTCTGATACTACCTCTGACTATGCTCTCAGCAACCTCCACCTTTCCATCACCAATACTTTTCACATTCTTGCCCCAGTCATGACGATCCGCTGAAACCTGCCTCTAAGCGTAACACCTGGTACGACTCCAAACCTGCGCCCCTGAAACTAATGTGCACAGTGGCGGGACAGAAGTGGCAAACTTCAGTCTCACCCTCTGACAAACTGGCCTGCTTCCTGCTCGAAAGGCAATACAGACTCCATCTGCACCCAGAAAAGGGCCCACATCCAGGCACGGGTTTCCAGTGTCTCCAAAAACATGGCTGAACTTTTCAAGATCTGCAGGGAACTAGCTGACCCTTCCACAGTTTCCTCCTCCAGTTCTCCTTCCCAGTCCCTCTGCCACGCACCGGCCACACACTTCGCCACCAACATTCAGGACATCCTGAACAACCTTGCTAGCCACCCGCCCAATCCATCCCTCACCCCCTGCCTCCCTTGGCCCCTCCTTCCTCCCTCTCCTCCTTCTTCCCTGTCACGCCTAAAGAAGTTACCAGAGTTGTCCGCTCCATGAAGGTCTTTTCTAAAGAGGTTTCCCCTTGCTCATCCAAAACCATCAAGGATAACATTGGCTCCCTTGCACCTCATCTTTCTCTCATCCTATTGCAGTAAGTCTTGTTTGTCTTCACAGCGGTACCAGACTGCCGTTTTGCAACCTTTGGAGTCTCAAACCCAGACCATAGATTCCGTACCTCCCCAGTTTGCTGAATATGCCCCGGTCTTTGTGGAGAAGGTGGAACATGACTTACCTCTGCACCGCCCTGAAGACTGTTCAATTGATCTCATTCCAGAGGCACTGGTACCATTTAGCAGGATGTTTTCCTTATCTCTCAAGGAGAAATCAGTTCTTCGCCAATATCTAGATGCCAACCTCAAGAATGGGTTGATTCAACCTTCCAAATCACCTGCTGGAGCTTCTCTATTTTTCATCTCGAAAAGAGATTCCGACGAACTCAGACCATGTATCAATTACCGCGGACTCAACAAGGTTACCATCAGGGACAGTATCCCATGCCCCTCATTTCAGAGATTCTGGAGGCAGTCAAAGGAGCGGTGATTTTTACCAAGCTAGATCTCCGGAATGCGTATCATCTCCTTCGCATTCGCGCAGGAGGTGAATGGAAGACTGCCTTCAGAACACCCTATGGGCTGTTCGAATATAAGGTGATGCCCTTTGGATTGGTCAATGCGCCTGCCATATTTCAACGGTTTATGGACCACACTTTCTCAGACTTACTGTTCCATTCGGTCATCATTTACTTGGATGATATCTTAGTCTTTTCCAGATCCGACAAAGAGCATTCCACGCATTTGCATGAAGTACTTAGACATCTTCAAGAAAATCACCTCTTGGTCAAGCCCAGTAAATGTATTGTTCAAGTATCCACTGTTCCCTATTTGGGATTCATCCTCTCCAGAGACGGTATTCAAATGGATCCTAAGAAGATTTCTGCCATCACGGACTGGCCATCACCTTCCTCCGTAAAGGATGTCCAGAGGTTCTTAGGATTCAGCAATTTTTACCGCAAATTCATCAAGAATTTTTCCGCTTCAGTTGTTCCCATAACCTCCCTTCTTAAGAAGGAGAACTTACCATTTAAGTGGTCATCGGAAGCTAAAGAGGCTTTTCAACTCTTAAAGGAGAGATTCACTTCAGCTCCCATTTTGAGACAACCAGATCAGACCAAGAGGTTTATCGTTGAAGCCGATGCTTCTGCCGAAGCAGTGAGAGGAGTTCTTCTACAAGAGCATAAGGGAATCGAACACCCCGTGGCATATCTATCCAAAACCCTCACCCTTAGTCAAAAGAATTATTCGGTTATTGAAAAAGAACTTTTGGTCATTAAGTTAGCCTGTGAGGACTGGAGACATCTCTTACAGGGAGGAGCCTGTCCCTTTAACATCAGGACTGATCACAGGAATATTAAATCCTTGCAAACTATGGAGTGTGCCAACTCTTGAAAAGCCAAATGGGCTCACTTCTTCGCCCAGTACGACTTCGAGATCACCTACCTCCCGGATAAGGTGTTCATGACAGCCGTGGTGCCATTTCTATCCCAAATCAAGACCGCTACGGCTCAATTACCTCTCCCAGATTTCGCATCCCCGGGGTTCAAGGTCAAGATGAAGGACGGCCTATGCTTTGTCAACAAAAAGCTGTATGTACCCTTACCGGTCCTACGCCGCAAAGTCTTGTCGTGGTGTCATGATCATTGTACTGCTGGTCATCGAGGCTCAAAGAACACTGAAGAACTAGTCACGAGTTCTTTTTTTTTGGCCAGAAATCTCTTCCGATGTCCAGAAGTAGGTTCAGTCCTGCGTTTAATGTGCGTGCAGTAAACATCATTAGCAAAAACCCATCGGTCTCCTGGAACAGATACCCTTACCCGCTGTCCCGTGGGAGCAAATCTCCACAGACTTCATAGTAGAACTTCCGGTCTCTCGAGGTCAGACCTCTATAATGGTTACTGTGGACTCGCTCACTAAATTGGCTCACTTTTCCCCGTTCCCGGGTTTGCCTTCGGCGTCAGAAATGGCATAGGTCTTTATTCGAGATGTATTTCGTCTACCTGGATTACCTACAAAGATTGTATCAGATAGAGGAAGTCAATTCACCTCCAAATTCTGGAAGGTCTTTCTTCAGGTTTCCACCCGCAAACTAATGGACAGACTGAGAGACTAAATGGTACATTAGAACAGTACCTACGATGCTATGTGAATAACACCCAAGATAATTGCTACGATTTATTCGCATATAATAACTCTAAAGATTCGGCTATCAATCTCAGTCCCTTCTTCTGTACCTATGGTCAACATCCCAGTGGTATATTACCCGTCCCTTCCTCAAAGACTGTCTGTCCCACAATTGATGCCCGTTTACAGCAAATACAGGATTGCCGAAAAGGCTCTAGTGGAAGCCCGTTCTTGCTACTAAAGATCAGTGGATCGGAAAAGAACAGATGCTCCAACACTCGGTCCAGGCTCCAGGGTATGGCTATCTACCTAATATCTACCTAGATGGATTCGCCCCTCGTAATTGTCTCCTCGTTTCATAGGTCCTTACACGGTGGAATCTCGGATCAATCCGGTAACATATCGGCTCCGCTTGCCCAAAAATATGGGTAAGATACATCCTGTATTCCACTCTTCATTATTGCGTCCTGCCCCGGATAACATCCCTTCTTCCCTGGTGAAACGTGGCAAAGGAGACGAAGTTACTCAAGAAGAAGAGTATGAAGGAGCAGGTATTAAGACTCTCGTTACCACAGAGGGAGATTGAAATTTCTCAGATCCTGGAAAGGATATCCATCCTTAGAGGATACTTGGGAACCAAGTTCCAATGTCCGGGCTCCCCGTTTAGTACGGAAGTTTTACCGTGCCCACCCGGGTAAGCCGGGTTTTTCCTGTGCTGGAGTGGGGCATACTGTCACACGCCCCTTCTATATGAGGGTGTGGGACCGATGGCGACGACGCCGCCATTAAGTTACTCCATTACGTTAGATCGCAAACGTCCTGTTGCGATCTAGTCTTCCTTCCATCATGGCCGCCGCCGGCTTTTTCTGGTGATTCTGGCCGGCGGCGTTTGCGTTGCAACTGACCTGTTTTCCTCTGTGTTGCTAACGCTCACAGGAGTTTTCCCTTTGCTCTGCCGAGCCCTCCTGTCCCTTGGCTCCCTGGCCCTGCCTTCAGGTACTGATTTCTTTTTCTCCTTCCTCTCTGGCTTACCCTCGGCTCTCCTTTGCTACCCTTCCGCTCTGCAGACCTTTTCTCTTTTTGCCCTGCTTCTACACAATACGGAACTCTCGAGGCAGACTTTCCTAGCTCATCTCCCTCCTTCATTATTTTTCCACTTGAGTACCCTCCTTACCTGTTTGGGACCAGCAGTTCTTATTTCCCTCTGGAGTACTACCATTCATCGGTACGCCCACGTACCAGCACTCCTTGAATAACCACTGCGTTGTCATCTGGACAACACTTTGGGGATTTTTGCCCACGTGACTTTTTCCCCTTCTTGGCGGCTGCGGATCCGGGACCTCTGGTTGCTGGATTTTTTCCGGAAACCATTGTGGCGTCGTTCCGCGGTCGGCCTTACCTGCACAAAAAGAAATCCACAGAAAGAGAAAGAAAGACAAAGAAATCACCTTTAACTGACTCTCCAGGTGAGGAAGAAGGTGAGAGAACTGATATAGAGATCGAGGTAGACTAACCTGACAATGAGATACTGTTTTGTGCGTGGCAAAATAAATTGCTCCTGGTTTCAGCTTAATGTTTGCTGCTCCCACTCCTTTCAATATACACATCATATGTACTTGTAGTCCATAAGATACTTGGCACTTTTCCCAAGTCTTCCTGAAAGAATTGCAGTTTTTTCACCAATGCCATTCTCTGCAGTATTTCTAAATCCTCTACTTTAATCTAATAAGTAAGATTTATGAAAAATATTGCCTCCTCATTTGAATATCTATCCCTAGATAGTTCCTCACCCATCAAATCTGTCAACCTGTATTCTTCATCGAGGGCTATCACTGTTCTCCATCCCCTTCCTTTATCGTCTGTCCCATGAAGCATCACCCTTTCTTCTCTCACTATTGCTGCGTCTAGTTCTAAAGGGATAACTTGCCCTTCCTCATCCATAGGATTCTCTGGCCTGAACAAAAACTTATTAGGTATTCTCAACATTTTGCAGATCAATTTAGGCAGCCATGATAATAAGATAGTGTGAAAAACCAGGGGGTGTTTCCCAACCTAGTCCCCGGGATCCCATACTCAGGTGACCAGGGAAAGGCTATCGCTTTTAGATCCTGACCCTGGGGTGGACGAGCGAGGGAGGATCACCTGGGTAGAGGGTCCTCAGGGAGTGGGGAGAAACACCTGATGGTGAGACATGGTATCCCCCTTTTTCCACAACCCATCTAACCCCTATCCCTGCCTTTTTTATGGGAAACTACAACTCCAATAATTCCTCCCCACTTCACATTGACAACACTACTGAGCCAGGGAAGATAAGGAATGAGGCCAGGAAGATTACCTGTGCTGACTTGCAATGGCTCTGTCCCTTTAATGAGACCAGGCAGAGTCAGGCACGTAATCCTAACTATACACACTTGACACTTGTTACCACTGTCAGGATAAAAGGTGGCACTTAGAGTCACACTCTGAGCGAGGCTGGATGCGAGAAGGAGCAGCTCTTTCGGGGTTGATGTGAACCAAGCTATGAAAGTTGGAAGGCAAAGTGGCTGATCGGCATCTGCAAAGAACGAAAGATCCAGGTGAGAATTCCACACTTTTGGGAAGCTGCA
The DNA here is from genome assembly GCF_040938575.1 of Ambystoma mexicanum. Lineage (NCBI taxonomy): Eukaryota > Metazoa > Chordata > Amphibia > Caudata > Ambystomatidae > Ambystoma > Ambystoma mexicanum. The sequence goes on along the minus strand of NC_090923.1, from coordinate 1,468,732,895 downwards.
AGCGTTCCAAGACTGAAACCGAGTGAGCAAAAACTTTCAAGATGCTTCAGAGCAGTCCGCAACCCCCGCCCCTGGGTGAACAACGGAGTTGGGGAGGAGCAGAGGAGGCAGAGGAACTGAGTGGTCCTGCGAGGCAGAATCGCCCATTTGAATGTCTCGGTGAAATGTGCTGAGTGGAAGTGTATTAAACGGGAACCAAAGGCAAGAAAGTAATTGCGATCCTGTGCAAAAGTTGAATAAGTGAAAGCAAGTATATGAACTTTGGAAGAGGCCAAGAGGGCAAAGTAAAGAGAATAAGAAACTGCAAGTACCAAGAAGCATTGCCAGATGAGGAAGATTGTTGATTTTTGAATTATTTGAGGAGAGGTCAAAGTCATGCAGAGGTCTACGTAAAAGCCTTGCAGTTTTGAAAGTCTTCTACAGTAAGATGTACAATGACAAAACGTGTGGAAGAGAAAGACAGGCTCGAGCCCGGTGGAGGGAAGTCATTGTCGACCTGTGGAAGAGTGAAAGAAACATGTGAAGGAATGTGGGGAAGGAAACCCCCACAAAGAGAAAGACAGTCTCGAGCCCGGCAGAGGGATGTCTGTGCTCAACTGTCATAAAGTAAAAATGTGAATGTGAAATGAGAGGTAGGCTTGAGTTGAATTGTGGCAAAGTAAGAGTCAAGATTAGAACTATGTGTTTATGAGAAGGCAGAAAAAGCCTAAGACTGCGAAAAGCTTGATGCCCAAGCCTGAACTGTTGAATTGTACCAGTAAGCCAGAGTGTGCAAGCCTCATAAATGTGTGCGATCTACCTATCCTTTTTAAGAAACTCTCAAGACCCCGTGCTGCTGACACTTCTTTTAAGACACTATTTTTCCTTTTGTATTCCCTTAACACATTTGTCAGTTGAGAAGGAGGGCAAGGTTAGTTTTCTTTTAGTATAGGCCTTTTTATTTTGACTAGACTGAGTTGGACTTGTTTTTATATTGTTTAATGGTCGAGACTACTCCCATTTTAGAGTTAGGGCCAGTTTGGAATTCTACTAACCCAACCAAGACACCAAAATAAAGGTTTTTGAAAAACTTGCATCCATTGTGTCTGTGTCTACTATCGATCTGACAAATGTCCGATTGCAATTCATTATCAACACCAATCACCATCCAGGACCATACAGTAAAGCAAAAACACATTACGTCTGTCACACGCATATGCGTGATGACGTGAGCCACACACTCTCCATATACATAATTTGTGTCCATGACAACCACCAACACTCTTGTTACTACACGGCCGAACGGAGCATGCCCAGGCTGCTAACCAGGCAATTATTTGTTCCAGACAACGCTCTCATGCTATTAGAGTATGAGCATTTTTGTCACCATTCGAAACCCAATCGGGTTTTTTCCATAACACTTAACATGTCGAGGATCTTACGAGGACCAGGCAGCTGGAACTAATACAATACTACTTCCATTACTGCGAGGTAAGATCCACAACACATACACAGATTTCTCTAACAAATCGTCACATTTAGACAGAATTGAACGTAACGTGCATCTCTTATATTACACCAGTATTGCCCCATAAGCACTCGTATCATTCACAGAGCAGACCAACTATCAACCAGATTGGTCACCGTGACCCACTGGAGCGTGTATATGCACAGTCAAGCCATTACGGGACTATTGAGGTAGGCCCTCTGGCTTTTTTAACCACTACTTTTTTTTATCATTTACAGTTGAGGCTGTTTCATGGCCCTTACCATTTAGAACAATCACCTGCTTGTCCCAATGACAATTTATATACTAGGCATTTACCCACACATACTTGCATTGCAGGTTTCCTCGTTGGACTTTTAGTGAATCTCTATCACCATTCCGGATTTCTTTTTTGAATTCAAACAGAGTCAACATGTACTACTACAGCACAGCCCTTTGTTATTTTAGTATATCATTTCATTTGCTTGTTGTTGCTAGGAACAGTAGACCTTGTGGAAATTCTAACACTATAAACCTAAATGTGGTAATAGATATACACTTTAAATTATTTTGTAGAAATCACCCTGATGATGGACATGAGTCCGAAATACATTGGCGAAGTTGGCCTCTGCACCTCTAACAAAATATAAGAAGATAAAAAAAAGATTTGTTTTTTATCTCTGTTTTCTGTAATTTTGTTGTTTGATCACTTCAATATTAACAATGTGAATTATTATAGTAATTTCTGATGGTAGTACTTTCTACCCCAAATTGGCTTTACCAGGTCTGGTATAGTTTTATACCAGACATTTCTTTTCTTAAGGTTACGAGTGATACCACTCTGGCAGAGAGTCTCCCAGGACCCCCCTTGTTATCTGCATATTTCAAGTAACTTTGGGTCTCACCCTAAGTTACTAGGGTTATCCAGACGTGGACCCCTTGCTCACTATTCTTAGAGAGGCACAGCTACACCCTACTGATGAGGTTCACCCAGACTGAAACAAGTGTCTGGGGTTGATGTTGGTACTCTTGTTCAGAGGAGAATTGCCTAGCATTTCGGTGCTGGACTGCCCCAGGGCAGGACAAAGACTGATATGTTTGGGATATTTCTTCTCTGTGAAAGATAGTGAGCTAAAGACTCTGGGTAAGGCTCTTGTAACCAGGACTCATGTCTGGCAGAGAGTCTCCCAGGACCCCCCTTGTTATCTACTAGTGATACCATGCCTTCCTTAAAATAACCACTCCATACAAAAACACTTCATCTTGAGGTACTCCTCGTAGAGCTTTCTTCCCTGTAAATGTTAGCATGAGCTCCCTCACGTTTACATGATGTATCCCTGGAGTGGAACACACTATTCCTTCATCAGTGAAAAATATGTTCATGTTAAGTTTCATCATCAAGTCGCGTCCTAGTATGCTTGCCAGCGTTTATTTAGAATATGATAATGCAATACACATGTCGTGCTCACCTATAGAAATCGGTAATTGGTCTGTAAATGGAACTAAATAGGTTGTCCTAGAAAATCCCTGTGCATTCATGACAACACCTGGCATTGGATAGTTTCCCTCAAAGACACAGGAACAAGTTGCCCCAGTGTCCACAACAAATGAAAACGTCTTGCCTCTTATCGCCACCCTGACCCTTGGTTCCCCTCTGGGATCCGGTGTTACAGATAGCACTGAATACATCAGGTCCTTCTGTGGGCTGTCCTTTTGTGGATATAAATCCACTACTGTACATGTGAAAGGATTTCCTCCCACCACTGTCGTCCTCTGCGACTTTCGTGGCTCCCGTATCCATGGACTATTGTGATGTACCTGTCTGTTGTATTGGAATATATTGTACTTGCTGTATCAGTGCCTGTTGTGTCTGCATAGGCACTTGCTGTTGTTGCCCTTGTGGCGGCTGCATCTGCATTGGGACTTGTTGTATTTGCTGTACTTGCAGTGCATACGTCTGAGTTTGTGTGTGATCATGGGCAGAATATCCTTGTGAATGTGTATTATACTGTGGAGCATATCCCATCCCCCTCTTGGAGATTGGCAATTCTGTTGATGCATGCCTCCCCTGCTTCTGCAAACTCTAGCTAAATGTCCTAATTTACCTCAGCTCCAACATTGCGGTCGCTGTCCGTCATTAAATCCTCCCCTTCCTTTGAAATCTGCCTCGTCCTCCTCGAGACGCATTCCCTCTACCTCTAGGCATACAATTCTGATCCATCACATATGCCACATTATTCTGTTGTGGCAACTGCACTGTTTGTGCCGTCGCTCCCTCATTGTTTGTCAATACCGCTCCTTCTATGACATATTTTGATAATGTTTTCTGCACCAACTTCGCCTCTTCCTGTTTTCTACCCTCTGCTTTCTTTTTGTCTTTCTCACTTAAGATTCTACAATAGTGCACAATTGCCAATTGTATCTCTGGCCATGGCTTCGCTTCCATCCCTACCTCTTTCTTTAGTTGACGTTGCACCGGCTATGGCAGCCCTTGACACAAAATAGGTTAAAATAATGCTACTGTCTTATCCCATGATTCATGCGTTTCCAAATTCCATCTGCCCTGAATCTCCTGACTAAAGGCAATCGGGTCTTCAGTCTCTCCCAGTCATTATTGCCCCAATATCCAAAGTATCAACATATTGTACTCTAAGTGATCGCCATACATCTGCTCTACAATGATTAAATGGCACTGTAACGCTCACCTGGTTCCCACGGAGGCGCGGCGTCGAAGGCGCAGAACTCTGAAGATGGACAGGAAGGGCCCCTCTATTCTGGCTTCCCTGGCTCGTTGGATACCCTCCTGTGCGTGAAAAGGGAGTATTACCAACTGTGGAACAATGCTCAAGCCTCCCACTCCTTTCCAACCCTCCACGATACCTCCTCCACGATTCCCTGTGAAGCCTCACCTTAGGGTTTGGAAGGATGAGCTCTCCATCCTGCTTCTGATGCAGGGGCGCGTTGAAACCCAGTTACTTCACTGGATTGAGGATTGATGGGAGTTCAGGTAAGCTTGACTGTTCAGGTAAGGCGCTGTAAAAGTTCTGTTCAAAAGTTCAAGCTTAATAATAATGTTTGTTGTCTAATTGCAGCAAGCGCTAATGCTTATGTCTTTTTCCCCTTAGGGGCCGGGGTTCGGAGTGCCGGAGATATGGCGCCGACCCGAAGTGAAACAGTTCTGGATGAGCGCTCAGGTAATGTCTTTGCATTCGCTCATTCAATGTCTTTGTCTTTTTTCCCCATAGGGGCCGGGGTCCGGAGATGCCAGGAAGCGGCAGGACCCGAAATGCAGTGGGAATAATCCAACAGGTAAGACTTAAAAGGAAACTGAGCTTTCCTTATTCCTTTTCTCCCTCTCACCTTTGTTCTTGTCTTTTTTCCTCTAGGCGCCGGGGCGTAGCTGAATCCGGAAGATCGCTGCTGAAGATGGAAGCGCCTTGCAAAGGTGAGTAAAATGCAGCGCTGCAGCGATCGAAACAAAATGCCTTTAAAATGATGTCTTCCTTTTCAGGGCCGTTGGAGAAATGACTCCGGGATGCAGATTTAGCAGGTAAGGGCTTTTCTTCTCCTATTCTCTTCCTTTCTCCCCTTGCAGGTGTTCCAGGGTGCTGGCAGGCGTGGCTGAAGTCAGGATGCAGGAGCTGACACGGTGAGCGTCCAGCTGCTAGGTGCAGAACAATGCGAAGCACGTGTGGCTGTTGGGGTGGGGTTTAAATAGCCTTGGAAGAAGTTCCTGGTATGTATCCTTCCACCAATCAAGTATGTATCCTTCCCCGACCACACCCGGGTGGTGAAGTAGTCCTACAGGTAAAGTAGTCCCATTCAGGCCTCAAGAGGGCCTGGATGAAGCAGCAAGGTCTGCATCAGGTAAGTGTGCACCCAAGCACTTAAACACATATCCTCTTCTATGAGCCTGGCGCCTAAGGCGCCAGGACTGGGATCCGCTATGAGCCTGGCGCCTAAGGCGCCAGGACTGAGTCCAAAGGGCCCCGACTTGGGCCCGCTGAGACTTCCCTGGGGAAAATGATGTCTGCCTCTGGGGTTGCTGGGCCCGGCCTGGCTCCTTGGAGGTAGGCATCATGACAGTACCCCCCTCAAGGCCCCTCCCAAGGTCTTTTCCTCCGGGGGTTTTGGTTTGTGCGGGAATCTTCGATGGAATTGTTGAATTAATCGTGGTGCTTGAACATAGTTACTGGGTTCCCAAGATCTTTCCTGAGGTCCATATCCTTTCCAATCAACAAGATAGAAGAGTTTCGACTTAACTATCTTGGAATCTAAAATGTCTTTCACTTCGAATTCTAATTCTCCATCAATTTGGACAGGGCCTGGGGGCTCAGACAGTCTGGTTCCAGGTTGTACTGGTTTTAGAAGAGATGCGTGAAAAACGGGATGAATACGCATGTTGGATGGTAAATCGAGTTTAAAGGCCACTGGGTTGATAATAGCTTTGATAGGGTAAGGCCCAATGAATCTGGGATTAAAAGTTCGCTGACCCTTGAGGGGTAGATGTTTAGTTGCTAGCCATACCTGATCTCCTACTTGGTAAGGAGGAGTTTTACTTCGGTGCAAATCAGCGTTTTCTTTATACTTTTTCTTGGCTTGCTGTAAGTGGGTTGTAGCTTCTTTGAAGGCTTGGGTTATTGTGGAATGTAGGTGATTTACTGCAGGCATCTCCAGGGTCAGAGGTGGATCTAGGTCAGAGGTCCGAGGATGGTGACCATACAGGGTATAAAAAGGAGTCTGTCCGGTTCTAGAATGCACTGAATTGTTGTATGCATATTCTGCAATCCAAAGGATGTCTTTCCAATTTAACTCGTATTGGTGTAACATGCACCGCAGATATTGCTCGAGAGTCTGATTGGTTCTCTCGGTTTGTCCGTCGGTCTGGGGGTGGTGGCTGGTGGTTAACCGCACGTCTATTTGTGCTAGTTGGCAACATTTCTTCCAAAAGTGGGAGATAAATTGACTTCCACAGTCTGAGACTAATATGGAAGGGAAACCATGTAACCGCACTATATTTTCCATAAATTCCTTGGCCAAGGTGGAAGCTGACGGCAATCCTTTTAAAGGGATAAAATGGGCCATTTTGGAGAATAGATCCACTATTACGAGAATCGTGTTGTAACCACCACAAGGAGGCAGGTCAGTTATAAAGTCCATTGACAAGGTGTGCCAAGGTGCTGGTGGAATGTCCAAAGGTTGAAGTAGGCCGGCTGGCCTTTTCTTTTGACTCTTATTTTGGGCACAGATTCCGCAAGACAACACAAATGACTTTATGTCTTTTCTCCAAGAAGGCCACCAGAAGTGGCGTTTGATCTTTTCTTCTGTTTTCGCGATACTGGGGTGTCCTTCCATTAATGATTCATGATGACGGGTAATGACAAGTTCCTGCAATTCTTTACTTGGCAGAAATAACTGCTCTTGGAAGTAGGGTAAAATCATCCTTAACGGTGTAGTGAGGACCCTTTTGACTCCATTCGAGTAAGGCAGAAGAGTCAAAAAGCTGTTTTACTTGAGCTTGGATGTCCTCAATGGTTTGCAATGAAGTCAAGCCCATAATTCTTTGTTCCGGTATGATTGGCACAGGTTCTGAACTCGAATTGGGTTCTTCCATGCCTATCCGGGTGTAACGCTCACCTTATTCCCGCAGAGGCGCCGGTCTTGACTGGGTGAATGCTGTATCTTCAAAGGTGATGTGTAACACACGGTTGGCTCTTTGGGCTGGACCTCTGTGCACTGTATGTCTGACTCGAAGAGTAAGATGTCTGCAGATAGAAAATATGGGATTAATGAACTGGGGTTATTGGGTGCCTCTCTCCTCTTCCCTTTCTCTTCTCCTGTAGAACCCCAAACGTTAACACCCTCACCTTAGGTAAGTGAACGCCGAGCTCTCCATCTGCCTCGGGGCAGGGTGCCGTAACCAGTTTCTTCACTGGATAAGGGTGCAGGCCTCTTGACCTCAGAGGACTGCTGTCCGTCGTTAACTGCACGAACGGTAAGTTCTGGGCACTTCAAATGTCTTAAAAGTCTTTTGTAATGATATCTCTTGTTTTGCAGGGTTCTGGCGATGGCGGATGGCGGACTGATGAGAGTTGAGGATCGAACCCGCGTGAGGAATAGAAGCGCCTGGAAGCACGTAAGTAAGCGCTTGTAGCCTGCTTCACGATGCGCACTAACTGCCCCTTTTATCTTGCAGGTACAAGTTCGGAGCTTTAGAGAAGCTGAAGGGTGCTGGAATACCCACTGGATTCGGCGTGGGAAGGAGTAATGGCACGTGAGTAATAAAGTTGCCCAATCCAATGTCTTTAAACGCACCTTCTTTTGTCTTTCAGATGCGGGATGCAGCGCCGAAGGCCTCCGGAGCGTGCGAAGAGCTGGTAAGCTTTTGTCTTTCAGATGCCGGAATGCAGTGCGAAGACCTCCGGAGCATGCGAAGAGTAGGGAAGCCTTTGTCTTTCAGATGCCGGAATGCAGCGCGAGGCGTTGGTGACAGCCGATGGACCAGGTAAGAGATGCGCTGCCACTGAAGACCGTAGTGCTAACCTGTTCTTTCTTTGTCTTTACAGGTGCTGCTGAAGACTGGATTCCAGAATGGTAAGCCTTTGTTCCCTTAGGCCCAGGATCAGAAGCAGAAGACACGATGAGCGTTCTGCTGCAGAGAATGCAGAATAACGCAAAGCAAGATTCATCCATCGGGTGTGGTTTAAATAGCCTCCTGTAGTGCTTAGGTGTCTCCTTCCACAGCCACGCCTAAGAAAAGAGTTCCTGCTTTCCAGAAGAGTTCCAGTGTTCTGAACCTAGGGAGTGGCTCCTGCCCCACCCAACAGGAAAAGTAGTCCCAAACAGAAGAGGATCAGGGGTTCAACTGGCAGGTAAGTAAGCAGCATGGTCTGCTGCAGGTAAGTCCACCCAAGCATTATGAGCCCGGCGCTTCCAGCGCTGGGACTTGGCATCTTTATGAGCCTGGTGCCACTGGCGCCAGGACAGGGTCCAAAAGGTCCCAATTGGGACTGGCTGGCACTCGGAACCGGGGTTATGGGTCTGCTTCCAAGGGAGTCGGGCAAGTCCTGATCTTTTGGAAGCAGAGATCATGACACTGGGATAAGGCATCTGCCTTACCATTCTTGCAGCCAGGGCGATAGGTAATTACAAAATCAAATTCCGCAAAGAATAAAGCCCATCAGAGTTGTCGCGAAGATTGAGCTTTGGCCGTCTTTAAATACTGCAAATTTCTGTTGTCCGTAATTACGGTGATGGTGTGTCTTGCACCGAGAAGATAGTGACGCCAAGCCTTGAAAGCTGATTTAATAGCCAGTAGTTCTTTGTCGGTAATTGCGTAATTGAGTTCAGGTGGAGAGAATTTTCTGGACCAAAAGGCTACAGGGTGTAGTTGGTTAGTTTCTGGGTCTCTTTGCGACAGGACAGCTCCTGTGGCCGAACTGGATGCATCGGTTTCCACGATGTAAGGGAGATCTGGGCGCGGGTGCTTCAATACAGGTGCAGAGGTGAATTTGGTTTTCAGGTCCTGAAAGGCTTGTTCAGCCTCAAGAGTCCATTCAAAGCGTTTATTTTTCTTTAGGAGAGCTGTGATGGGTTGAACAGTTCGAGAAAATTCCGGGATGAACCTTCGATAGAAATTGGCAAAGCCAAGCATGCTTTGCACTCCCTTCACAGAGCTTGGAGATGGCCATTTGAGAATGGCGTCCACTTTCCGCGAGTCCATTCGGATTCCTTGAGGTGTCAGGATGAATCCGAGAAACTCCACTTCTGTGGTATGAAAAACGCATTTTTCGAGCTTGGCAAATAATTTGTGCTGGCGCAATTTCTCAAGAACTGCCCTAACATGGTTTCTGTGATCAGATTCTGAGGAGGAATACACCAGGATGTCGTCAATATAAACGATGACACAAACATCGATAAGTTCCCGAAGAACATCATTCATGAAGTACTGAAAGGCGGCAGGTGCGTTGCACAAACCGAAGGGCATTACTTGATATTCGAAGAGCCCAAATTTGGTGCGGAATGCAGTCTTCCACTCGTCGCCCTCTTTTATACGTACCAGGTGGTAAGCTCCTCGGAGATCTAGCTTGGTGTACACACAAGCATCTTTTACTTGGTTGATAAGCTCAGGTATCAGGGGCAAAGGGTAACAATTCTTAATCGTTATCTGATTTAGGGCGCGGTAGTCAATACAGGCCCTAAGGTCTCCTTCCTTTTTAGGTACGAAGAACAAAGCGGAAGAGACTGGTGACTTTGATGGGCGAATGAAGCCATTGGCCAGGTATTGATCCAAATACTGGCGCAAATTCAGGTTCTCAGGTTCAGTAAGAGCATAAATCCTACTACAAGGTAGTTGTGCATTGGGTACCAAGTCGATTTGGCAATCGTAAGATCGATGGGGAGGTAAGGTGTTAGCCTGCTCTTTCTGAAAAACGTCTTGGAATTCTTGGTATTCAGATGGTAACTGTACAGGGGTGGAAGTTACAGAGGCTAGACCCATAGCTGGATTCCTTGGGTAACAGGTTGGTTCACAATCAGAAAAAGTTATCTTCTTTGCTCGCCAGTCTATTCTCGGATTATGTGTTTCTAACCAAGGGATACCAAGAAGTACTTGAAATTGTGGGGCCTTGATCACATCAAACACGATTGCTTCCCGATGTCCGTCCTGACCCACCAGAGTGATTTCAACTGTGGAATGCGTTACAGGCCCTGAGGCTATTTCGGTTCCATCAACTGTAGTAATTACATCTTGGGTTACTTTCGGGCGGAGATGAAGCTTAATCCTGGAAGCCAATTCACGGTCTATGTAATTTCCAATAGCTCCACTGTCTATGTATGCTTTTATAGCATGCAACTGCTGAGGCTGTTTTGGGTTCACAAGCACCATTGGCATGACAAAATGCGAGGTCAAAGAGTTTGTTTTCAAGCTCGGCAAGCAGACCCCTACGCTTGTCGGGCTAGGTCGTTTCCCGAACCAGGTGTCAATAACTCGTTATCAGTGGCTCCAACCACCTTCTTGGGTGGTTTAACTGGACAACTTTGAAGAAAGTGACCGGAAGTTCCGCAATACAGACAAAGTTGCATTTGTCGCCTTCTCTCTCGTTCCTTCTGCGTTAATGGTCCTTTAACACTGCCAATTTGCATAGGTTCGGAAACGTCAGTACTCTTGGAGTTAACGTGGGTCTTGATAGGTACTCTGGTTTCATACTTGAGCCGATCTGCTTTTCTATTTTGAAGTCTGTGATCAAGTTGAACCACTAAGTCTATGTAGTCTGCGCAGGCCTGGGGTGGATCTACTATCTGAGCTATAACATCTTTAAGCTCTCCGCGCAGGCCTCGATGAAACAATGTGATCCTTTTATTTTCAGGCCATCCGGTTTCCACAACTAGTCTATTAAAGGTGGCTATATAGGACAAAAGATCCTGATTACCTTGTCGTAAGGATAGCAGTTCGTTGTCAAGGGCCTGTCCCTGCGAGTGTCGAGCGAACAATCTTTCCATGCTGGCCTGGAAGCCCTGGAAATCCCGGAGAATGGGATCATCCTGATTTACCAATGGAATAGACCAATCGGCAGCACAGCCACTGAGGTAAGATAGTACAAAGGCTACTTTGGTCTGGTCGTTGGGGAAGGCCCCGGGCCTGCATAAAAAGTGTAAACGGCATTGGTTCATAAAAACGGCATATTTCTTGGGATCCCCCGCAAAACGTTCCGGCGGGGCCAAAGGCATGTGTCCAGGTAGATTGATTTGTACCGGGTTATTCGAACCCATTGTTGTAGAAATATCTCCGGAAACAGGTAAAGGAGTGTGCTCTGCCTGGCCCTGCAATAACCTTTTGGCCAGATCATCAGTTCTTTCCTTGGATAGGATTAGTTCCCTTCTGAGAGCATTAGTCTCCTGGCGGGCTGAGTGCACTTCTGCCCGTAATTCCCCTAAAAGATGGGCCAGCTGATCTGTCTCGGAAGTCACCATAGCGCCCAGGTGGGAAATTGTGGTAAGGCTTCGCGTTCTGTAACGCTCACCTGGTTCCCACGGAGGCGCGGCATCGAAGGCGCAGAACTCTGAAGATGGACAGGAAGGGCCCCTCTATTCTGGCTTCCCTGGCTCGTTGGATACCCTCCTGTGCGTGAAAAGGGAGTATTACCAACTGTGGAACAATGCTCAAGCCTCCCACGCCTTTCCAACCCTCCACGATACCTCCTCCACGATTCCCCGTGAAGCCTCACCTTAGGGTTTGGAAGGATGAGCTCTCCATCCTGCTTCTGATGCAGGGGCGCGTTGAAACCCAGTTACTTCACTGGATTGAGGATTGATGGGAGTTCAGGTAAGCTTGACTGTTCAGGTAAGGCGCTGTAAAAGTTCTGTTCAAAAGTTCAAGCTTAATAATAATGTTCGTTGTCTAATTGCAGCAAGCGCTAATGCTTATGTCTTTTTCCCCTTAGGGGCCGGGGTTCGGAGTGCCGGAGATATGGCGCCGACCCGAAGTGAAACAGTTCTGGATGAGCGCTCAGGTAATGTCTTTGCATTCGCTCATTCAATGTCTTTGTCTTTTTTTCCCATAGGGGCCGGGGTCCGGAGATGCCAGGAAGCGGCAGGACCCGAAATGCAGTGGGAATAATCCAACAGGTAAGACTTCAAAGGAAACTGAGCTTTCCTTATTCCTTTTCTCCCTCTCACCTTTGTTCTTGTCTTTTTTCCTCTAGGCGCCGGGGCGTAGCTGAATCCGGAAGATCGCTGCTGAAGATGGAAGCGCCTTGCAAAGGTGAGTAAAATGCAGCGCTGCAGCGATCGAAACAAAATGCCTTTAAAATGATGTCTTCCTTTTCAGGGCCGTTGGAGAAATGACTCCGGGATGCAGATTTAGCAGGTAAGGGCTTTTCTTCTCCTATTCTCTTCCTTTCTCCCCTTGCAGGTGTTCCAGGGTGCTGGCAGGCGTGGCTGAAGTCAGGATGCAGGAGCTGACACGGTGAGCGTCCAGCTGCTAGGTGCAGAACAACGCGAAGCACGTGTGGCTGTTCGGGTGGGGTTTAAATAGCCTTGGAAGAAGTTCCTGGTATGTATCCTTCCACCAATCAGGTATGTATCCTTCCCCGACCACACCCGGGTGGTGAAGTAGTCCTACAGGTAAAGTAGTCCCATTCAGGCCTCAAGAGGGCCTGGATGAAGCAGCAAGGTCTGCATCAGGTAAGTGTGCACCCAAGCACTTAAACACATATCCTCTTCTATGAGCCTGGCGCCTAAGGCGCCAGGACTGCGATCCGCTATGAGCCTGGTGTCTAAGGCGCCAGGACTGAGTCCAAAGGGCCCCGACTTGGGCCTGCTGAGACTTCCCTGGGGAAAATGATGTCTGCCTCTGGGGTTGCTGGGCCCGGCCTGGCTCCTTGGAGGTAGGCATCATGACAGGCACTCAATCGTGCACTGTGTTTTGTGCAGTAAATTTAGGATACCCTGCTCTTTTCCACACATGGTCAGCTCTCATCCCTAGGATGCCTGAAGATAGCCCTTTAGCTAAAGTTGCTCCTGACGTTCTTTTCTCTAGCTCAGAAATCCATTTTCCCACACCCAAAGTTAAACTTGGTAGTGTGATCTTTAAATTTAAATTTTATTTATCCATCTGGGGCCATGGAATATATTGTGGTTAACTTCCCCTTTCTCTAATAGTGGGAATTATGACAATCCTGGTTCATAATCATACCCGCCCACGCTCTTTGTTTTCCAAGGAGCGTTTTTCTCATCAGTTTGTCTCTGTCCTGGAAATGCCCTTAATCTGCTTATATAAGGTGTGGATATATCCCCTGCACTACGTGACCATGCTTGCGGTAGTTCAACATATGGTGTTGATTCTGGTGTTTTTTGTATGGGGTCCTATAAATCTGACCATTTTACCCCTTTTTTGTGCTTGATTCCCTTGAAAATCTGCATGCACCCTTTTTCTGCGCCCTCTCCTTCTTCTCTCTTTCTTCGTCTGACATCATTGTGCCCCAACTCATGTGGCTGTTATCTTCTTTTATATCGTCGAGATCTAACTTACTTAAGGACATTGTTCCATGATCGTCTGTTATGACGTCCCCTGATTTACCTTCATTTCCCTTTAATCAGGAACTTTCAATATTCTCTAAAGTCTTAAATTGTCCTTTACTTGCCTATATAATTTCCCAAGCCTCGGCTCCATGTCGTTGGGTATCCTGCCCACCAGCCCATGCTGATCGCGGCATTCCTTTCAAATGCCTTCAGGGCTGTTGTGACCCTCTTTCTCCTTCCAATCGTTCTTGTGCTTCTATGGGCACTATGCTTCTATGGCACAAATATTCAATTTCATGGTCCTTTAATCCCCTACTCCTGTCCATTTCTTCCTTTCTTTCCTTAATTCCCTTAAATCCCCTTCCTCTCGCCTTCATTGCAACCTGCATACTTTCAATCTATGGGATTCAACATCTTTTTGTTTCTCCTCTTCCAGTCTCTCCTTTTCTTTTCTCATCTCACACCTTTTCCGGTCTTCCCTTTGTTTACATTCTTGGTCCCTTTCTTCTTTGTATGTTCTCTCTTCTTCTTTCTCCTATTTCTCACCCTCCCTTTCCTCTTTCCCATACACTATTAATGCCCTTAACATCTAGTTTGAGCAATATGTGTCCTCCCATCCATTCATTCTGTACTATTGGCATGCCCTTAGCTGTATCCTTTGTTCCTGCCCGTCTTTCTGCCCTTTCCACTTTCTCTCTCAACTGGATCTACTTTCTCACTCTGATACATTTTCCAGAGTTCTAAAACTGCCAACCTTTTCTCTTCTTCTTTTTTCCTTTCTGAGTGGCATGTAAGTATGTCGTCATGCGACGCAATATTGATTTTGATAATAAACCCTCTTGAGGCGATAACAAAAGTGCTTTACTAGTCGTGCCTATGACATATTTGGAATGATATTTCCTAATTTTGGTTGTATGTCTCTGCAGTGTTCTGCATAGGTGTAAAAGCGGTGTGTCCTCCACAGTGACAAGTCAATTCAGACTGTCAATACTTACCCAGTATGTTATTCTTCTTTCTAGGTTTATTAAATATATTGTTTTAATCTTTTTGAGCAAGCACCATCAATAGCTGCTTGTAATCCGCGAATGAAAATATTTTAAAAACGTTTTGTACCACTACTCTTCTTGCTCCTTCATTTACACTTTTTTATCAAATATTTTTATATCATTCTTGTTTTCTTTAGTATCTTAAGGTTCTCTTCTTTATTTATATATTAATTTCATCTGATTTTTACCTTGTGATTGACGTCAATCCTTTGTTTAAAAAGTGTACCAAAAATCACTTTTATTTATTTATGTTTGCTATTGTTTTATATCTACCAGTTTAAACATGCAGAAAACGTATATTTATACCCCAAACACATGTGCACTTTATATTCCCCTACGTACGTCTTCCTTTACTATTCTCAGTAAATGTATCTCATCTCTTATTGACTCTGTCCCAGAGCTTAATACACGCCCTTAATAATAATAATAATAATGATATTGCATTTATATAGTGTTACGAACCCTCAGGTATCTGAGCGCCGCTTACTATTACCCACGGTGTGTGGTGCTCATTTATCGACCTCGGAAGGATGAAAGACTGAGTTTGGCCCTGCCAGGCTTCACCTGCATCAGCAGGCTCTGCACGGATGTCAAAGTGAGTGCTCTCTCTACTTGCTATGCTATCCGACTGGCTTCTTATTGGCTTTACGGCTCAGGAATCCCTTAACACTCTTATATGGAGTTATTGCATGTTTTCTTTCCGTTCCTCATGAGCCTGTGAAATTGAGGTATCCTTCCTTTCTCTATAATCCCTAAAAATCCAGTTACTCTTTCTACCCACACTCAACCAGTTCGCCTTCAGTCCATGGGGTGCCTGTGGGGACCAGACAGGAATTTCTTCAAAAGGGGATCTGCAAACCGGATCTTGATCATGTGATTGTTTACGCTACGTTCTCCATAGGAAACTGTGCGATCGTCTGGCTAATGGTAGGAGCTGACGATTGTCTGGGGTCTGGATTTGGTCCTAGATCTCGGTCGTTAGGCCTGAACCATCCACACCGCTACCAAATGTGCTCAAGCACCTTGAAGCATCTTCTTTCTGCTAGATGGAATTACCAGTAATTATCACAGACCAAATAATTGGACAGACCAAAGAAAGATGGTAAAATACTGCTTTAATCCCAATGAAAGAAAACAGGGAGAAACACAGATATCTAGTAGATGCTGGTATGTTCACACCTAAGCTTGCTTGCACACCTAAGCTTGCTTGCACAAAGTTTATATACTTTCACATACGTCATTTATGACATCCTACGTGGCATTTCATAAAAACCTAATGCTGAGAGGAATTGGATTAGGGGAACATTTATAAGGGTTAATATCTCATTGGCTGCCCCTTGTCTGTAGGACACGCCCAAAGCTACTCCTACATACGTCACATACTGATTGTAACAGAGAATATGGCAGCAGGCTAATAACTGCATCATTGTATATGAAAGTGCGTGGCATGCCTTTTGATTGGTTGGCAACCTTATCCAACTTTGGACTTTCGGTTTGTCTTTAGCAGCACATGAACAGAACGAAACCTAGGTGTTCAAGCTGCGTCAACTCGTTCTCTATTTTCAAATTAAGCCTATTGTATGTTATCGACCTGATCCTTAGCAAAGGTCTATCATTTGTAGTTGACCTTGTAGTCTGCTCACTGTTCTGGGACATTCAAGGGAGTATGAGCACACCACTATCTTAACTCAAAGCTCTAATGAATAGCCTTCGTTTTTAGCTCTTCATCACGTGCTAGGAGGCCCCAATTTGGTCAATTTCAGCCTCTCAATTATTGCTATTGATTTTATTATACATGGTGTCATTATCCGTTCTGGTCTTTAGAGACTTGCTCAGTCCACCTAACATAGGCCCTCATAAGGAGGTTGGAGGTAACCATGCCGCTTTTAGCGGCATGGTTGCCTCCTTACCGCAATCCGGGCCCGGGTACCTTGAATGAGGATTTACCGGGCCATCGCAACCTTGGCAGACCCGGTAATTCCCCGTCCGAGGAACCCAGACCCGGTCCATCCCCATTCCCATTCGAGCCCCCATAGGGCTCAATGGGAATAGGGATGCAGCTAACAACGGGCCCGTTAATGATGGGCTCATTGTTAGCTCCCTGGTGTCCTCGAGGACCCGGTATGGACGCATGGTTTTTCCAGGCACCCATTGCGGGTCCCGCGAGGAGACCTCGTGGTAGGACGGAATGGGTTTACTGGCACCGGCACCTTTACCGGTGCCGGTAAACCCATCCCGCCAACCTTCTAATGAGGGCCATAGGCTTTTGCCTTAGTGGTTGTCCAATACTTGGCATCTGCAAATGTCCTTGCCCTCCTAATCTTAGCAGAAATATGTCTCACACACATGGTCTGTTCATTCGACTGCCATTGTGCCTTGCACCCATCTCTCAAAATAGCCTCCTTGACTTCAGGCCAACATACTCCCTTATTCTGCACACGAAAACAGCTTCTTCATCAATTCTTCAATTTCCAAACCCAGGCTCATATTTTGCGGTTGCTGGGTTGATTCTTTAACACGGGCCATCGTCCATTTTCTTCCAATGGCCATCCTAAATTTTATATATCTCTTTTTAGCAAGCTTCTATGTGCTTTTCTACCTTGCGTTACAGTGTATTTACAGTTATTGGTCAGCAAGTTACTTCATCTTCTTAGTTTCATGATAAATGTATTGTTTGGCACATGTTTCCCTTAGTGCTACTGTTACATTGTCAATCTTGTATATTTTCATGTCATTTCGGCTTAAGTTATATATCTTCTTTATGACATATTACTGTTGTCAGAGTGTTGCTCATTCCGTCTCATTGCCTCAACGTGAGGGTATCTTTTGAGTGGCTGTCTAAGTGCATATCGTCTTTCATACAACTGACGCTGTATGGACAGGTCACATAAACTTGTGCATTCATTCCCAATCGTAGCTCTTCGTCTGCTACTCCAATAGGACGGTGGTGAGGGGCTGGGGACTAGAGAAGAGGCATCCACCTGCTCCTCTACACCTTCCGGACCAGTACACCAGTATGGCCAATAATATTTTTAATGCGTTCGCCAACCAGATGGGTACCCATGAGAACAGGTAATCAAACCAGTCATCATTTTCAATGCCCTCCACCTCTAACACCATCTTGGTTTGCAGCTCCTGTAGGGTGTTTATAGCCTCTGCAAGGGACACATTCTGCTCATCGTTTGCTGTTCTAAATGTACAGCAAGATGATCCTATTTCGGCACAAACGTCCCCATTGCATGGCTGTTATAAGGTGAAGGACATACCTGTTTTGGAGAGTCATCATTCGGACTGCTCTCAACTATCCCTTGATTGCATTGAATCCCTTCGCAGTCGCATTTATTGTTTGCAGCAAACCATCTGGTGATCTGTAACCACTTTCCATTTGTTGCTGTTTTCAGACCAGGGACAAGGAAGGAAGTAAAGAACATTGCAGTTCTACCTCTCTGGTACATTTTAAGGCGAGAGACCTTTTCTTTCTTATGTGTGTGATCATCAGGGGGAAATCACCAATCTGCACCTCACTCTGAGGCACCACCAGTCCCGGTGCATTTATTACTACTATGGAGCATATGCCTCCCTAATTCGGAGGGAGCTGCATATAAGCCTTTGAGCCACAAGCCCAATAGTGGTCCATTAATACAGCTGTGCCCACCTTCATGCCTGGTGAGTCCATAATGCATTGTCAACCTTTGTTAATTCCTTCATTCACTGACCCATTTTTTCTGAAACACAGGGTTGCATTTTTTAATTTGCATTATGGATACTCGTCCTCCATCTTCTACCCAGGTAAGTAATTTGAACCATTCAGTCCACTCTTTAAGGCACACTCTATTTCCATTCTGCACAACCTCTTTTGATACTTTTATGAGTGCTTGTGCTTTGCGGTCTATCATTTCATCGACCCCGCCTTCTGCAGTAAATACATCTCTTGATATGTGTAACTGGAGTCTGTTTCAGCAAGCAGGTATTTCTTTCCCTTGTGTATCAGTGCATTGCAGCACTTTGTGGTCTTCTATTCTAACGTCTCCCCTATTTGGGCCCGACAATATATATTTCATTACTCTGTGTTGTGTTTTGACTTTGCTCATCAGGTCCTTTTGCTTTATAAAACTATCCTCACGAGGAGAATCTGCTTTTGACACCCACCGTATGGAGGCCCATCAACCCTGAAATTGTCCTCTTGTTGTGCATAGTGCAAGATGTGTTAGCAATGTGCTCCGTGTGTGGGTACCTCTGACGATATGAACACTCTGGAGGCACTCATGGCGTATGGAATGAGGGAGCAAACAAAACAGCTCTCATACTTTTAGCTTGCCACCATTCACATATATTTGTACCACATGTTGTTAGTGAAATGGTGGGATTTATCAAAATACTGCTTCATGTGGTTTTGTCATCCTGCACACTCCTTTCTAACCTTGTAATTGGTTTGCTTACGTCAGGATGTGTTTAGGGTGTCATCTGAACTGCTACTTTTTCAGAAACTATACTTGTGTTACCATCAGTGCATACTGGCATTGTCATGACATTAGTGTTAAACTGCTTCACTGCAATACAATAAATGAAATAGAAGAAACAAATTGCAAAAAGAATGCTAAAATCATAATGGCCAAATAATCTACCTTTTGCATAAATCTAGGTTTTTAAGCTTGTTTGGGGAACAAGATAAAATATTTGTTATTATTTAGAAAATTCATATTGCTTCAGAAAAAAGGTCTTTTATCATAAAAGCATAAGTGTCCACAAAAAAGGAATGCTTTTCAAAAAACCATTGTCATAAATAATGTTCAGAAACTCATGGAAAGGGGATGGGGAGCATTCAATAACCTTATTTGGGTAATGTTCAATAATCTTCTGAAAACAAAAACAGCACACTCGGCCTCATTCCAGGTCTGACGGTCCAGAAATAAGGGTGCCGTTAACAAGGTACTGGCACCCTTTCCGGACCGCCAGACTACCTGAATGCCTGCAGGGGCCGGTGCTCCCTGCAGGTCTGAACTGCCGGGGTCACAGGGCCCTCCAGGCATGGTTTTCACGGAAGCACTGTTAGCAATGTTGCCGGTGCTTCTGTATCCCCATTCCCATTCCCATGGAGTCCCATAGGACTTACAGTTTCCAACGCCTGACATCACGGGCCGCCGGGACCTGTAATGTCCCGTTGGCACCGGCATCTCAGGCGGCGGAACTGTGTTACGAGGTTGTAATGAAGCCCACTGTGTCTGCTTCTGTTGCTGCTCTTGCTGCCAGTTCACTCTAGTCATCGCCCTTGCCTGGGTTCTTCGTACTTCTTCTTCTTGCTTTGTATCTTCTGACATGGGGGCCTCACCACAATATTTCTTTATATCACTAAGGTGTGACCAAGCTCTTCTTCCCAGAATCTTCACTGCCGACGGTGTTGCTACTTCTACAGTATAACGCCCTTCACACCTCGGCTTGTGCCATTTCCTAACAAAATTGCAGCGAAGGCCCTGAACTCAGGGGAGACAATGGGAGAGGTTGTAATATCCTGTTGGGGTCAAAATGTCCATTCATATCTTCTGTGATTCTTGCTGAACCCCCTGTCTTATCTGCACCTGTTGGGAAATACATTTCAGAGATTTAGTCATAGCCATCAAATATTCATGCATCTTGCTGTTGCTGAATTCTCAGCATCTGTTCAAGCACGTGTGGGAGGAGCATTTGGGACATTCATTTTACATCCTGTCACCAGCTCATGCAGTGGCAGGTGATGGTCAGATGCAAAACAAAAGAGGTGATGGCTGTAAAGCATGGAATTAATCCTGACCTCTGGAATTGCTCTGGGCAACCCTCCAGACCATGGATCTTCAGCCTGCCAAGCCATTAGAGAAGGGAAAAACCATATGCAAATCAGGATTGGTCCCACGTCCAAAGGGGCTGTCCAGTCCAAACTGTTTGGTCATAGCCCTTCTGCAAAAGACCACAAGCATCCTCAGACATGTTTCGGCCTCATTGGGCGTCATCAGCGAGGAGTAGCTTGGATCTGCAGGCCAGGCAGGCTTGGGACCCACGTCTGGGCTAGGGGTGTCACAGTATGAATTTTTGGACGGTATGATAACCTTCTAGCCAAATGACGGTATATCATGGTTATCGCAATATAGCATACATATTAAAGTAACTTTAAATAATTATATTTTGTGGACATTTTAGACTTTTCTTAACAGACTCGCACCACAAACAGCACCAGGAACTAATCTTTTTATGTAAATATGTTTTATGACAAAAGTGGGCACTTTGTTGCTCAGGACTATTAATTGGGAAAAGCAAATACCCGTCTTCATTTACTGAGTGCACTTTGGCTGCACTGAGTGCACAGTGGAGCTTTTCTGAACACATCACCAGAGAAAAGAAGCCCTTCACCTACAGTGAAAGCAAATCTGGGTGAGGTAAGAGTGCCAAGATCTTTAACCCTTTATATTGAAATAGTCCTCAGAGCCTTGGGGTTCCCTGTTACTCCTTCAAAGAAAGCTTATTGGCTTTGCTTAAGTGGGCATTTAGGGTCTCAGCTCGCAAGTGGGCTACTTTTTTCTTTGTTCTGCCATGCAGAGGACAGTAACCATCCCTTGATAATTTGCACACCAGAGAACCAATGCTGAGGCTGGTGGTCTGCATTTTCTAAGAAAGCATGTGTCTTCATACATTTTAGACTGTGTCACTCCAAATGTGTATTTGCCGGCCAAAGATAACTCTCCAAAAGGTGCTTAATAATCACAGAGAATGTTCACCCCACTTTCAGCTATTCTGTATGGTGGGGCAGTAAATATTGTGAGGATTAGTGAAGTGCAAGGTGTGGCTTATACTCTTCAAATTCAGTGATAAAACCAGGGTCTTCAGCCATTGCAATATTCATTAGGAACCGTTCTCCACTATAATCCATTACAATCTAAATTATAATTTGTATAATCATAATTTACAAACCGCACAGATGCCTCACCCAACCTAAGTGGTTTACTTATGCTGCATTCACTGAACTCCTTATAATTTATAGATGTTGTACTCGGGTATGTGCTCTTCAAAACTGCACAACCTAAAACCTCTTGTACCAAAAGAAAATTTGCACTGCCTATTTGTGTTTGGAAATCATAAACTGACAAGGTTTGTTAACATATGCAGGCTGTTTTTTGCAGCTGTAAGGAAGTGGGCTCCCCCAAATAACATTTTGAAATGGGTGACATGCATCTTCAGCCGGATCTGCAGGCACCAAAAAAATAAAAGTGCAGGGAAACGGCTATTTCCAGGCAATCATTCAATCATCTTAAATGGGGGCGGGGGGCAGAGAAAGTGTGAACACTACACACGTTTTACATCTTGGGTGCATTCTCAGTTGCATCCCCCTCCCCTTTGAAAACCGGGACATGTAATTCTTAAACAAAATGTTTGGTTAATGTAATTGCACACTTCTTTTCCATGCATGCAGACTGCACGCCACACAAGTATGTTTAGCAGCTTTAAGGAAATTAAAAAAAAAACTGCAGATGAACTGCATGCAAATGACACATAACACGGCTCATGTTTCCTGATAAAGAAGTGTATTTAAAAACAACTGAACTTTTCCCATATGTGTAAAATGATAGCCTGCACCTCTGTTCATGCACACCGAGTTCACTCACTTATAATCCAGCGTGGAAGTCTGGTGAGGAGAGGCGAACAACCATTCCTGTTCGAATATGATGTCCACAAACCATTCCTGTTCGAATATGATGTCGACAGACCAAACCTTGGTGACAGTGGAAAGACCCACTGGACTGGCCTTCACCCATTCACCAGGTCCATACAAAGCAGCTTGGCTCTGGCCCTGAACCAACAATCGAGATCGTTTGCAAAGTGTGATGCAGGATGATAACTAATGCTTACTTCAGCTGCAGGTCCGGACAACATTTACACTTGATGGTCCTTCTGGCAGGGCGGTTCCTATGCAATGGGCCTGCTGGCCCCTTTGTCTCACAACAGCATTTACAAAATGTAATGCTCCCTTAATACTCCAAAATATTTCTACTCCAAAATATTTATACTCAGCATTTATAAAATGTAATGCTCCCTTTGCCTCACAACAACATTTACAAAATGTAATGCTCCCTCTCCTCCACTAAGACTTTCTATAGGCGTCACCTATGCTACTTCAACTCCTCACTCTTCCATGATACCTCTATACACTCTCTGCCATCTCTCACACACTTCTGTTTTCTCTCTGCAGATGAAGCGGCGGCCACTCTCTCAACTTTACCCTCTTTCTTCCTTTCGGCCCACTCGCAAACCTGCCCAACCCTGGCTCTCTCCTCATCTCTCTTCTATGTGCCGCCGCCTTGAAAGGCGCTGCCGCAAACTCCATTCTCCTGCTAACCATGCTACCTATTTCTCTTAGCACGCCCTCTACGACAACTGTATTAAGTCTGCCAAACGCACTTATTTATCTAATCTCCTTCATAGTCAATCCACTCATCCTCGACGTCTCTTCCAAACTCTAACCCAGCTTCTCTCTCCTCCTACACCAGACCTGTCTATTAATTCATCCCTATCAGCATTTGATCTGGACCATTTCTTCTCCTCCAAAGTTCACACCCTACGCCAGGATATTCTATCTTCACCTTCCTATAACTCCTCCCCCTTACTTTTTCCTACCCCCTCCAACACTGTCTCTAACTTTGCTGACCCCACCCCTTCTTTACTTATCCCTAAAGGCTAGAATCTAACTACCTATCCTTTAGGAAGAAAGTGAAGACACTGTTGTTCAAATAAAGGACCTGCATAATTGCTAATGACCGTGTAATGTAATCTACTCAGAACCAGTAATCTTACTCTGCTGCCCTGTCACTTTTCTTTTGTCCTTGTCTTCATGTAATGCGGCCTGATGCCTGCGGGCTTTGGCGCTATAGAAAAAAATAGAATAAATAAAAAAAGTCTACCCACTTCTGGTAACCTTTCTTGCCTCTTTCTTTAACATTTGTCTCACCACCTATACTTTTCCTTCTGCCTTCAAACATGCAATTATCATTCTTATCCTAAAGAAACCTATAGCTAGTCCCCTTCTTGTTTCTAACTTCCATCCCATATCCCTCTTACCTTTTCTACCCAAGCTCCTTGAGCGTCTTGTTTATTCACAAATCTCATCATTCGTGTCTGGTCTATCTCTCCTTCCTCCAACTCAGTCTGGCTTTCTTCCTCACCATTCCACTAAAACAGCCCTTACGTGCGTGCTGAACTCTCTTCTCACTGCTCCATTACTTCCTATCCTCTGTTCTGTTCCTCTAAAAACCCACCTGCTTCAGTCCTCTGATTGATTGATACTGTTTATGAACGCTGATTGATACTGTTTCTGAACGCTGATTTGCATTTCTGATTTTATGTACCGTGGACCATGCTATGTAAAGCATTTTGGACAAAAGCGCTACAAAACACACAATAAATACAAATACAAATGTATACACGCCAGCTCGGAACAAGACAATATGGAATCCCCTATGCCCCCTTCTTGTAAACAACCATTTCTGCATTATACTTGGGAGAATTCTTTCAAGTAAAATTTGTTTTTTGTGGAAGTTTAAAGCAAAGTCAGTGCCCATGCAACACAGCAGTGGCGCGAGGGTCAGCCAGTTCGCCCCCATATTGCCTGCATTGACCTTTTTTCTGCTCAGTGGAGTGCACTGCTTAAATTGAGATGTCAGGCAGCTGCAGCAAATTCTGACAAAAGAGTGAAGCGGTCAAATCTTCAACTGTCTGCGTGTGCATCCCTGCAGGGATCTGTGTTGCTGTATTTTTTCTAGTCTCTCACATGCTCACTTGCCAGACAAGGCCACTTAGGAAGATTCTACAACTCATGGCCTTGTTGTGAGGCCACTGTGATGTGCACCGTACTGCTCCAAACAAAACTGTGTCCTTGAAGGCTGAAGCAAACACGATAAACTGGTATGAACATGGTCAAGGTTATTATGATTAAATGAGGAGGCTCACAGTAATTATACTGGTGTACCGTTACACCCCTTGTCTGGGCATATCCGTGTACTTGCGGGTTGCCTCGGAACTCACTAGCAAAAAATTACAAAAGGAATCAGAAAAGGAGTGTATGCTAGGCAGGAAGTAACCCAATTTATTCTGGGCTCAGTTACAGCTGGGAAAGCGAAATTCAAACAGAATGCGGAACTGAACTGAGTGAAAAGCGCTGTCAAAGTTACGCCCCAAAAATGAAAACATTTATAATGGTAAAAACTAATTGGCATCAAAACACATTGCAACATTAGGTCAATCCCCCAAGTGAAGCTAATTGGAAGAGCTATGTTATTCCCCTATAACGGGACATTATACAGAAATGATTGCGTCCTGCAAATCTTAACACACCACCCTCAACCCCCGCTGTGACGTTGCAGTCCAACCCACAGTTCCCACAACATGGTGCCAAAACATTGACACATTTGAGATGACCAGGGGATCTTTATTAATCTGCCACCAGACATCTCCACCTGCTTCCCGTGAGAACACAACCGATCATGACACTAGAAGAGCCCTGAAATGTTAACAAGTTATGGACTTAATGTTGCAGCCTATGAACTCCTCAAACCATGTCCCAGGCTGAGATGCGCTAAGGAGTGATTAGAAACCCCCATGGGGCATTTTGAAACTGTCAGTAGACCAGTTTGCAGAACTAATATGCTGAATTATAAAATGGTTGAACATTTGCTGCCTTTCCCTGGCACCCATAAACTGAGCTTCCTGACAAATGGATCGAGAGCTGTTTATTTCTTCCTGCAAGAGCCTGAGAACGGTTTATAGTGATTATTTCGACAGCCATAGTTTCGAATGGCAAAGTTTCGACAACAAATGTGTCGAAAAAATGCATTTTTTTACCCCATAACACCCATTTTAGTAAAATAAAAAACCTTTACCCATTAAAAAATGCATTTTTTCGATGCATTTTTGTCTTAACCCTTAGCATTCGAAACTGTTTTTTTCGAAATAATGCCTGGATACCCCTGAGAATGTGTGGTTTGCAATGTGCTGCCAGCTCCTACCACTGCTAGGCAAATTAATGTATTTTCTAGTGAGAGTGAGCACCCAGGCCTGTTTGCAATGCTTAGATCTAATGTTACATCCCACATACTCACCTGTAATTCAAGGCTTATTATCTGTAGTTTATTTATTTAGAACAGTATTAATGGGGGCATGCTCCAGCCTGTTGCATAACCCTATGCAGCCATCACTAAAGCCCCCCTCCCGTTTTAGTGGGCTATTCCCGCAGTTGATAATTTTGCATCTTTTTACCACGCTGAACCTGCATTTCCACTAGATTATTCCCCCCTTTTATTGATCCATCAATAACTAACTCTTCCTCCCCACCCACCATCCCCATTCAGCTACTTTTGCTTTGGGTATCCACACTCTTTTTAGTCTAGTCATATCGCCCCCAGTTTTCCAAGGGTCCCTCTATTATTTTACACCCCAGCCAAACCTTATCGCATAAAATCAGGAATGCACTGTAGTTTTCTAAATCCTTAGGTTATGTTGTTAACCAGTCAGCATCATAATCAATCTTTTCGTCCTTCGTTAATGTGTTAGAATGTTCATTTTTGCCATTTACCCCATCAACATTCAGGGGCAGCATACATTTTCCACTCTTTTTGTTAGTATAGAGTCTAAACAGGGTTTTGCCAATGTAGAAGGTGAAGAGCATGAGGACCAACGTGGGACCGTCCCTCTAAATATTCCAGAAAACCAAGCAGGCACCCAAGTTAAAATGCTGTCCAGCCACTTGTTTGGCTGCACCTCACTAACTTCATTTGTCATCCTTTCGTGGAGTGTCTGAATTTCACCGATTGCTGCTTCAAAGTTCTGTTTGAAGCTTCTCCATGGCGCACTACTGTGCAGCAACTGCTGCCAAACTTTGGACAAACTCCTCCTTCAAAAAGCAGTAGGAAGGTCCAAAACAAATCTGTTTTGAAGAGTCACTAGACGCAAGTCTCTTTACTCTTCCTTTACTGCATTTAGGCCTTTTGCTGTTGAGTTGTCCAGCTGCAGCAACTTATACTCTGTCAAATTAAGCCATTTCGCATTAGCTGCAGCCTGCACACTGGAAGCAATAAAGATGTGAAAAAAGTGGCAGCCTTGGAGAATAGGCGGAACTCATCTAGGATTGTGGCCAAATTTTCAGCACTATTTTCCGACCAATACTTGTTATATCTTCTCCTTCTATTCAGCAGTGTTTTGTTGCACCCCCTTTTCTTCAGCATGGTTGACTGCTCCTTTAACAAGGGCTCCATGTTGCTGCTGTTTCGATTGCACAGACCCCACTCCAATCCAGAGGAATCTGGGCATAGGCCTTCGATCCAAATGCCCACCACACATCCATAATAACTGCTGTCCCCTGCATCAGCAACACACTCCTTGGCACGGCCAGTGTTAGTTCCCAAATGGATGGACCTACTGGACCTGAAACACAAGGGGAGTTGTGTAAAGCTCTTTATGTCAACTGGTTTTGAGTTTCACTTATCCAGGTCAATGCATGTTCATATTTTCCTCAAACTGCCTTGCAGCTATCATTTACTTAAGAAACCACGTTTTGTTTGAACCCCACCAATCCTTCAGCGCGACATTGCATTATTCCCCCCTCCCACTGGCCACCATATCACACTAAACCTTTTATTTGCATTAATGATCTTGTATGACACCAAGGAATGCTGTGCCCTTCTTTTTCTGTACACTGCAGTTGTTTGTGTTCACTTATATCTGCTCCCCCCTTTAGAGCCCTCTGTTATGTATTGTACTATATCATCTTGTTTCTTTCTTTTTCGCCATGCTCTCCATTTGCACGTAATTATCTGTATACCTCCTCCCCTTCATCCACCCACTGGATAGAGACACTTGTTTCTTGAAAAAGATTGCTGGCTTTAAGCACCCTGCCTCCTCATATGATACAGCCTGAGGCAGGAAAAGCTAGGGTTGGCCCCATTATGTGTTGTATGAGGGAACAAACCTATCATGTTCTGTTTGTTCTTTCTCTTCCCACCCATATCATTTTATCATACCAGACATTCCCTGATGATGTACTCTGCCCTTGTTCAGTGTCATAATGGAATTCCTCTTAATTTAGCCCTTTTCACACCCATGTCTGCATGTAAATCACCTTTTCCTCTAAATAGAAAGCATACTACTAATCAGTGCAATACTAATGCATATTAATATTGTCACACTCCAAAAGGCATTCATCTTTTGCCGTCTGTTGATATGAACATTGGTCTGCACATGCGTTCTGCATCCTCACTTGTTGGTCATCTATAAAACCTTATTGCTGAAATAAAGTCAACAAAACTTGATGTACACTTTCCCATCACGTTGCACTCTGCACCTCTTCTCAGGGGGAAGCCAGTGCTCTTGTACCTGCACACATCATTGAGATTAACCCATCCTCAGTGTCCTTTGATTTTAACGGCTGTTGGAGTTGCACAGGGAACGGTGTATGGACCCAAAAATCTGCTGTCTTTCCACTTCCTGACGTTGTTTTTTACGAATACCCGGTCCCCAGGGTAAAGAGCTGCTGCTTGCGGAAAGTCCCTGCCCTGCTCGCCAACTTGCTCAGTCTGAACTCTTTGTTTTATCTGCTGGGATATATATGCAAGCAATTTTGTAAGTTCTGTGAGGTACTTGTGGAATTCCTCCGCCAGTATGTTAGATGAAGTATTAGCATCAGAAATTGTACATGTTGCAGATATAGATGCATGCGGTCTCTGACCAGCAACAATTTCATGAGGAGTCAAATGGTGATCTCCTCCAGGCAAATTGCAGAAAGCAAAGAGTGCAAGGGGAAAACAATAGAGCCAAGATTTGCCGAGCTTTTGTGTTAGCTTAGCCAAGCAGTGTTTTAGTAACCCATTCGTTCTCTCAGCCAAACCGTTAGCTTGCGGCCAGTAAACTGTGCATTATTTGTACCATATCACCAGAAAGGCAGTTATTTCCTTAATCAAATCATTTGCAAAATGCTGACCATTGTCGGAGCGAATTCTGTCTGGGATCCCCCACCTCAGGAACACCTCCCTCACCAAGAATTTTGACACTGAGTGGGCGTCATTATGGGCACATGGACCAGCCTCAAGCCAACGTGAAACCAGACACACTACTACAGTAAGCATGTACCTATAAGAGGTGCATTAGTCTTGCATATCAACAGTTTATACACAAGGGCCATAAAGGCCCCACCAGTCGCTGTAATGTTCCCTGTTTCACTCTTTAGGTGTGACCTGGCAAAAACTTTAGACAAATCATACAATTGTGCACAAATTCAGACACATACTCGACCAAATTGGGCAAGAACCAGTCCTCACTAATCCCTACAGCCATGTGCTCTTTCGACACTTGGGCCGGGTAGTGAAGCTGTTCCAGCACCACATTCACAAACATTTGGCATTATCACTTTGCCTGTGCTGTCGTGCCCCCAAATTAAATTGGTTGGCGACAGAGAACATCCTCTTTTTCATAGTTCTTTTTCATCGTTTGATGCTACCCCCTGTAATTCTATTATTTGCACTATTGGGGTTTGTAAGGAAGGCATGGTGTCAACATTAAGACTGACACAAGTGACCACAGTTCAAGGGTGTTTATTGAACTTTCGCAAGGATATGAAAAACGCCTATCTAAACCTGAATCTACAGATGGGAGCAAACTATGACCATCAAATAATAATAATGCAGCACAAGTGGAATCTTGTCAAAAGAAAAGGTCCTATAAACACAGTTGCCAATCCTTGCCACTAATTTACAAATGAAAAAGAAAGCAGTGTTCACAAAATTATATGTCAGGATGTTTGGGCCATGGGGCAAGACAGATCACTCTAGCAAAGCACACACTCTGGCTTCTGTGGCGCAAGGATACAGTTCCACTACCAGCATCAGGACCTTCTGTGTCTAAGTCTCTATACTTCTTAAAAGTCTCTTGATTCGGAGGGGCTGATCTACATAAAGAAGATGCAAAAGTTAATTTCCTTTTAACAACTATTCAATTTGGGAGTTCACCCTGGTCCTCCTCTGCCGGGCTCAGATCCCTTTCAAAACAAAAGTTCAACTTTGGATCCCCCTCTTCCGGGTTCAGATCCCTGTATTACAATGTTCAGAGAATATTCTTTCTCGGGTGACTCATGGTTCAACCCGGATCCCCCTGAGCCGGGCTCAGATCCCTTTCTTTTGCCCAATTAGTCTCCCTCAGATGGGCTCGGACCAATTGGAGTACACATTAAACCATCAAAGACTTTTGAATGTGTACAGGGTTTAGCTTGACCGGTTGAAGGACCACTTCGATCTCAAAATTCTCTTTTCTTACACACTTAGCATCAGTTGGATACCTAACAAAGAATTTTGAATGAGCACCCACATGGCGCCGGACCACTCTGTCCACGGTATCTCTTCTTGGTCTCCCAAAGTTCAGTCACTCCTTTGGGTTCCAATTATATTTGTGCCGCTCGTCACATACATCTCACACAATGTTCTCTTTATTTATCTTCATACAATGTTGCCGCTTGCAACCTTGGTTCAAACACATGCTGGTTTGGTACCTGTCACTCCGACTCACCGGCTTTGCTATCTTTCCTGACGCTGCTTTGTTGTAGGAGCCAAGGACAGTACCACGGTGGGAATCGCTCCTCCCCGCCTTGATTATCGATGCGGGAGAGCCCCAGGTACCTCCAAACACACTATTAAGGTTTGATCAGCTTCCTGATCTTAGGTTTCTTACTTTCCAAGTTACACGAAAATAACAGTCAATAAAGGTCAAGGGCACTACCCTCCATACTACGCTCTCTGGTCTCGCTGTCTTTCTCCTCGTATTAGACTGCCATCTTGGAACTCCCGTTTCACTATGTGTTTTGCCTCGCTCAGATTCTGTTTTCGTGTTCTGCCTTTTGTCCATGTGGGGAAGGCTGATGGAAGTCAGGTGTGTGTGTAATGATCAGGAATTGCCTGACCATTGTATTGGGACATGTCAGGAATACAGCTCTGGTGTTAGGCCGTTTTCGCTCACTGTAAGCTGTCCGTGAGAAGGGTTTTGTGTTGGGAAAGGGGGGGCTGTGTTCCTAGGTATCGTACCTGGTAGGATGGGGAAAAGGGGTTACAGGGAAGGAAATACTGTGTCTCACCATCCACCAGTGTCACACCTCCACGCCCCGAAGACCCATCATCCAGGTCATCCTCCCGCACTGGTCCACCCCCAAAAACTGGATCCAAAAGCGATGGCCGTGTCCTGGCCCCTTGGATGACAGATTATCTGGGACCAGCGGGTGAGACACCTTCAGGTTTCTCACAGGTTGCATTAAAACTTTCTGATAGTGCATCCTTTCCGTTAGTTCTTTTCATCAATGCTACAAGTGGTACTTTAGCCTCCTCACCAAGGAACAGGACATGTGTTACTGGTAAATATGCTGCTACTTTCGCTGCTCTGTCTGCTTTTCTGTTACCCACTGAAATAAAAACGGGACCTGCTGTATGTGCCTTACACTTATACTTAGGTGCCTTACACTTTATTATTGTCAATTCTGCAGGGAGTGGCAACATTTCCAATAATTCACCCAAATGTACTGCATGTGCCATCACTTCGCCTGAATCCTCTACCACCTTGTTAGCCCCGAATGTACGGTGGATGTCACATAGACTGCGTCAGAATTTTCTTTTACTCCATGCCCTTCTGACAAGTTGAGTGCTTCTATTAATTCCACTAATTTTGCTGCTTGTGCAGAATAGTGTGCTGGCAGTCATGTTTTCCTTATGAATTCCATGTCCCACCACTGCTGATCCAGAATGCCTCTGTCCTGAATTTGGATCGATACTCGAGCTCCCATCAAGGAATATCACATCCCCCTTCAATCACTTCTTCTTTTACAAAGGGGTTCCCACAGCTCATGTCTATACACACCACACAATCATGGATGTATTCTCCCTCCTCAATTGGTTCTGGAATGAATTCTGCTGGGTTCACCGTCCTGCATCTCACCACTTCTATTGCAGAGTTTGTCAATATAATCTCATACCCTGATGACCTCTGAGTTAATGTTGATTTGTTCCTCTCTAGTATTGCAAACAGTGCAGGCTCCACTTATAAAAGTACTGGGCATCCCATCGTTATTGATGATGCTGTCTCAATTGCGAATGCAGCGGCAGCAAGTGCCTGCTCACAAGGAAAGGGAAAGGGCCGTCAGGTGTGTGTGATTCTGGCCAATTACCTGACTTTGCCTTACCCTTGTATTCGGACAGGTCAGGTAAACGGTTCTGGTGTTAGTCTGTTGTCTTTTGTGTTGTGTGAAAGTGTTTGTGTCAGAAAAGGGGAGCGGGTGGCTAGTGTTTTTGAATGTCCTACCTTGTAGAATAGGGAAACAGTGTTGAAAGAACGGGGATACCACGTCTCACCCGTCGGTGTCCCACTTCCACTCCCCAAGGACCCCCCCATCCTGGTGATCCTCCCTCACTTGTCCATCCCCAGGACTGGATCCAGTATCGATGGCCGTGTCCTGGCCACCTGGATGACAGATCCCCAGGGACTAGCTAGGTAGACACCTTCAGGTTTCTCACAGTATGCATTCCCAAACAAAGAAAAAAACAATAACAGCGATAACAGCACAAACAACAATCACAAAACCACAATTGCCCACCCTCACTGACAACTCAACCTGTCAGTGCATTTCCCTCCCAACTTATAAACCATCCCTGCGAAACGTGACAAGCACAGGGGGAGCATCTGTGGCCTGACCATGCCTGCGCTTTGTACAAATATTGATCCAACAGATAAACCACACAGGGTTGAACTTATCATGCATTTACCCAAGCGTCAGAGCCCCACCAGACAGAAAAGGAAACACCACTGTAAGGGCAGATAAAGGGTAGCTGACATCAGCTGTCTCCTTCAGATGACTGCAGCTTCAGTGTATCCATGAAGTTGTGTGCTGAGTCCGGGATGCTGAAGAAGTGAGCTTTACCATTATAACTTTAGCCGGAAATAACATGGCGTATTTGATGTTCTGTCTCGAAGGGCTTTCTTTACACTCAGAAAGCATTTTCTTGATGTCTACACCAAAGCCGAAAGGTCTGGTAAGATGTGGGTACTATAATCCTTATAGACTAGGTTGTCCTTCTCTCTGGCTAAGCGCAGTACTGTGTCCCAATCCCAGAGGTTTAACAGTCTGGCTATGATGGGTTTGGGAGCCTCTCCAGGGATAGGTTTGGTTGACAAGACTCTGTGGGCTCTCTCAAAGATGAAAACTGGTGAACCAACGTCTGATCCAAACACATCTTTCAATAGCGACACGACAAACGGCTCCGTTGGCATTGCTGTGGTGGTTGTGCTTACTCCCGGAATACAGCTATTATTCCTACGACACCTACTTTCGAGATCTTCATTCTTGACTGCTACAGTCTTCAGCAGCCTCTGTATGTTGGATAGCTTGGAGGC
Organism: Ambystoma mexicanum; assembly: GCF_040938575.1. NCBI lineage: Eukaryota > Metazoa > Chordata > Amphibia > Caudata > Ambystomatidae > Ambystoma > Ambystoma mexicanum. The sequence continues at coordinate 1,468,699,931 of NC_090923.1, read as the reverse complement.
TATTGTGGAAATGTTATCCTCTGCCAAAGAGATTCTCTCTACTGCATCAAGTGTGGCCTCATGCTTATCTAGGCAGGCTTTCAGATAGTCCACTTTACGGTTATAAGTTAAAAGATGGAATGAAAAGGATCAAATGACAAAAGGTTTGAGTCAAAAGGACAGAAAAAAAGGGTGGGTTGTTTTTTTTTTCCCCCCACCAAACCCCCGTTTTTGGTGTAAAACCATGTTTTTTACCTAAACGGAAGCCAAAAAAAAATATACATTTAAAAAAAGGCATCTGACCTTTTTTTCCGGTCCTTATGACTCAAACCTTTTGTCATTCGATCCTTTTCATTCGATCCTTTGACTGGACACCCCACTTTACATGTAAAAGTATACATTTTAGGAGCCTGCATGCCAATGCCAACTTTTTAATGGAGGAACATCTCATTGATTTCCATGTGGTTGGGGTTAGTTTCATTATGCTTAGAATGGCATCACCAAGGCTCCATATGGCAGCCTGTGCTACTGGATTTCTTTTTTTGAGGGGTTTTGTCAAGAAAAGTGCTTGCCCTGCTTATCAGGTTTCCCCATCCTGTCAGAATAAGGCTATGGTCAGAATTCCATTAGAATGCCCTCTTCTGGAGTTCTTTGTACCATGATATAGCAGGTGAAAATGTAATAGTGAGAGGGGTCATCCACCTCGGCTAACACTACTCCAGCCGCCCCACCTGACTTTGAGGTGCCACAGCACCGTGGAATAAAGTTATCAGACTGATTCTTAGCACTCCCGTCAAGTCCGCCACCTTCCAGTCTTCACCAGCTACTGGGCCTGTTTGTGAATGCCACGGTGCCTGGCAGACTCGGGGGGTCACCATCTCCATTACGGGGCCCAGTACTTACAAAAATGTTTGCATTGCTCCTCCATACAATGTTCACAAAATGCAGCCCGTACCAGAGGGATCCAGATGAATAAATTGCCCCAGGCCAAGGCCAGCCACTCCTCCCCAAGTCTAGGCCATAAGGCTCACTGCGTCAGGTGATTTCCGAAGGCTCTACGTGTCATCTTCTTATCAGTCTTTAGTTCTGTTCCTTAGTATCACTGATGCCAGCCGCAAGGATCCACTCCCCCGGGCGAAGACAAGATGCAGTGCTGCATCAGGGTCGTAGATCCACAGGGCACACCGCAGATTGCGCTCATGTGATCAAGGCCTCAGCTCTGCCAGCTTCTTGGTTAGGTTGACTCAGTTTCAAGCAGAGAAGTCGCTTCCCTTCCCACACGGTACAGAGAAAAAGGCCCCGCGATCGGCGGCGCAGCGAGGCTGCTCCCAAGCGCAGGTCTCGCTTTGACGTAGGTAGGATAGTTGAGACGTTTGTTGACCTAACGCCAGAACTCACAGAGGAGACACAATTTTGATCGGGTTCACATGCAAGCAGCCCGATGTTTTCTAGGGTTTACACATCTTTACAGGTAGTTAATTGAGAACATTTTCTATATTGCTTCCAAAGGAAAGTATGGTAACGGGATCACTGAGCGTAAAGGCCCTTTGAGGCACTTATTCATGCCAGTTTTGAGACATCTCAATATGTCTGTCATTTATAGTTGCGACTGAAACCACTAAGGAAGTCCTTGGAAAGAAATTCATTGAAAGATACAGCCGGATGATCAGGAGGAACATCTGATTTTTCTGTTTTACCTGTTCAATACATTTCTGAAAGGAACTCTTTTGTTATTGAGTATTTTTGCAACTGAAGGAAGCAAGTTCTAAGGAGGACAAATATGTTGATGGATGCTCATTTCCCATTTGAGATGCAAACAGATTATGATAACTTGCAAGTATTACGATAGGTCCAATTAAAGTAAATAAATTAGCACAAACCTTCTGGGCTTTGTTTTTCACCCGGTAGTATTTGGTTAGAACTAACATCCCCTTTTAGAACAACATTAAAGCTGCTAACTTCTATAGATGGTATCCCAAATTGAATCATGGGAATAGTTTGCCTCCAACTATGCAGACCCATAGCAAATTGTTGTTTTTGCAAAGTCTTTTGTGGTCAGTTATTGAGGTTTTTAACTTCGTAGATAAGTAGTTTCTTATATACTGCTTTTTTAGTTAAACTGATTTTGAAAAATGGTTTATGAACATTTTTTGTTTGTATCCTGTAGGGAGCTTCAGGATGTGATTGTCTGGGTTTGCCATAGGAGGTTTACTATTGAAGCATTAGAGCCCACTTCAAAGGGCTCTATTGTGTGGTAGGTTACCCCCCAAGTTAGTGGTCCTGAGCTGAAAGCGAGGGCCACTAACAGGTCGAAGATCTACTAGAACACAATCGCGCCCGTTGGTAAGGGCTCTATTGCTATTAGAGGTGGGCAGTCGCAGAAAAGAAAGAACATGTCAATTGTTCCTTGACAGTGCCCACTGTACAAAAAGGGGAGCTTGGAATGCAGGCCCTATAGGCAGTTAGAGTCTCCAGTCCAAACCTGCTTATTGGCTAGAGGGCTAGAAACAGTCAAAAGCACACAAGGAAATTATTAAATCCAGGCTTCTACTGTGCTTTGAGCCTCGATTCTACACTTTCTGTTGGTCAAAGGAGAAGAAAACGTCCTTTAATATGCATTACAAAGAGCATGACAGCTTGAACACTATCTGTGTCCAGTCTACATTTGCGGTCCTGCGGAACTGGGTTGGAGTTGTGGTCCATGGTATCAGTGACAGCTAAACTGTGACGAGTGTGGGGCCCACCTCCTTTTTGTCCCTCAGGATTTTGCTATCGTGGAACACTCTTGATGTTAATGATTTTCCTACATAGGCTAGGAAGTGTCTCCAGGAAAGGGTTGCCCATCTCTTATAGTTATGTAAATGGGAGATGTCTGCTTTACAAATGTAACAAAACATAACAATTCAAGAAGGGTTGCAGGACTTTGGAAGGCCCAGAGTCTGATACAAGGAAGCTACATTACCCAATAAAGCAAGGTGTGCCCTTGGTTTGCCAACTTTTGCAAAGATGGCCGCTGGACTTACTGCTTCGTCCCTGAGGCAGACAACTCCCCTCCCAAGGGCCGCTTGATTTATTTTATTTATTTATTGTGCATTTGTAAGGCGGTTTGTACATCAAGTAAATTGTGTTTCAAAGCGCCCACATGGCAACGGGGAAGGAACATGGGATGAAATGCAAATATAATAGCAATGAAGAGAAAGAAAGAGGCGGTCCGACTAGGCCTTGTGAACATTCAGAATTTGCAAGTGCAGAGAGAGAGAGAAGGGACGAGGGAGAGATCCAGGAGGGAAGCACTAGGGAGTAAGTTGTAAGCAACTGTTAAGTGCCTGGCAGAGATCACTTGGTAAAAGTGGTCAGCTGCCAGTACATTAAGTGCAGGCCTGTGAAACAGCACGGATCAAAGGGCGCAAAGGCAAGTGCTGGGAGTGGGCGGAGGCTGCATGCGATTGGGGGTGGAAGGCCCGGACTCAGAAGGACACATAAGGGCCCTGGTTACCAATCTCAGCGACTGTGTGATTTAGCAAGGGAGGAAGAGGGGGGAAGGAGGAGGTGAAAAGGCAAGTCTTAAGGAGCTTCCGGAAATTGAGGAAATCCCGCTCAAGGTGGAGAGGAAGGAGGAGGCTGTTCCAGAGGAAGGAGCCAGACGAGGAAAGATATCGGCCACCAGCTGGCTGTTTGGAGAAGCATTTGACACGCAGAGAGTTGGCACCAGAAGAATGTAAGGCTCTGGAGGGAGAGTATTTGGTGAGAGCCAGTTGTAGATAGAGTGGTCCCCAGCCCCAGACAGCCTTATGGATGATGCAGAGGGATTTGAATCTGATCCTTGCAGCAACCGGGAGCCAATGGGGAGATTTAAGGGCTGGAGAGATGTGTCCCTGGGCTTGAGGCCAAGGATAAGCCTTGCAGCCATATTCTGGATAAGTTGGAGGGGACGTAGTGAGGAGGAGGGTAGATTGAGGAAGAGGTTGTTGCAGTAGTCCAGCCTACAGAGTACCAGAGCTCTAGAGAGCTTCTGGGGGAAAGCGAGAAAAGGAAGGATTCCTTTGAGGAGGTGGAGTTGAAAGTGGGGCTTCTTGGCAATCTCCTGGATGCGAGGGAGGAAGGAAAGAGAGGAGTCGAAGATGTGTCCAAGGTTTCTGGCTTCAGATGAAGGAGAAGGGGTGAGAGGCCATAGAGGTTGGCCAGAGTGAAAGGAAGAAAGAGGGAGCAGGAGTCCCAATGCGAAGAATCTCAGTCTTGCTGGTGTTGAAATAGAGATCATTGGAGGCACACCAGGACTGGATGGCGGATAGGCAGTCAGGAATGATGGTGGAAGAAGGTTTGGCTGCAGGCCCCTTGCTATCTGAGGCAGGCCCGGGAGCCAGCAGGCGAGCGCCGGCTCCCATCGAAGGGCCACCTTCAAAGGGCTTAGACTTGCCCTAGCTGGGCCTGTCCAGGCCCTGGAGGGTCACCAACCATGCTACCTGATGACTCCGACCTTAAGATCCACCAGCGTACTCTAAGCTGGTAAGCCGATCTTCCCTCCATGCCTCCTGTGAGCCCCCTCACTTTGATCCCGCAGTGCCTTACAACTTCCTAAGCAGACGCTCTCCTGGCTACTTTACCAACTAACTTGCCACCCTCCACACCTTTATTCCTATCCTTCACTCCTGGTCATCCAATTCTATTGCCTTATTCGCTATTGTTAACTGTCCATCCTCCTTGCACCTGTATATGGCCCTGCATCACATCCTCATGGTCTTCCTGCACCGCTGTGCATGGTGTTTTTTACCCTTGGCAGTGGCTTCCACGCAGTCTGTTATCTTGTTCCTTCCTCGCCTTCACTAACAGTGCCAGTCTCCTTCCCCACTGCGGCATTGCCCTTGACTATTCATCATGTACTATATGCACCTCGCAACTTCCTTACGTAATTGTGTTTTACTCACTTATTTGATATTCAAATCTGCCTATCTGCTTATTGCTGTTTTGCATTTAGAAAGTGTGTGTTTTTCCTCACTGGTTAAGAAGCCCCCACCTCCTACCCTGCTTATCGCTACTGCTTGAACAGTGTGCTTTAACTTACTTGCTGGGTGTACTGAATTTTCTGTTGCCAGTGCTGTATTGTTGCTTTTCCCTCCTTCTTGCCTTCCTAACCTGGGTGAATTAAAAACCTACTTCCCTCTAAATGCCGGCATTTCACAAGTATGTTTGAACTCAAATCAGGGTTTTTAAAATCAGCTTCCCTTGTTTGAATCTTGTTTAAAGTACCTGCTTCATCTGTACCTGCTTGGCTGCTCGGCTGCCTGGTGAGTTCTTTGTGTACTGTTGCGGCTCTCCGTCTGTCTCCCACCCCTGGGCATCCCTCTGTCCCCCCTCCCTATGGTGCTCTCCCTCTCCCCTATCTGTTCTACCTGCTACTCTATTTCCTATCCTCCCTCTCTTTCGAAGACTGGAAGGAAAAGGTTTTAAAAGGGGGTGTCCTGGTCTCAAACACAGGTCTGCCCATTGCCGTCACCTATGGTGTCAATGCTCTCTCCAGGCAGACTATTACTGACATTCTCTTTGTTGTTCCCTTTCCTGACATATGGACTCCCCATATGGTTTCCGTCCTCTCCCCATTCTCCTCTTCTTCCTGTCATGATGCCTGCTCCCGGGGAGCCGGTTAAAGCCCTGCGTCCCCGAAAGCGGACATCCAGTCCCCAAGGAAGGACCCAGCAACCCTATATAGGGGCCCTTTGGACAGTGTCCTGGCGCCTATGGCGCCAGGCTCATAAAAGACATCAGTCCTGGCGCCATAGGCGCCAGGCTCATTATGGAAGTGCTTGGGTGCACTTACCTGATGCAGACCATGCTGCAGGATCCCGGCATCCTTGAGGCCTGAAAGGAACTACTTTACCTGTGGGACTAATTTACCATCCGGGCGTGGTCGGGGAAGGATACATACCTGATTGGAGGAAGGATACATACCTGGAACTTCTTCCAAGGCTATTTAAACCCCACCCGAACAGCCACACGTGCTTCGCGTTGTTCTGCATCTAGCAGCTGGACGCTCACCGTGTCTGTTCCTGCATCCAGACTTCTGCCACGCCTGCCAGCATCCTGGATCACCTGCAAAGGAAGAGAAGAAGAGAACCGAAGAAGGAAAATTCCTTACCTGCTAAATCCGCATCCCGGAGACATCTCGCCGACAATCCTGAAAAGGAAGACTTTTATTTAAAAGCTCATTGCGTCGATCGCTGCAGCGCCGCATTCCACTCACCTTTACAGGGCGCCTCCATGTTCAGCAGCGATCATCCGGATTCGCAGTCACGCCCCAGCGCCTAGGGACAAAAAGACCAGAACAAAAGGTGAGAGAGAGAAGGGAATAAGGAAAGCTAAATCTCCATGTTAAGACTTACCTGTTGATTCATTCCCTCTTCATTTCGGGTCCGCGCCGCATCCTGGCATTTCCGGACCCCGGCCCCTATGGGGAAAAAGAGACATCAGCGTTAATGAGCGAATGAAAAGACATTACCAAAAAACGCTCATTAAAGACTTACCTGATTTCTACAAGGATTTCACCTCTCATCTCGGGTCGGTGCCTGTTCCCCGGAATTCCGTACCCCGGCCCCTATGGGGAAAAAGATACTAGCATTAGTACATTAATGCATGGACACAAGGGGAATCTCTTATCAAAAAACTTACCTGGAAGCCAAGCAAGTTTGGTTCTCACCAATCCGAAAACCCAGTGAAGTAACTGGATACCAACGCGCCCCTGCATCAGAAGCAGGATGGAGAGCTCGTCCTTCCAGACCCTAAGGTGAGACGCTACGAGGAATCACAAAAGGGTTTCGAGGAGGGTGAGAGGGGAAAGTGGGAGGCTGATTGCATTACCCCGCAGACAGTTAATCCCCTATTTTCGCCTACAGAAGGATACTTCTGTGAGCCAGACAAGCCAGATTTGGGGGCCCGGTCCAGTCCGTCTTCCGAACCCTGCGCATCACCTTAGAAGAGGTCACAGCAGCGCGAACCAGGCCAGCGCCTTCGTGGGAGTCAGGTGAGCGTTACAGAACGCGAAGCCTTCCTACAAATTCCCACCCAGGCACTATGGAAAGTTCTGAGACTGATCAGTTGGCCCAATTACTGGGGGAATTACGGGCCGAAGTACATGCCGCTCGTCAAGAGACTAATGCCCTCAGGAGGGAATTAATAATATCAAAGGAAAGAACTGATGACCTAGCCAGACAGCTTTTGCAAGGTCAAGCTGGGCAAACTCCTCTACCCGGTTCCGGAGGGAACCCCGCTCCTGTGGTTTCCAGTAACCCTGTGCAGATTAATCTACCTGGAAACATGCCGCTGGCCCCACCCGAACGCTTTGCTGGGGACCCCAAACGATTTGCCGTATTCATGAATCAGTGTCGTTTGCACTTCCTTTGCAGACCTGGGGCCTTCCCTAATGATCAGACCAAGGTAGCCTTTGTATTGTCATATCTCAGCGGCTGTGCTGCCGATTGGTCAGTTCCACTGGTTACTCAAGATGACCCGATTTTCCGTGATTTTCAAAGGTTTCAAGCAAGCATGGAAAGGTTATTTGCTCGACACTCTCAGGGGCAGGCTCTGGATGACGAACTTCTATCCCTGCGACAGGGCAATCAGGACCTCCTATCCTATATTGCAACCTTTAATAGACTAATTGTGGAAACGGGATGGCCAGAGGATAAAAGAGTCACGTTGTTTTATCGAGGCCTACGCGGAGAACTTAAAAATGTCTTGGCCCAAGTTGTAAATCCGCCCCAACAATGCACAGAGTATATAGACTTAGTGGTCCAATTGGATCACAGACTTCAAAACAGAAAAGCAGATCGGTCCAGGTTTGAGACCCGGGTGTTGGTCAAGACCCATGCTAATCCCAAGGGAGTTGATGTCTCTGAGCCTATGCAAATTGGAGGGGTTAAAGGACCCTTAACTCAAAAGGAACGTGAAAGGAGGCGGCAGTTAAAATGATGTCTTTATTGTGGGAATTCTGGACACTTTCTACGAGATTGCCCGGCAAAACCGCCCCGAAAGGCGGTAGGAGCCGCTGATAAAAACCATGAAGACTCTGTTTCGGGAAACAACTCCGCCCGACAAGTGTAGGGGTCCGCTTGCCGAGCTTGAAAACTAACTCTCAGACCTCGCATTTCATTGTGCTAATGGTTCTCGTAGATCCAGAACAGCCTAAGCGGTTGCATGCAATAAAGGCATACATCGATAGTGGGGCTATTGGAAACTATGTGGATCGTGAAGTGGTCTCTAGGATTAACCTCCCTCTCCGTCCTAAAACCAGCAAAGATGTCATCACCACAGTCGATGGAACTGAAATTGCCTCTGGACCGGTAACACATTCCACTACTGAGGTGACTCTTATTGGTCCCGACGGCCATTGGGAGGGTGTTGTGTTTGATGTAATCAAGGCTCCACAGTTTCAGGTTATTCTTGGAATCCCTTGGTTAGAGACACATAATCCTCGAATTGATTGGCGAGCTATGAGAATAACCTTCCCCGATTGTACACAAACCTGCTACACAGAAAACCTGAAGATTAATCTAGCATCTGTAACCTCTGCCTCCATGCAACTACCTCCGGAATACTAAGACTTTCAGGACGTCTTCCAAAAGGAACAGGCCAACACGTTACCTCCTCACAGATCGAAACGATTGCCAAATCGATCTGGTGCCCGGTGCACAACCCCCTTGTAGCAGGATTTATGCCCTTACCGAAACTGAGAATCTGCATTTGAGACAATATTTGGATCAATACCTAGCTAATGGTTTTATTCGCCCGTCAAAGTCCCGGCATCCTCGGCTTTGTTCTTCGTGCCCAAAAAAGAAGGCAACCTAAGAACTTGTATCGCTTACCGCGCATTGAACCAGATAACGGTTAAAAACCATTATCCTCTGCCTCTGATCCCTGAACTCCTTGGCCAGGTGAAGGACTCTTGCATATACACCAAGTTAGATCTCCGGGGGGCTTATCATCTGGTACGAGTTAAAGAAGGCGACAAATTGAAAACTGCCTTCCGTACTAAATATGGATTATTCGAGTACCAGGTGATGCCTTTCGGATTGTGTAACGCGCCGGCTGCCTTCCAATACTTCATGAATGATGTCCTTCGGGAACTCATCGATGTTTGTGTTGTCGTATATATCGATGATATTCTGGTGTACTCCTCTTCGGAATCTGATCACAGAAAACACGTCAGGGCAGTACTTGAAAAACTGCGCCAACACAAACTATTTGCTAAATTGGAGAAATGTGTTTTCCATACCACAGAAATCGGGTTTCTAGGTTTCATCCTGACACCCAAAGGAGTCCGAATGGACTCAAGAAAAGTGGATTCCATCCTCAAATGGCCATCACCTAGCTCTGTAAAAGGGGTTCAAAGCATGCTCGGCTTTGCCAATTTCTATCGCAGGTTTATCCCGGAATTTTCACGCGTGGTACAACCCATTACTGCACTCTTGAGGAAAAATAAATGTTTTGAATGGTCTGAAGAAGCCGAGCCGGCCTTTCAGGATTTAAAAGCTAAGTTTACCTCCGCACCTATATTGAAACACCCGCGTCCAGATCTCCCTTATGTCGTCGAAACTGACACATCCAGCCTAGCCATGGGAGCTGTCCTGTCCCAAAGAGATCCCTAAACCAACCAACTGCATCCCGTAGCATTTTGGTCCAGAATATTCTCGGCACCCGAGGTTAATTATGCAATCACGGACAAAGAACTGTTAGCCATTAAGTCCACTTTTAAAGCCTGGCGGCATTATCTGCTTGGCGCTCGACATACCATCACAGTGATCACTGATCACCGGAATTTACAGTATTTGAAAACCGCCAAGGCTCAGTCATCACAGCAGCTCCGATGGGCTTTGTTTTTCGCTGAATTTGATTTCGTGATTACCTATCGACCTGGCTGCAAGAATGGCAAAGCAGACGCCTTATCCCGAATTGGAATGGGAGAATCTGATACAAACTCAGAACCAGTACCAATAATTCCCGAACAGAGGATTCTAGGCATGACTTCGTTACAGACGCTTGAAGACATTCAAGCCAGAGTGAAACAACTCCTGGACCCTACAACCTTACAGGATTGGATACAAAAGGGATCAGACTTTACCATAGATAATGGTTTACCTTATTTCCAAGGACGCTTATTCCTGCCACATAAGGAATTACACGAACTAGTTATTTCCGGTTATCATGATGCATTAATAGAGGGACACCCCGGTATTGCCAAGACAGAGGAACAGGTGAAACGACAATTTTGGTGGCCCTCTTGGCGAAAAGATGTTAAATCTTTTGTGATGTCCTGTGGTGTTTGCGCCCAAAATAAAAGTCAAAAGAAAAGACCAGCCGGTCTCCTTCAACCTCTAGACATACCGCCAGCACCCTGGCACACCCTATCAATGGATTTTACTACGGACCTGCCTCCTTGTTCGGGGTACAATACTATTCTGGTAATTGTGGATTTGTTTTCCAAAATGGCCCACTTTATTCCTTTGAAAGGTTTACCTTCAGCTTCTGTCCTAGCCAAAGAATTCCTCGAAAATATTGTTCGGCTACATGGATTCCCATCTATACTAATCTCTGACCGGGGAAGCCAATTCATTTCCCACTTCTGGCGCAAATGTTGTCAAATGGCGCAGATCGACGTAAGATTATCAACCAGTCACCACCCTCAGACCGATGGTCAGACCGAGAGGACAAATCAGACCCTTGAGCAATACTTACGGTGTATGTTACAGCAATCTGAAAGCAACTGGAAAGACATTCTTTGGATAGCCGAATACGCATATAATAATTCGGTACACTCTGGAACTGGCCACAGTCCTTTTTATACTTTGTTTGGGCATCACCCTCGAACCTCAAACCTTGACTCACCTCAGAACCTCGGAATGCCTGCAGTAGAACATCTGCATTCTACAATTACCCAAGCCTTCAAAGAGGCAACTACGCATTTACAACAAGCCAAGAGAAAATACAAGGAGAATGCTGATCTACATCGGAGTGAAGCACCTCCGTATCAGATTGGGGATCAAGTGTGGTTAGCTACCAGACATTTACCACTCAAAAGGCCTCAAACTTTTAACCCAAAATATCTGGGACCTTATTCTATTACGGCAATAATTAACCCAGTGGCTGTTAAACTTGATTTTCCAGCTAGTATGCGAATTCACCCTGTTTTTCATGTGTCACTTTTGAAACCAGTGGTACCTGGAACCCGACTACTCAAACCTCCAGAACCTATTCTAATAGATGGGGAGCCCGAATTCGAAGTGAAGAACATTTTAGACTCAAAAATGTTTAGGTCAAAACTGTTCTACCTAATTGATTGGAAGGGGTACGGACCTCAGGAGAGGTCGTGGGAACCCAGCAACCATGTGCATGCACCTCGATTAGACAGGAAATTCCACCGACTCTTCCCAGACAAACCAAAACCCCCGGAGGGAACAACCTTGGGAGGGGCCTTGGGGGGGGAGTGCTGTCATGATGCCCACTCCCGGGGAGCCGGTTGAAGCCCTGCGTCCCCGAAAGCGGACATCCAGTCCCCAAGGAAGGACCCAGCAACCCCATATAGGGGCCCTTTGGACAGTGTCCTGGCGCCTATGGCGCCAGGCTCATAAAAGACCTCAGTCCTGGCGCAATAGGCACCAGGCTCATTATGGAAGTGCTTGGGTGCACTTACCTGATGCAGACCTTGCTGCAGGATCCCGGCATCCTTGAGGCCTGAAAGGAACTACTTTACCTGTGGGACGGACTAATTTACCATCCGGGAGTGGTCGGGGAAGGATACATACCTGATTGGAGGAAGGATACATACCTGGAACTTCTTCCAAGGCTATTTAAACCCCACCCGAACAGCCACACGTGCTTCGCGTTGTTCTGCATCTAGCAGCTGGACGCTCACCGTGTCTGCTCCTGCATCCTGACTTCTGCCACGCCTGCCAGCATCCTGGATCACCTGCAAAGGAAGAGAAGAAGAGCAGAAGAAGGAAAAGTCCTTACCTGCTAAATCCGCATCCCGGAGACATCTCGCCGACAATCCTGAAAAGGAAGACTTTTATTTAAAAGCTCATCGCGTCGATCGCTGCAGCGCCGCATTCCAGTCACCTTTACAGGACGCCTCCATGTTCAGCAGCGATCATCCGGATTCGCAGTCACACCCCAGCGCATAGGGAGAAAAAGACCAGAACAAAAGGTGAGAGAGAGAAGGGAATAAGGAAAACTAAATCTCCATGTTAAGATTTACCTGTTGATTCATTCCCTCTTCATTTCGGGTCCGCGCCGCATCCTGGCATTTCCGGACCCCTATGGGGAAAAAGAGACATCAGCGTTAATGAGCGAATGAAAAGACATTACCAAAAAACGCTCATTAAAGACCACCTGATTTCTACAAGGATTTCACCTCTCATCTCGGGTCGGTGCCTGTTCCCCGGCATTCCGTACCCCGGCCCCCATGGGGATAAAGACACTAGCATTAGTACATTAATGCATGGACACAAGGGGAATCTCTTATCAAAAAACTTACCTGGAAGCCAAGCAAGTTTGGTTCTCACCAATCCGAAAACCCAGTGAAGTAACTGGATACCAACGCGCCCCTGCATCAGAAGCAGGATGGAGAGCTCGTCCTTCCAGACCCTAAGGTGAGACGCTACGAGGAATCATAGAAGGGTTTCGAGGAGGGTGAGAGGGGAAAGTGGGAGGCTGATTGCATTACCCCGCAGACAGTTAATCCCCTATTTTCGCCTACAGAAGGATACTTCTGCGAGCCAGACAAGCCAGATTTGGGGGCCCGGTCCAGTCCGTCTTCCGAACCCTGCGCATCACCTTAGAAGAGGTCACAGCAGCGCGAACCAGGCCAGAGCCTCCGTGGGAGTCAGGTGAGCGTTACACTTCCATTAGTGGTGCAACCAGATGGGAAGTGCTCCTGGCACACTTCCCATCATCCAGGTGCATAATCAATGTCTACCTGAATGGCACTATCATGGCCCAGGGCTCTCAGCCCAACCTCCTTCTTCTTGATAGGCATCTGCCATGCCACATTAACCTCCTCCCTTCCCCTGTCACCCCTCCATCTTCTACCCCCTTCCTCCTCACACCCACTGGTGGCGGCACGTTGTCCCTGTACCCAGCCCTCCATATAAGGTGCATATCAGGTCTGTTTATACACAGAGATCGTGTCAATATGGCCCTTTTAATTCTTCCTTGCGTACCTCTTACACAGACTATTTATGGCAACACCCCCATAAATCATGGAGCTCACTGGTGACAGTCTGGCTAGCAGCAGCTTGCAAATACACTCTTTACTTTAGCAATCCACACAATTCCTTGAAAGAACCAGCTGGGATGAGTCCTGGTCTGTTTAATTTTTTAACACTCTCCTCTGTTAATGATTCTATCAAGATAGTATTTTCTGAGTAATGTAAAAGGGAATTTGTGTTTTGTTCACTTTGTTCAACTGCCTGCATTTTGTAGGTTACAGTGTTATTAAAGCATCTTGAATCGTGAACATTCGTTTCACTTTGCTTTAGGACACAGGTAGTGTTGTGTAAAATGAAAATTGTCAAACGAGCGCTGCATTTCTGCTTCATTTTCCTCGGTCTTCATCCGTGTTAACAGAGGCAGCGCAGTTGCAGCAGCATGGGCATTTCATACTTAATTTTCTTTTCATCACAGAAGCCCCTCAATTGCATTCATTGGCTTGGGGTTCTTGATCTCTTGCAATTTTTAGGAGAGCCTCCCAGCAAGCAGTTGTTTGGCTTTTGCGAGAAGGAAAACCTTTTTGGTGTTCTGTATGAAGATGTTATTTTTTTTAGTTTTTAGTCTTAAGATTGCATGTGTTCACGTGCTTGCAAAGGCACTATACATAGTTTGTTTTCTTAGAGAGCAACAAATAGCTAGGCATGTCATCTGAACTTTATCTCCCTTACTGACCACCTACCGCAAGCAGGTACAATGGATACAGGTAGATGCAGTGGCACAGATCATACTGGTAGATCTCAACAGGACTGCTATATATTCAGGCAAAGTAGCCTAATTTATCAACGGAGCTGCTTTATGCATGTCATGGCACAATGCTAAATATTCACAGCAGGACTGATTGCATCATGCCCACATTTCTTATCAGGATTGCTATGTTTTGGGACTGTACCTAAATTTCTTAACAGAGCTGCTATTAAGAAAGCACAAAAATGTGTTGGCTGATTCTGCAGCGAGCTAAAGTACTGAGCAAGAACAGTTTCTGAGCTCTTACCACCAACCTCAGGCAGTTTGAGAAGATGGCATTGCTGTCATATACTTGAATTCCCTTCTACTCGGTCTTGCGTTTTCCACAACATCTGCTTCTCCCGTGTCCGAGTACTCAGTCCCACTGCCAAAAATGTAGTGAATTTCAAAGGCTCATTATGAATCTCCTAATGTCAGATAGTCCAAACAGGCTAAGAGCTTTTGACAAGCCATTTATGTCAAGCAAGCCTCACATTGAACTGCCAGTGCCCTAACCCTATGTGCCTTTCAGTGTCAACAGCCTGTTGGCAAAGTCAGTTCAGTGGGTCAATAACCCTGCTGTAGACATTATTGTGTAACCTGTTAGTTCAAATCCTGTTGATAGGTGTGTTAGTGAGTTTACATCCAAGATATGCATTTAAGATGCAGGTAACATTCAATCGTAACAGAGGACTACTAAATGTTCAGTGATTCAGAACACACGCATCTCATCCGGGATGCTCTACTTGTAATGGCTCAGAATACACAACTCATCAAGGGCTGCTATGCTTATAATGGCTCCGAACACACACCTCATCAGGGCTGCTATACCTGTGAGTTCTCAGAGCACACGGGTCTTCAGGGCTGCTATACTTGTAATGACTCAGAACACACAAATCATTAGGACTGCTATATCTGTGATTGCTCACAACACAACTCTGCAGGACCACTATGCTTGTAATGGCTCACAATACAAACCTCATCGGGCTGCTGTAATGGCTCAGAAGTAGAACACACACATCCCACGAGGACCACTATATGTGTAATGGCTCAGAACAGACATCTCATTTGGGCTGCTATACTTGTAATGACTCAGAAGAACATCCCATGAGCACTGCTATAAGTGTAATGGCTCAAAACAGACATCGCATCTGGGCTGCTCTACTTGTAATGGCTCAGAATACACAACTCATCAGAGCTGCTACCTGTGATTGCTCAGAACACAACTCTTCAGGGCCGCTTTGCTTGCAATGGCTCAGAACACACACCTCATTTGGGCTGTTATACCTGTGATGGCTCAGAACACACAACTCTTGAGGGCTGCTCTACTTGTAATTGCTCAGAATACACACCTCATCGGGGCTGCTATACCTGTAATGGCTCAGAAGTAGAACATGCACATCACATGAGGACAACTATATTTGTAATGGCTCAGAACACACAGCTCATATGGGATCATATACTTTTAATGGCATACAGTGTTGGTAAAGCATCTGCATTCAAGCAAGGGCTGCATCTGATCAAACAAACCTCTAACTCTATAATTCCCGGCCTAATGGCCAAAAGAAGGTTTGCACACATCTAAAAAGGAGTACCCAATAGTAAAGCTGCACTAGATTTTTAAATAGAATATGCATTTGTAGCTCTTTGGATATTTACTGGTGCTATGTTAAAAGACAAACAGAAAACCAGGAGAGGAAAAGCAGCTCTGAACCTAAGCAATACAGGAGAACAAAGGTGTGGCGGGGGAGGAAGGGGAAGGGACAGAGAACATACCAGACAATCCAAAACAGGAAGAGAGAGCAATGAACTACATTATAGGACAACAAAGAAAGCGAGAAGGGAAACAGGGTTAATAATAGGACAAAAACACAGTAGGAGTGAGGGATAGAAGCAGATCAAAAGAGACATTTAGAGACAATAAAATAAAAAACAGGTCAACAGCAGATTGGGAGGGATGGAAATAGAAAACAAAACTAGAGAAGGGCAGGCCAATAACATAAAAGACAGTGCAAGAAAGATAATCAAAAGGAGTAGCAATCACAATCAAGAAAATGAAAAAACAGATATCGAGAGTAATGAAATGAGAGAGGAAGAGGAGTTATATCAACAGATACAGAGAAATATAGGAGGGAAACAGCAACACTAGAAGGCAGAGGCAGATTGACAGAGTAACAAACAGCAACAGCAAAACCTGGCCTCGCAACACTTAAGGGTGAGAGGCAGAGCATTAGAAAGTGAGAGACAGGGGAAACAGAGTAGCAAAGGGAAGGAGAGATGGAGCAAAAACATGGAGTCGCTGTCAAGCAGGTAGTGCCAGGTAGCCACAGTAGGCCCGAGAGGCAGAGAAGTGATGCTGGTAGAGTGATGTAACTAGCTGGTATATGTAGAGTTTGTGTCCAAGTATCATGAAGATGAAACTGGGTAGTATGCATCTACAGGTTCTTGTGTGGGGAAAATGTTTTCCACTGGTGCAATACATTTTTTAGAACCATTTTGAAATACAGCTGTTTTGGCACTAATGTTTTTGACCAAAGTTTTAATTTTACACACAAATTAGATACTTTTTACTCTCTTGCGAAGGAGGAAACTCATTTTTACTCTCTTGAAATTGGATTTAATCTCTAATTATCAAAATTGGGAGTAAAATATTCTCACTCCAAAATCCTATCTGGAGCACTGCCTGTACCCCTCTTGGAAAATCTTTTAAAGGTGGCAACCAGCTTCACTTAGCTATCCTCAATTTTCACTCTGCTGTCAAACACTCCTCTGACATCTGTCACCTCCTTGAAGACTTTGACCTTGACGTCCACGCACTCACCTAGAAGTGGTTCAATGCCATCTCTATCACTGCTTTTGACACTCTTCTTCCTGAGAGCTGCAAGAGCCTCTCCAAGTCCAGGCCCAACCGGCCTGGAAGCGGAGTGGCCCTTGTCTTCCCTGAATGGATCCCTGCCTCCATCATACCCATTCAATCCTACTCCTCCTTTGAAGGTCTTGTCTACAAGCTTTGCATCTCTCTTACCCTGTCGATCACTCTCGCTACCATCTACAGGGCCCCTGGGCCGATATCCCTCTTCCTATCGGAGTGGGCCGACCTCACCTCTTCTCTCCTGACTTTTACCTCCTACGCTCCTCTTACTCTGATACTTCAATATCCACCTCGACTCTCCTGATGTAGCCTTTCCCTTGATGCGCTCATCTCAACTGACCTCTCTCTCTAATCCTCTCAGTACCCCTCTCTCTTGGTCTGATCGTTCTCTCCTCTGCTCTCACCTGGAGCTCCTCTGCCCCCCGGCTAAGCCCCAGCCCGCACTGCCAGCCTCCTTCTCCATCATCTGACCCATGAAATAAGTGTCAGTAGCCGCCTTTGCCGCCTCTCTTATTCCCTCCTCCACCCCTGCTATCAACCCTCACTCTGACTCTGTCCTCCAAGTGCAATAGTTGGTATGATTCTTGCCCCTCCCCGCTCGCCTGCACTTCATATTTTCTGCACTTTCACGATCCGAATGTCACAAGGCCTAGTAGAACCACTTGTGTTCTTATCCAATGTTCCCCCCTTCCCCAAAGTCTTGTGGCACCTGGAAACACTTTCTGCCATATATAAACTGTGAGTGAATAACTTTGCCTTTTTAATTAAATTAGTAAGATGGTTCTTTATATTGCTGCCTTGATGGTGCTAACAACTGGTGAATTTGTGGGCGGAGCCCCACCACCTTTCTTTCACTGGCTGCCATTTCTTCATTGTTTGACCTCACAGCACACATTGCTTTGTCTGCCATCCAGTATTCAAGCACATGGGTCTTAGAATTCTAGAAGGACCTGCCCTGCTAAAAGATGAACATTTGATTGGCTTAATGAATGTGAATAACAGTACCATCTATCTGATATCAAATCATTGTTATAAAGCACCTTTTCGCATATGCACAGCTAATAGCGTTTATTTTTTATCACCCCACAGGTAAAGGGAGCCTAAACAGAAGGAGAAACATGGGTAATTCTTTGAAATGCAATGCCATATCAACACTTTACAAATCTACTGCAAAAAAGCTCAGAGCTAGTCTAGTCCAGAGCGATTATGACAGAAAATGCTCTATAGGTGAGAGGTGGCCAGGAAATGACATGAGAGGAGATACAACTGTACAACAGCAAAGAACTATGAGTCAACTAACACATGCCAACCTACATCCAATGGCTGCATATGCACATAAAGCAGACACAGACATAAAACGTGACAAAATGTTGAGGAATGACAGCATTATTTCAGACAAATCAACCCCAACGCAAAATTGCAGACTATATATTTGCCCCGCTCAAACCTACCAGAAAAAAAGCAATGTTGGACCCGAGCAAGGACATGAAGTAAAAAGAAGAAACACGTGCAATCAGTGTGGAAAAAGCTTTTCTAGGATGTCAAATCTGATTATACACGAAAGAATCCATACTGGAGAGAAGCCATATTGCTGTACAATATGTGGGAAAAGCTTCAATCAAAAAGGACATCTTTTTAGACACCAAAGCATGCATACAGGTGAAAAGCCTTATCAGTGCAATATATGTAGAAAAAGCTTCAATCGAAAGCATCGTCTTGTTGGACACCAAAAAACGCATACAGAGACACAAAAACATTGCACAACTGATGAATTGCAAAATGTGTTACTATTTCAATACCAGCCAAAAGCTGGTACAATGGGACAAACGGCATTGCAAAACACACCAGGTTTGTGATAATGGTGGATATCCCAATACCAACTTATGAAAAGGGGGCTGCTGCACAGTGACAGTGCAATAAAACAAAATGACATATATATGTCTCAAACTATATGCCTTCCACAGTGAGAAACGGAATGATAAGGAATTTTACAGCAAACCAAAATGTGGATAAAAAGGGACTTATTTAGAGACATTGCAGGCCACTTGCACATATATCCTATGAATTTTGGCAGAAGTAGCTTATAAAATTAACCGTGGCCAATGATCAGTGAAAATAGTACACCCTCAATACCGGCCACCTAAAATATAAGTGGAATCTTCCCAAACAGACAAAAATGGGCAGGATAGTACTCCTCATTACCCCCTCAGTGATCCACCCATAATGTTCTTCTATGGTATTTCTATGGTATTTCTAGGTTCTCAGGCCTTCATGTTCTCTCGGTTGTCCATCCAACCTATTACAGTTGCAAAGTGGTTTTGTCACCTCCCCCTTACTGGGCATTGCTGGATTTAGGGTAATGCAAACCTTTCTTCAGTTGTTACTGTAAATGCAGGATTTTCAGGGTCCCGTACAAAGAGGGCACTCGGGTGCAAACCTTTGAAAGCAGTTTCGTTAGTAGGAGTAACTGGCTGGAGGGGGTCGCTGTGGTACTGCCTTACCCATGCTTCCTCCTGATTTGCCTCCCCTCACCTCCCTGATGTCAAGGTAATCTCCTTGACTCAACGATTCCACCTGCCACCATCTGTTCGTGCCTCAGGCCAACCTAAACCACTGCAATATTCCTATTCTACCTACCTAGTTAACTGTTCTCTGCCTGCTCCTCAGTCTTTTCTTTGCAAGCTAATGTTCCCTACTCCTCCTTTTCTATACCTCTTTCACCACTAGATGTCGCCAAAGCGGATAGCATTTTATTTCTGCACGAGCCATGTATGTACATGAGCAATGCTGCAGCCATGAGACTGGATGACATGACATCCTCAGCAATGTTTAGGGAGGTGGCACTGTGAGAAAATTGGTTTGTTGGCATGCACACAAAAGCCCATAAGGCTGTGGAAATATTACATCAGGCTCTGTCCAGGGGGCATGATGTATATACCTAGTTTCCTGGCTTAGTTTCATCAATGAATGTGGGCCACACAGCCTGAGCGATAGAACAAGAGTCACATGGTCACTAGGTGCCGGATACTGCTCTATTATATGTAATGGCAAAAACTACAAAAAGTAGTGAGTATGTCACGGGGGTAGGCCTTGTAGAATTGTACATTTCTCGAATGGAGCTCTAAAGTCATGCCCTCCAATGCCATAGGATGTACGGTTGTGAATTCCATTGCTTATATAACCAACTAAATGTATCATACTAACATTTCTGTAGAAGGTTCATTGTCCAAATCCTATGAAAACCCCAAGGTTCCTGTACTCAGGAGTTGTGGGGGCACATTTTTGGGACTAGGATACCATGCCATTTTCGCTGTCCATTTCTGCACAGTTGTATGGAAATAAATCTTGTTTCTACCTTGGTTGCCCTGTTTGGAGTATGTGGTGATGAGCTGCAGGATTCTACCATTTAATGTTATCATACCTCAGATGCACCATGTCCTTCTCAGACAGTTACAGAAGTAGCAGGCCACATCCCCTCAAACGTCTCAGTACACAAAAGTATAGTTACGAGGCCTAATTGAAATCTGTGAAGGGTTTTCAAGCCGAGCTACCCATGAATGTTGGTGTGTCTCCTTGAGCTACATTAAAGCCAGTAAAATTTAAGGCAGCATTGGTAGATGTGGGGGAGGGTAAAGAAGTTAAAAGGAAATTTGGGCAGGGATTGAGGTAAAAGAAAAGGATATTGATAATCTATACTCTATATTCCATCCGTACTCTCCGTCTCCTCTCCCCCCGTGACTCCATCTCTGCTTCCCTTTCCTCGGTTGGCTGGCTCCCCTTTCATTCTCAACTTAAATTTCACTTCCTCTGTCTGGTCTTCAAATCTCTCCAAGATCTTGCTCCCCCTTATCTCTCTTCCCTTCTCTCATTCTACACGCCATCTCGTCCCCTTCGTTCAGCTGACCACTTCCTCCTCGCTGTTCCTCCCCCGCTGTGCTCCTCCCGTTTCCGCTCCTTCCAACTCCTAACACCCCTCCACTGGAACTCCTTGCCTCGCTCTATCCGCTCTTCTCCTACTCTTTCCTCTTTCCACACCTCCCTCAAATCTCTCCTTCTCCATTCCCCGCCATGACCCCCCCTCCTCTCACTCCCCTCTCCTACCCCCTCTCCACTCCTCCCCCCTTATACTCTCCCAACCCCCTCCTTCCATCCTCCTCCTACCTTCCCTCCCTCTTCTTCCTCACCCTCCCCCTCCTCTCCCCTTCCCCCTCTGAATAATTGCTCTACATTCTGTTTTTGTGACTGATTCATGTTTGTAATTTGCTTCTGTTGTTACAATTTTTGTTATGTTAAATGTACCCTGTTGTTGTAACTGTACAGCGCTTTGGTATAAAGGGCTATATAAGATTAATAAATACAAATACAAATACAAATCTAGGAGAGAAACGGCACAATGCAGAGATACATTTGACTTGGTTAGGGAAAAATATATGAGGGGTACTGACGAAAGAAAGAAATGAGGGCAGGAGCCAGTAATGCTGTCTGTCTTACGATGACAGATCAGAAAAGAAATTACAGAATATGAGAATATATTTTAGCAAATATTCATGAATTAGAACATAACTTAAAAATGGGCAAGAGCCATTCTAAAGAGCTGAGTGCCCCAGATTGGTGAACAGCTGCATACGTTATATACATAAATGATCAACCAGAGACCTTGAACATATTTAGAAAAATAGAGTTCTATGAATCAAGGAGATAGACGTCGAATGTTCTGTGTAAATGGAACCATTGACTTAATTAAACATTTTAATTTAAGACATACCTTTTAGAAAACAAGGGCAAAAACATAAAGCCACAAGAATGGGGAGGTTTTCCTAAACTGGTTCTATTTATTGGATATTTGTGAGGCACCTATACACACTATAGGGTGTGATTTACTATGCTAGTTATGTACTATATAGTGTACTCCGGAAAGAGTGTTTTTAGACATCCCAAATTAATGTGAGAATGAAGTGATGATTGTGTTGTGAGCAGAGATGGGAGAAGAGAAAGAGGGAAATGTAGAAGAATTAAACAAGGAGCCTTGGAACAATTAGTGTCTAAGGTTCCTCAAGAATTATGGCGGTAGCATACAAATGAGGTAGAGCTAATTTGTAAGATGGAACCAGTGCACATTCAGGTAGATACCACAAAGCTGGTACCCAGAAAACTACAATACTGTTTGAAACCTGAGGCAGTGGCAGGAATTTTAGTTATGAAAAATGCACTGTTAAAACAAGGAATACTTGTGGAACCACAAGCCCATGTAATGCACCAATCCTACCCATAAATAATCCTGGCCGCGAAGTCTATATATTTGTACATTTGGATTGTTCCCATTCTAGATATATGAGTATATGGAAATTTGGGAGGGGCGAAAAGATTTCTTTTAAACTTATAATCTAAGGTGGAGCTAAATAAACTATGTATATTTATATCTAGAGCTCTGAAAGTGAGGAACAGGTGATAGAAATTGTCAACGAGATGTAAAGATTTGTAAATTATTAAAAATTGTTTTAGCATTCGAGATTGATCCTTTTAAATGTATGTATTTATAAAGTACAGATTTGTATTCCTTTGTGTTGTTGGATAAGGAAATATTGGTTTTGAACTATTTGTTTTAATAGTTTAATAGACGGATGTCCAAAATAAAAATATGTTGTTGATTTGCACTCGATGTAAAAGCTGTAAATACTGTAGTTTTGCCATCTTTTCGCAGAGTGACCATATTGTCATGTATACCAGTCAAGCTACATATTTCACAGGTGTCCATTTATGTTCAGCTTTCTTTTCAGTCCTGATACATGCAGATAGTCAGAATAGCTTTGCTTTAACTCATTCTGCGTGAACCCGTTTACCATGGGGTATACAGAAAGCCCAACCTTCTTTTTACAAGCCCTAAACAAAGATGTAGGGTTGGTTAGTGGAGCTGGAATAATATTTAGAGTGGGTGTGCTGGTTAATGATGTCATGTCACCAAATCATAGGGGCGTGAACAATCCTGATGCTAATGAGCCAGCAGGTGTAGCAAATATGCAAAATCCTTTCATCGGAAGTGTGTGGTGTGGGCAATAGCTTCAATGTATTTTTGAAAAAATGTGATCCAGTGGTACATTGGAAACACGTTTTCCAAATATATAATCAATATGTATGCCTGGTGTTGTGCCTTTTTTTTAGAGCAGGTTCACCACTGAAACGGTCTCTTAAGTGCTCCTTCAGGAAGCTGTAAAAAAAAAAAATGGCTTTGGTAAAGAACCAAACTGCTACAGTGACTTATTGGTCAGGCTTGCTTTTTCAGCCCATTTGGATCCATCTCCAAGAAGGGAAGAAACAGATATGATATGATAGTTTATTTAAATAGCGCCTATAGACAATGTGTTTCAAAGCACTTCACGGCAAGGGAGGGAACAAGGGAAAATACAATGACATTCTTACAGGCCATGAACAGTAAGGAAGTGAAATTAACTATCATACTCGGCCTGATGACATTTTAGATAGTGCAAGAGCTAAGACATAGATAAGGAAGCGAGGGGGAGAGTGGGAAGGAAATGGAAACAGGCAGGCGACTACATTACTGGGCCTGACATTTCTGGTAGAGCCGGAGAAAAACAAAAGGTGAGGGAGAGGGGTGCTGAAAGGGAGGGCAGGAACAAAACAAGCAACTATCGTATTAGGCCTGACGACATTTCAGATAGTGCTGGAGAGGGTAGGGGGATGGGAAAGAATACAAATAAGGGGAGGGGGGAGAAGACAGACGAGGTTGCTATCATACTAGGTCCTGGGACAATTCTGATAGAGTAAGTGCATAGAAGAAAGTAAGGGGAGGAGATAGGAAAAGGGAGAAAGGGAGAGGAGGAGAGAACAGAGAGTAAGCAGTCAAAAAGAGTGGAGGAGCAGAGGGGAGATCGAATATAATTGCAGAAGTCAGTAGTAACAAATAATGTTACAAGCCAGGATACAAGATGAAGATGGGATCAGCATGATTCAGGGCCACCATGAGTACAAGATGCCAAGGAAGTCCAGCATGAGAATTGAGAAAGGGTGACGCTCTGTGAATCAATGAAGTCCATAAAAGTCAAATCCAGCACTGGCCACAAGACGGTGATGATGAATCCAGAATTTGTCCAGCATTGGATCTTTCATAGATTCACATGCTTGAAGATTCCCAGTCGTCAGACCGGGAATCCTTAGTGATTTAAAATCATTATTAATAATTAAATATATACATTATTTACATAGAAAAATGTAATGGGGATAGCCCAATTTGCCCAATGAGGCATTCACTTGTGTAGTCCCTCCGCCTCACTTTGGTCCTTTATTAACCTAACGAGTGAGGTGGCAGGGTTTAAGCTCTGCCCCAGGCAGCCATCTTCAGATTTTATACTGCAGTCTAACAAACAGAGGGAATCCTCCACCTCTCTGAGCCTTTCGTCTTTTCTAACCTTAGCTTTTTCAAGCTATTCGTCAAAATATATCCTATTTTGTTCTCCTGATCAAGGACTATAGGTTGTGTGTTTCTGGGACCAGAAAACACAACATTTCAACCCACTTTTGTCGAGTGAAAGACCACTTCACACCATGGCTGAGGAGATACCAACTGCCAAAAAGCCTTCCCTGTTCAGGGACTGCACCAGATGCAAGAAGAAACTTGTTTATATGAGGGACCCTCATGAGTAGAGTATCTACTGCCTCATGATATCCACAAGTGTGAGATTTTAAAGACCTTCACTAACAAAACCTTGCAGGACAGGCACAGGAGACTTCTACTACATCTACAGTCTAAGTGCCATTCTTCTGATGAGAAATCTGTCAAGACAACTCCTGTTCTATCTCTAAAACCATCTGAGAGACAAACTTCTAAGTGAAGGGCCTGTTCAGTGGAAAGGAGCACTTCCCCCTCTCATAAAAGCAAAAGAAAGGTAGAGAAAACCTCCATCATACCTTCCTTGAGCTCTGGGGACCAGAGAAAATGTCATTCTGAGGAAAAAACTACCTCTAAAGGTAAGGAGGTGTTTTCTAAAAACTCATCGGTCGGTGGGGGCAATCATCCACAAAACCGCTGTCTATGAGCGGTACTAGTGATAACGGTTCATTGACGACCAGACACTCAACGAAACCGAAGACGCCTACAACTACTCTTCAAACCTTGTCATCGACAAGTAAGTCCTTGTCGTCAAAATCGTCTTCCACCAAGCAATCGTCGATGAAGGAGACTCACCATTTGTCCACAAAGCTCTTGTCTACGGAGTCAAGATCTCATCTCTTGTCGACGAATTCATCGTCAACGAAGCAATCCGCATCATCAGCAAAGCCGTCACCGAAACTACCAACTCCCACGTCGACAGTTAAAGACAAGCCTGAGACGCCGTCCACAGACATCCCTGTTATGCCGTCCAATGATGCTATCACAGATAAACCAATAGGCACGGCCCCATACACTCCAGAGGTCCAGGACAAACCAATAATAACGGAGTTGTCACCCTTAATAGAAATGGCAGAACTGCCTGATATCATTTTACAGGAAGATTTTTTCTGACACTGAATGCACCCCACCACGGAGGACCCAGTGCTCATGGAGTCAATGCAAAGAATTATTGATGAATTCAACAGGCGTCAGAGATTCCAACCATCGATGCCAACAGGCACCAGGCAGAGGAATTTGTCTTCTACCCTGAGGAAAGCAAGATCCCCTCAAAGAGACAAATTGCCTCATCATAGCACGCCTAGAAGCTCTCCTCCCAAGAGCAGACCTCAGAAACGGCCGCGTTCACCGGAACCTCCTTGCAGATTTAGGATCAGGACATGCAGTGCTTCACCTGCAAGAGTCTTGCCACCGAGATCTCCGCCTAGACCAAGAACACGCTCACCTACAAGGGATCCTACGGTTGTACCATTAACCGCTTTGGTCTCAGACTGGCAGGAGGGCCCTTTTAGAGACTTCTCAGATGCTGGTGAAGGGGAGATTACTCACGACCCAGACACGCAAAGTGAATGGGACAACAACGTAATAGAGAAACCCAGGAAAAAGGATTCTCCAGGGGAGACTTTGCCACCCGACGACTTGTGTCATTCCATACAATTATCGGCAAGGCAGCAGATCTTTTCAAGCTGCAAGTAACTTGTGAAGACAATAAGCCAGTCCTATATGAACATATGGATAAGCGCAGAAGACCGATCACCACTATCCCTCTTTTAGATACCATATGGGACTTGGGAGTAAAGATACTATCTACACCTTTGTCAACACCTGCCCTCGTCTCACGGCCAGAAAAGAAATACAAAGCCCCGGACATGGTGCCACTATGCCTAAGAGGGCATACGAAACCAGATTCCATAATCACAGTGGCAACCAGAAAGAAACTGGCGAACCCGTCATCCCCCTTGTCAGCTCCACCTAACAAGGAAGGGCAAAAATTAGAAGCTATGGGCAGGAAAGTATCTTCATCAGCTTCCTTTACCATCAGAGCAGGCAACGCTCTGGCTATGATAGCGCACTTTGTCCGTGAACTATGGCTTTGCATGCCAAAGCTATCCAAGCACCTACCAGCAGAATTCCACGAAGAGGCTAGGGCAATCATAACGGATGGTGAGGCTACATCCGATCATATGATTGATGAAGCTGTAGACATAGCAGGATCAGGCTTTCGTCAAATGGCCCATGGTACGGTCCTAAGAAGACAAGCTTGGATGAAAGCAACGAACTTCAGACCAGAGGTCCAAGCTCAAATACTGGATATGCCCTTAGATGGACATTATCTCTTTGGCAAGAAGATTGATGATCATCTAAAAGGAATTAAGACGGACACGGATACAGCTCGAGCTATCACTTCTATTAAGGATAAGGACAAGGAATGCTGCCCGTTTCGAGGCTCACCCTCCAAGTACAGAGGTTTTAACCATCCATCCTACATTCAAAAGACACAGGACAAATCCTTCCAAGATAACAGATACCATCAGTCGATGGCCAGATACAACCAAAGAGGGAGACATGGCTCTAATCAGGCCAAAACACAAACCAAACAAAACTGACAACCCATTTCTTCTCCACCCACAGCACACCCCGGTGGGGGGAAGAATAAGCCACCATTTCCAACACTGGCGGAAGATAACATCAGACAAGTGGGTGTTGCAAATGATTCACACTATCGAATTTCTGAACCAACCCCCCTCCCTTGTGCCCACTTCATGCAAGGTACACCTCATGAAACATATGAAAATGGAAATCCGCAAGTTACTCGGGAACCACCCCGCAAGCCACCCTGAATTTGGAAAACACCTACTTTCATATTCGCATTCAATCCCGCTCACAGAAGGTTCTTCGGATTTCCAATAGGGGAGTCACATTTTCAATTCTGTGTCCTCCCATTTGGCCTAAGGTTAGTACCAAGTGTCTGCATCAAGTGTCTGGTACTGGTGGCAGCAAAACTCAGACAAACAGGAACTGAGGTTTTTCCATACCTGGACCTCTGGTTAATTAGGGCAAATTCATTCAAACTCGCAACCTTGGCAGTCACGAAGACAGTGAACATGCTGAAGAGGCTAGGTTTCTCCATAAATGAAGCCAAATCCTGTCTCCAATACCCGCCAAGACAGTGCTCTTCCTGTGAGCAGAGCTCAACACCCGCATACCCAGGGTACGGCCCTCAGCAGACAGAACATCAGCAATACTTCAACTGACCTCATGGTTCTGCGACAACGTAACATCCACAGTACGCTCTTTCATATCACTACTGGGCATGATGTCCTCATGTATATTTCTCATTCCAAATTGCAGACTTCACATGAGGCCAATACAAGAGACCGTGGACCA
The DNA here is from genome assembly GCF_040938575.1 of Ambystoma mexicanum. Lineage (NCBI taxonomy): Eukaryota > Metazoa > Chordata > Amphibia > Caudata > Ambystomatidae > Ambystoma > Ambystoma mexicanum. The sequence goes on along the minus strand of NC_090923.1, from coordinate 1,468,672,308 downwards.
CCAATGGAGACAAACACTCAGGTCATGGGAAGATATCATTCAGCTTACAGCAAGCTTCCAGAAAGCTCTCCAGTGGTGGAGCACAACACAAAGTCTGTCGCAGGGAATGCCTTTCCAAGCTCTGACATCAACGCTTCTCCTCAGAACAGATGCATCGCTATCGGGCTGGGGGGGCGCACCTGGCAGATCTACAAACAAAGGGCACGTGGTCAGACCAGGAGTCGGAACTACATATCAATGTTCTGGAACTAGTAGCAATAAGCTGGGCACTGAAAGCCTTCCTTCCTGTGCTAGCAGGGCAGGTAGTAACGATTCAGATGGACAACACAACCTCCATGCATTATACCAACAAGCAAGGAGGCACGAGATCAGAGGTGTTGTCCAAGGAAGCACCGAGGCTATGGGCCTGGGCACTACAGCACAGAGTTCAGATCAAAGCTGAACATCTACCAAGGGTGGACAATGTCTTAGCAGACAAGCTGAGCACAGACTACGCAACATCCCACGAATGGGAACTGGACGAAGCAGAAGCTCAATGGATATGCCTCAAGTGGGGACATCCGGAGATCGACCTCTTTGCCATGAAGGGCAACAAGAAATGTCACCTGTTCGCCTCCAGATATCCAGAGGATCTGTCCCTAGGGGATGCCTTCTCAGTAAACTGGACAGGCAAGTTTGTGTATGCTTTCCCGCTGATTCCTCTGATAGCGCAAGTACTTTGTAGATGGAAAGAACAACCATGCAGAATGATACTACTAGTAACGTAGTGGGCTCGACAAGTTTGGTATCCAACCCTCGGGCACTTGTCCCAGTGGTCCTCGATTCACCTCAGAGCTCACCAGAACCACTTGACGCAGCAGAATCGCAAGGTTCTCCACCACGACCCAGTGAGTCTGTTGTTCAAGGCGTGGTTCCTGAGCAGCGAAAACTATGATTTGACTCTTCCTCCAGAATGCTGGGACATAATCAAGGCTTCTAGAGCTCCGTCCACACGGACCACATACATCTGGAAATTGACTTGTTTCACCAAATGGTGTGAGACCTGACCGGTGAACCCACTCACTAAGTCACAAGGATCACATTGACTCCCTGGCTCCTGCTCTGGTCCACTTCTGCAACCACTCCTTCGCCACTGGAGTCTTCCCTTCCCCCCTGAAGCACTCCCTTGTGCACCCTCTTCTTAAAAAACTCTCTGACGACCCATCCTGCCCGGCTAACTATCGCCCAATCTCCATCATTCCCTTCCTGGTCAAACTCCTGGAAAAGCTGGCCATCTCCCAGCTCAATCTTCACACTGAATCTGTTGGTTGCCTCCATCATCATCAGTCTGGCTTCAGAGGTGCTAGAAGCACGGAAACTGCTCTCCTGAACATCCGTGAAGACCTGCTCTACAATCTTGATTCCAACAACCCCTGTGTCCTCATCTTACTTGATCTCTCTTCTGCCTTTGACACGGTCAACCATGCCATCCTGCTCAACCGTCTCTGTGATAACTTGTGGATCACCGGTCAGGCCCTGGCATGGCTGACTTCTTTCCTCTCTGATCGGCCCTCGCAGGTTTAACTTGGTTTCTTCCTCTGCTCTATCTATATCTCTACCGGTGGTGTTCCCCAGGGGTCTAGCCTCTCTCCCTGGCTGTTCAACCAATACCTGGCACTTCTTTACTTCTGCATTGCTGCGCTCTGCCCAAACTTCCAGTGCTATGCGGATGAGACTCAGCTCATTTTCAGGCTACCCTCAGCCACCTCTTCTCCCTCTCTCATCTCAGGAGTGTTTGTGCCGCCAATGATCTCTGCCTTAATGCCAGTAAGCCAGGGATTCTCCTCATCGGCACACCCGCTCCTTCCTTTCCTGTCACTCTCTGGCCGGCCTCTCTTGAGCCTCTTCCTGCTCCCACCTGTGAGGCTAAAAACATCGGGGTCATCTTCGACTCTACAGACACCTTCTCTCCTCACATCTCTGACGTTTCTAAGAAGTCACACTACCAGCTGCACCTCCTCAGAGGTATTCTTCCTTTCCTCTCCTTCCCCCAGAAGCTCATTGTCTCCAGAGCTCTAGTTCTCTCTAGGCTGGACTATTGCAACAGCCTCATTCTAAATCTGCTTGCTTATACTCTCCGCCCTCTGCAACTCATCCAGAACAGGACTGCAAGACTTGTCCTTGACCTCAAGCCTAGGGATCGTATCGCTCCAGGACTGAAATCTCTGCATTGGCTCCCAGTGGCTGCGAGGATTAAGTTCAAAACCCTCTGCATTGTCCACAAGGCCTTCTGGGGCCTGGGGCCTCATTATCTTTAACTCTCTCTTCCTAAATATCTTCCTTCTCAAGCTCTTCACTCATCCGCCTCCAACTCCCTCAGGGTCAGTCGCTTCTCCAAGCAACGAGTTGGTGGTAGATCTCCCTCTGGAACAGCCTCCCTGCCTCCCTGAAACTTGAGGAGAACCATCTCCGGAAGCACCTTAAAACCTCCCTCTTTGCTTCTGCTTTCTCTCCCCCTCTTCCCTGCTGAATTCCTGGCTGAATCTGCACTGTTTACCTGGCCACCCATTTGATCTCAGGCCCAGGCCTGCTAGTTGCACACCTGCACTGCCTCCCTGGCAACCCCTGTACCTGGGGACTGTCTTCTGTATCCCTTACAGTCCCCCTACCAGCACTCATGTCTGCACTTACCTTGCACTTGCCACCAGCTGGCCGTTTTTCTGTGTTTATCTTATTTATCCTTGCAGCCGCTGGGAGCCAGTGCAGAGATTTCAGTCCTGGAGAGATACGATCCCTGGTCTTGAGGCCAAGGACAAGTCTTGCAGTCTTGTTCTGGATGAGTTGCAGAGGGCAGAGATTAGAAGAAGGCAGATTTACAAAGAGGTTTTTGCAATAGTCCAGCCTAGAGAGAACCAGAGCTCTGGAGACAGTGAGCTTCTGGGGGAAGGAGAGGAAAGGAAGTATATCTCTGAGGTGGTGCAGCTGGTAGTGTGACTTCTTAGAGACCTCAGAGATGTGAGGAGAGAAGGAGAGTGTGGAGTCGAAGATGACCCCCATCACACAGGTATTCTACTCATGGCTCAAAAGCTGAAGATGGCTGCCTGGGGTGGAGTTTAAACCCTGCCACCTCATTTATTAGGGTCATAAAGAACCAAAGTGAGGTGGAGGGACTACACAAGTGAATGCCTCATTGGGCAGAATGGGCTATCCCCATTAAATTTTTCTATGGGAATAATGTATATATTTAATTATTAATAATTATTTTAAACAACAGAGGATTCCCGGTCTGACAACGGGGAATATTCAAGCATGTGAATCTATGAAAGATACCAATGCTGGAGAAAAACAGTTTCAGGTAAGTAACTAAGACGTATCAGGACAGACTGCTGCAGAAGTAGGCTGGAGGGGGTGGGCAGGGAGAGAAGGGTAGAAGAATCAAGACAAGCAGGCAACACCAGTGTGCGAGAAGGGTGAGAGGCACAAAGGATCATCACGGGGTGACCGTGGAGACAGAGGGTGTAAACACATGTTGGTGCCTGCTTAACCACTGTCTGACCAGGGGGTCGGTCCCGCACAGGTCCAAACAGGAATTGCCCTTTTCTTCATCTGCCCTTCGCTTTGAACGCCCGGGTGAGAGACGCCCTCGATGTAAGAGTTAAGAGCAGGAAGGAAGAGGCAGGGCTAAGAAGGTGGGTGGTGCTTTGGCCAGGTGACCTAGATCCACTTGCACCTGCTCCCCATCTGTAAAGGAAAAGAGGCTGGAGGGCTCCTTAAGTAGGGAAAAAGAGCGGCAACCAGGAAGGCACCAGGTGTGCCTGGCTTGCTAAGTGGGGAAAAAGAGCGCCAACCTGGAAGGTGCCAGGTGGGCAGGGCTTAGGCCAGGTGACCTAGATCGTTGTAGGTCAAAGGATCGACAGTAAAAGGGTTGAGAGGTCAAAGGACGACCCCAAAGGGTCGACAGGTCAAAGGATCGAAATGTTTTAATTTTTTTCTCACATTTTTAATTTTTTTGGGGGGGATTCCCCCCCTACCCTCTTTTTTTTGCTAAAAAACACTTTTTTTCCCTAAACGAAAACCCCAAAAAATATATATAATTTTTAAAAAAATTCGATCCTTTGACCTGTCGACCCTTTGGTGTCAATCCTTTGATCTGTCGACCCTTTGACTAGACACTACCTAGATCCACTTGCACCTGCTCACCATCTGCAAAGGAAAAGCAGATCAGTAATTCACTTCATGGATGCATGAACTACTTGTGCAAATGCACACAGCAGACATCTGCAACCCTCTGGCACTACGTTCTCTATGTAAGTCCATAGATTTCACATGTTTTTTGCTTGTACATAAAAATGGATACATGTATTCGCAGAGAGAATGCACATTGCATGCTTATACAGAGGTCTGTATCTGATCATTTTCAAAGTTAATAGGTAATATGTGCTACATATTTAGAGAAAGAAATGAATGTTGTAAAAAATGGATGAACATGTTTAATTCTTGAGGTAAAAGCTAATGCAATGGAGCAGAGAGTTAAGGGCCCCTATTTGTCCACTAATGACAAGTACATTTCACCAATCACGTGTGTGATATAAGTCAAATGGCTAGTGCACGAAACTGAATTGTAATTAAACCTCTGTCTGTCCATTAGGTGGTGCTGGTCAATGGCATGATCTCAGTGTTATGCAATAGAGCATCTTGTAAGGACAAAGACTTAGCATGTGATATTAAACAAAAACCACCCTAGGATGCTTATACAGCATAGTGGGAGAGTCATATGTTTCTCTCTCAGTACATGAAACCGAAAGCTAAACTGTATTATGCTGTAACATAAGATATATTTCATAAAGATCTGTACAGCTAAGTTAGTATCAGCCAAATGGCAGGTATTGAAGAGGTTTTGAAACGTGTTTTTTTAGTACCATATCAGTGTTCACCCTACTGGCTCATGAGGATCAGAAGGAGCGAATATGTAAAGTAGATGCAGAGTATTATGTACTGGCAGCATGGCCTGTGCAACCATAATGTTCTATGAAGAGCATTGCAGCCGTGCTAAAATAAGTGTCAGTATTATGTGATTAAAAGTATAGCCATTTTGATGAGACATGCCTTGCAATCGCTTTTAAAATTATAGTAGTCCTGAAGAAAAGTACTATACTGCTCCATTAAATCTATAGCATCCCAGCAGAGAAGTGTGGCCCTGCTGCATTAAAGATCGAGCAACCATTTTAAGTGATAAATGGAAGGTTAAATCAATTCAGCTGTGATGCAAACCCATGATCTGCATTTTGAAGATATCTCTGTGTAGAAGACACATTAACTCACAAAGTGAACTCCCCAGGATTGGAACCTTAGGTCTACAGGTCAGGCGTAGATCCCCACAGTAGGAGCATTAACTGATTGAGATATGCTTTGTACCAGGCTGGTGACCACAGAACATGGCCAGTGTTTGTAACTTTTAACACTTGCCTAACTTGTGACTGGCATTGCTTGAGCCCTACGAGAATGAAAGTGTTTGTCCTCTATACAAATAAGGAGATTTGTCAATAGGTTGGTGCCTTTTAAATGCTGGCACGCTTTCCATTGCATTTCAGTCATGTGAGATGAAAAAGCCATGAAAGCTGCCGGTTTTAACCCATTATGCAGGATGTCACGCATAGCCATTCAAGCCCACACTGCCTGCACGAGATTATACCTGCTCCTGAATAAGGAGAGATGAGTTTAAGCATTGCTTCTATTCAGTCCTTTGACTCTCCTCTTAGACATCCAACAAGTGTCAGTACAGTGATTTTAACAGTATAGCAACGCCTCTGAGAGGTGTATCTACTGTCACAATGAAAAAGTATATTAGTCCTACTGAGAAATACTGGCACAGTTCCTTTAAAAGTATATATTTATAAAGGGTAGGGGCGGGGGAGAGGGGATATGGGTGGGGCTGTGGAGAGCGGGGAATGTTAGAGCGGATAAAAACTCATTTTGGCTCTGATTGCGATACTGGACTATGGAGACTGGTGATCTCACAAGCAAAATCGAAGATCCAGGGGATACGGAAAATACGCATCAGCGACAGAGTTTACAGGGCATGAGCAATGAATGAAATGGTAGTATTATCCCTCAATGTGCAGGGATTAAATTCTCCAGCAAAACGTCATGCTCTCCTGGGGAGGTTGGAACAGTTGAGGGTAATGGTGGCGATCCTACAGGAGACACATCTCCTTCCGGCAGACCAAAGGAGGATGTCCCACAGACTGTTCCCACAACAATTTTTTGCTTCAGTGGGAAAGAGATCAAAGGGGAGTGGTGATTCTACTGAACAGGGAATTGGGGTTCCAGAAGGATCACATGCTTGCAGACCCGGAAGGCAGGTTTATTGCGATTAAGGGGCGGATCAAGGAACGGAAATATACAATCATAGCATTATATCTGCCTGATGACAATCAGGATAAATACATCCAGGGGGTGCTGGGAAAGTTTGGTGGTTGGTGTGAAGGGCAAACAATAATTGGAGGGGATTTCAACTGTCTGATGGACCCCTTGCTAGATAAAACTCTACCACCAACATTGGCAGATGGGAAGATTAGGCAGGCATTAGGAAAACTTTTCCGAGAACTAGATGTGATTGAGACCTGGAGATTCTTCCACGAAAAGGACAGGGAGTACACCCACTTCTCAGCAGTGCATTGGGGATACTCTAGGATCGTTATGATCCTAGTGTCTTCCACGCTGATCCCGCAAATAATGAAAGTTGAGATAGGAGTACAGTATTTGACAGATCACGCGCCAGTAATAATCCACATGGATATGGAAACGCAGAAGGTAAAGCGCTTGACCCTAAATGAACTCATTTTGAAAGACATTGCCCTTAGAGCCCATATTGAGGAGTCGATCCTCAATTATTTCCGGGAGAATGACAGGGAGGAGACAGACTTTGGAACGGTATGGGATGTGGGAAAGGCGGTCATAAGGGGGGAATTCATCTCACAGGCAGCACTATAAAAGAGGGAACAGGCACTAATAACACAAAGGTTAGAAAATTAACTGGGAGAAGCGGAAACCCAACACAAACATAAACAGTCACAAAAAGCGCTGAGAGCGCTTAAAAACATTAGAGCACAACTGGATGTCCATACAGCAGATAGAGTGGCACAGTCCCTCCTACGTACCAGGAAGTCCTATTATGTCCATGGGGGAAAAGCAAATAAATTCTTGTTGGTCAAGCTCCAAAAACAAAAGTCCCGTAACTATATACCACAACTGAGGGGAGAACAGGGAGAACTGTGGTCGGGGGAAAAGGGGAAAATGCAGATAATGACAAATTACCACAAAAAGCTATTAAAACAAGAGGAGCTTATTCCTCAGGCCCAGGAAAGGTATATGACCGAGATGGCCCTTCCCCAAATCACAGCAGAAGAAAATCAGTTATTGGAGTCGGAGATAACAGCACAGAAGATTAGCAATGCGCTCTCGACCCTAAATTCGAATAAAACCCCAGGCCCAGATCGGCTTGGAGGAGGATTCTATAAGACATTCCGTGCACAACTTCTGGCCACACTGGTAAAACTTTTAAATCTAATTAGGGTAAAAGGTACAGTCACCCCAGATATGGGTAGATCCTTAACCTTACTGATTGTCAGAATCAGGTAAAGTAACCAACTTACTTGTCTTGAAAAGAACCGTTTGGTTCAAACATGTGTCAGCACTAGTGAAACATAGGCAATTGTTGTTTAGATATACCATGGAAGTCTGGATAAACCTAGATCACATGTCATAAGAATGACAACCATTGTATGTAGCACCTGATCATCAATAAACAATAACCATTGCTAACACTCACCCAGTGTGGAAATTGAAGCTTATTAGCTACAGAGTACCACATGGTCAGCGCCGGGGTATGATTTGTGGATCTCAGTTACCAAAATAAAATGTGGTATTAACCTTGACTCGTGAATTAAAACCACAAAGACAAGAAAAGAATGCACACAGCCGGTGAGTTGGCGAGTGACATGAAAGGCCGATCTGTGTTAAGGAAAGACTGAAGTTGCAACATTATATATCACAATTAAAGGCTGCACGCATGTGGATGAGACGCGAAGGAAGGCAGACCTGTGGTGAACTTTAAATTACAGATGACTGTGAATCCAGTGATACAGAGTAGCGGAGTGCTCCGGCGAAAGCAAGTAGCTTGGGCGAGGGAACCCCTGCAAGTGCTGTGATTGCGAGGTCCGAGCCCGGCTGAGGGAGATCTCTGTTGAATCAGGTACTTGTTGATTGAAAGGTCCGAGCCCAGCTGACGGAGACCTTTGTGTACTGTTAAAGCTTTGAAAGGTCCGAGCCCGACGGAGGGAGACCCACGAGAACTTTTTGTTGAACTGTGAAAGAACTTTTTGTGAACTGGAATAAGTGACTTTAACGTGGAAGGCCAAGCGGGCCTAGCCCATAGTTTTAAGGGCCTTGTTTTGAGAACCTGAGCCAGAGTGTGTCATCCTGTTTACGGGGGTCGCGTTACTCTGTACTGTCCAACGTGGGGAGGAGTGCTGACTCAGCCATCTTGATCCTTTTTGTTATAACACAGATTTTCCTTTGCATACATATTCTCCTTTACACACTTTTTGTATAAGAGATAGGGCAGGCATTAGGTTTTGTTAGTATAGGCCATTTTGATTTGACAAAGACCGATTAGGACTGTGTTTTCTTTATTGTTTGATGGTAGACTACTCCCATCATAGCTAAAGGGCAAATAAGGATTTTTCCGAACCCCGAAAATTGTACCTTTTGTGTCAGTGTCATACTTGTGATACCATGCCTCCCTTACACTACCCACCTTTGTACTAGTGGTAGTTCTATTGGTGGTCGCTCCTCACAGTTCCTACCAAAAAGCAACACAATTTTAGAGTGTTAAAGGGGGGATTTTTCAGACTGCATGCCAAGTCCATCTTTACACTCTTTCAGACTCCCAACAACTATCTGCACTCTTCTACACAATTGAACGGACTGCCAGTAGGCCATTGTGTGCCACTTGTATGTGTTACATTTGAGAGCCAATGTGTCCTAGTTTGGTAATTTGTACCAATAAAACTGGCAGAGTGGGATTTAAAATGCATCATCTGCCACATAATCTACGATAAATCCACACTTATAAGAAACTTTTTTAGTTTTAGCTGGAAGGTGGTGCTTTAGCGCCACCTATAATCTGAAACTTAAGCTAGAAGGGAGATAGCATGTGAGGAGGGACACAGCTTGTAGGTGTTGATTGGTTATTTACCCACCAATTGATTGCCCGTGGCCATGCTTATTCCTATGGCCATTTCCACACAGTATCTGTGCCTCCCCGACCAAAACTCATCCCCCTGAGATCTCTTTGCACACTATTTATGAAACAGTAACACCAAACATTTGCCTGCAAAGATTGTTTCTAAGCTGTCTTTTGAGAGTCAATGTCTTCTAGCAGCTGTAAAATGCACTTCTGGTGTAATAGTATGTCTTTCCCAGGTGCACCTTCAGCCCCTTGATTTATATCTTTTCCTTTCACTGACGGCCTGTTAAAAACATGCATCAATAAAGCCAACAGTTTTACCTGACTTTCTCGTGCTAATCACGTCTGACGTGGGGCAGTGTGAAAGTAATGTGAATTTTTTTCACTATTGCATAAGGCAGATTCAACACCTTAAAAGGTGCTAATCGCGACATGCTTTCTGGGTGCTATAACATGTTTTGATTTGTGATTGCTTATGATGCCTATTGCACACCATCATTACATTTGTTTTCCTTACATCTAACCATTTATTAAGTGGCCATCACTTAGTTTCTCAACAAATAAGCTGTATCTAGTGCAATATCAAACTGTCCTATTTATGCCTGGCCTTCGTTACCTGAACATATTTGGTACTTATTGGTCTAAACTTTAACAAACAGTGGGTAAGAAAAGACATAATATTTATTTATTTATTTTGGCATTTATGAAGCACGCCGAACCCATTGATTTTTTAAAGAGAATGATTCATTAGTATCCAGTGCTGTTTCTGTGCTGAGTGGGACATTTGCACAGTGGAAGCTTTCAAAAGGTAAATTCTTCCACCCCTTTGATTATTTCATAGTTGAATGAAAATGTGTATTCTGCATGCTACTCGATCCATTCCTAGTTTATCGAAGCCTACACATACATTTCTCTGTGACTGCTTTTTGAGAGGCTACATGTCATATCCTTGCTTTTCCCACAACCTTTCCTCAAATATTTACAGCAACTCTTTTTGTTGTCAATTTGCCCTGTTTTAGAGACTGGAATGGGGGAAGCAGAGGGGAAATTGGTTAGTGGAAAATGACAGTTTACCACCCTAACCATTGGTTTGCAGATAGAGGCAAATCAAAATGCTTTCTTGAAGTATCTTTGAGCTCACTGATATTTAAGTCCGAGCTCAAATGTGTAACTCTTAAAGTGGCAGGGAGTCCGGAATCAACGAGCTCTCAAGTTTCCTTTGGCCATGTGCGGGGTATGAGGAGGCCATCCAGTCCTGTTTTTGCTTGGAATCCTAGGACTTGTTGATTTCCTAAATTTCAAATAGGAAATAAAAAAACAAAAAGTCCCACAATCCAAAGGAAATAAACGCACTGGATGGCCTTCTCACACATGGCAACTTGAAACTTGAGAGCTGCCAATTAAGTATTGCTTTAGGCACAGACTATAAACTGCAACTATTGACATGGGAAGTGAAGCTAACAATGAGATTGGATGTGAGGGTGGTGTGAGACAGGCATGGTATCAAGAGAATTAGTGAGTATGAGAAATTATCCTATAACTGGATGTGAGCATAACTACCAATCTGATAAAGAAAGTCAGAAAATATCTCATGAAAAGACTAGTTGTTAAGAGGTATGCATCAGCAGTGAAAACCAACAGGGGTCATTTCTCAAAAACCCCTTAAAATTAATGATAAGAGGATTCCAAGATGGCGGCCGAGCCGGGTAGACGTGCATGAGCGTAGCTCCGTCCCCCAGCTCGGGCCGCAACAATAAAGAAAAACAAAAAAGCAGGCACCGACCCCACCACGAATCGCCTACCTCCCACGGAAAGAGTAGAAGGGGAGAAGTGCCACCGGAACGACCAGGTCAGAGGCGATCGACCTAAAACACTCACACTGGCCTAGGACTGCTTTCCCGCCGGCGCCGAAGCACCGACTAGAGCCGAGATCCCGAGCGCGCCAACTGCGCGTGGCACTTTCCGGACAGAACCAGCAAACACCCCGGGCGCCGCAGAACGGGACCCGAAGGAGAGGAGTCGGACCTCCTCCTGAGTGAAAACCCTGCAGAGGGACGAGAGGCCAGGTGGAGGACGCCGCCCCGACGGGACGCCATCAAAAAGAAGCAGGCAGGGCCCGAAGCCATCACAGCCCCAGTAAGAATGGAAGCAGACGTGGGAGAGGCCACCCGGGAGGAGGAGACGGTCAGGCGAGAGGAGCCGCACACCCGCCCGATCCGGAAGAGAAGGTACCAGAAGCGGGCGGCGGGGACCAGACAGCAGAGCCCGGCGGAACCCAGCGGCAGTCGGCCAGCCCAGCGGAGCCCAGCGGTGTAGCTGAAACATCAAACACAGGTACGAGGCAGGGAAGAGATCCCGGGAAAAGCGGGAAAGGAGCCACCCCCCCAGGAACAGACAGCAACGCTGCCCCAGTACACAGCATAGAGGGAAACCAACTCGAACACTGGGGGAAGAGGCGAGAGGGAGCCTCCCCCCCCGGAAATATAAGGGACTAAAACCAAGAGCCCGGCATACCCCTTCCGAATCAATAGAGACACGGTCTCCCCCCCCCACGGTGGCCCCCCTAAAGCACAGAGAGACAGAGAGAAGACCCTCTCCACCACCGCTCAACGCACCAGGGGGAGAGCATAGCGGCCCCCAGAGGGTCAGACCCCCAGACACGCACTATAGATTTTCAACAAAGAGAGCCAAAACCGGGGGAGGAAACCCCTTTAAGCCCCAAGAAGTGGAGCATATTTCATACAAACAGTCAAAAAGCGGAGGGGCCCCATCCATAGCCGGGGGGAAAACGGATCTACACAACGCAATCCGGGACCGGAAGGCCCGAATAGAGAAACACGTTAAGAAGCGCACCGGAAAAGAAATACACACATGTCCAAAATTAGGACCAGGCTTGGGTCACAGGCTTTGGCGACAAATAAAAGCGGAGCCAAACAGGTCCAAGATTTGACCCAAATCTAGGTAATTGGAAACGCAGTATCAAAGCTAAGAAATAAACAGAAAAGTAAAGGGGGAGACCTTACAGAGCGAAACAAAGATATAGATATCGCCTCACGAGAAGACATGAAAGACTGGTTTAAGGAATTTCAGGACCAGTTCATTGCCTCAACACAGTCACAATTTGACAACATGAAGGGAGAACTGAAACAGGCAATACAGGAACTAAAAAAGGACATAGAAACCCTAGAGGAGAGGACGGACAACCTAGAAAGGACGGTCCAGAATTTGGACGAAAAGGCACTCCCAACAAGCAGAAGCACAAGACCGTCTCGCACGTCTGGCGATGGAACTTGAATCACAATACGAAGATTTGGAAAACAGGTCTAGGAGATCAAACATACGCATCAAAAATATACCGGAAACCGTAGAGGATAAAGACCTTCGCACAGCAGTACAACAAGTATTTCAAGACATACTAAAGGACGACTCCGGGGAAGAAATACACATCGACAGAATACACAGAGTAGGCCCTCGGAGAGCAGGGGAGCCCGGATCCCACCCAAGAGACGTTCTAGTGGCCATGACACTCTACGCACAAAAGGAACAAATCCTAAGGAAGGCCAGGACAATAGACCAAATAAGAATGAACGGAAAAGAAATACTGCTGTTCCAGGACTTGGCACAATCCACGCTCAGAAAGAGAAGAGAAATGAGTCAACTAACCAAACTCCTAACCGAAAAACAAATACGATATAAATGGACATTCCCCTTTGGCCTCCTATTCACTTGGGAAGAAAGACAATATCGAATCGCAACATGCGAAGAGGGCCTCAAAATCATGGGATCCCAGGAACAGGATACAGAGCCCACAAAAACAAGTGAACCCCAAAAACAACAAAGACAGCCGAGGGAATGGCAAACGGAGAAACGAAGAACAAGACTCCAATCCCGCAATCCAGAGTAAAACTAAGCCTCCCAGGAAGAGAAACTCCCACGCAGGATCGGAGGGAGAGGCAACATTGGCACAGTCAATTACCCAGGGTAGGTGCCTATATGTAAGTGCGGCAGAGCCCCGGGACCGCCGTGGAATCTGCACCACAAGCAGGGTTTAGGAGTCCCTGCAAACCATTAACCCTGAGATGTTAGAGGGCATGGAGCAAAGGCACAACGCCAGAGCAACCATAGGGCCCAGAGCCCACCTCAGGGACAAAGTTGGGGGGGGGGAGTGAGGAGGGTGGGGGGAGTTCAGGGGGAAGTTTGGAAGGGAAAAGAGTTAATCACCAGTGCTAAAGCACACCACGATGACCCACAGGATGGATTCAGTAAACACACCAGACACATATGAAAGAATGGAGCCTGAAAATCTTAACATACATCAGAGGGCTGAACACGCCTGTGAAAAGGAAAAATACGGAACACTTGCTACACAGCGAGAAATTTGACATAATTTCACTCCAAGAAACTCATATAAGAGGCTACAAACAAATTATCCAATCCAACGATGAAGAGAAAAAAAAGGAGTACTCATAGCTTTCGCTAATCATCTACAGGTCCAAATCAAAGCAACATTAGCAGATAAAAATGGCCACTTCGTCTTTGCGAAGGTCCAGATAGACAATCGCAAATTGACCATCGCAACCCTATACGCCCCAAATACGGGCCAAGAAGGATTTATCAAAGAAACGATCAACAAATTAGAAACCTTTGCGGAAGGAGAAGTGATCCTCACAGGTGACTTCAACTTATCATGGAGCCAGACAGAAGACAGATCAAATCCCAAAATCTCCCAACAGGGGACCCCATCACCAGCGCTCAAACAGGCAATGCAGAACTTGGCACTCGAGGACATGTGGCGAAGACTCAGAGGACCAACCAAAGGATATACGTACCACTCACACGTACATGATACAAGCTCCAGGATTGACTACATATGGGCTACAGGAGCCCTAGTTGGAGAAATTCAGGACATTGAAAAAGGCCTAATATCACTATCGGACCACGCTCCACTATGGATCACCCTTCCCAAGCTCCGGAAACAATCGGGTCTATGGTGATGGACGCTCCCCAGAGAAATTATACAAGATACAGTGGCGAGAGAAACCATTAGAGAAAAGATAGAGGAATACTTTGTATACAACGATACCCCGGACGTCTCCCCAAGCACAACATGGGAAGCCTTCAAGGCAGTGATAAGGGGACATTTAATAGCACTGAAAGCAGAAAAAGATAAACTCTCATACAAATGGGAAGACGAGCTGGGGAAAAAACTGGATGAAATAAGAGAAGAAATGACAAAGAACACCTCAAGGAAAATTAAGAGAGCATATCGACACATCCAGAGTCAGATAGACCTGATAAGGACCAAAAGAGCCGAAACACTACTACTGCATACAAAACACTGGTACGCGATGAAATCAAATAAAGCAGACAAGCTACTAGCACGACAACTAAAAGGGAAACTGCAAGAACAAACCGTGAAAACCCTGATAGACGGACAAGGAGCAAAGAAAACACAAACGAAAGACATTAAAGAAGTATTCCGAGAGTTCTACCAGAACCTGTATACGTCACACCGCCCAGACAAAGAGGCACAGGCGGCATTCCTAACAGGGATAACTCTTCCAACAGTAACACCATCAGAAAAAGCGGCTCTCGACGAACCAATAACGACAGAGGAGGTGGCGAAGGCAATAAGAGACCTTCCTAGGAATAAAGCACCAGGGCCGGATGGCTTCACCGCTGCTTTCTACAAAACATACGCGGAAATATTAACTCCCTATCTAACCACTCTATTCAACACCTTCAAGACATCGAACAACATCGTCGCCGCCATGAATGAGGCAAAGACACTAGTCTTCCACAAAAAGGGGAAAGATCCAGAAAACCCGGGCTCATATCGCCCAATTGCCCTAATCAACATCGATGCCAAACGATATACAAAGGTCCTCGCCAACAGGCTAGCACCCCTGCTCCCCAATCTAATTCACCAAGAACAATCGGGATTTATCCTAACAGGAAAACCCACGACAACATAAGATGAATTGTACACCTCATAGAGAAGACTGGAATCATGGAAATCCCATCGGCAATAATATCGCTAGATGCGGAAAAGGCATTCGATAGGGTAGAATGGACCATGTTATTTGCGACACTACGGAAAATGGGCATGGAAAATGACTTCATAAACATGATTCGGGCCAATTACAACTCATCGACAGCCAGGATTGCAGTCAACGGGGAACTCTCAGAGCGCATCAAAATAGGAAGGGGCACAAAACAGGGATGCCCCCTCTCACCCCTACTGTATGCAATTTTCCTAGAACCCCTCCTAGCAAAGATCAGAGCGGCCCCAGACATAAGGGGCATAGAAATGGGAGGGCACACGCACAAGACAGCGGCATACGCGGACGATATGCTGATGACCCTGGCAGACCCATGCAAGATGCTCCCCCTCCTTATACAGCAGATAGACTATTACGGAACGATTTCGGGGCTGAAAATAAATAAGCAGAAATCATCGGTAATGGCCCTGGTGGGAGACAAAGATGTAATATACAAGACAACTAAAGGCCTACAACTACAAACGGCCGAAGAAGGAGTGAGATACCTGGGAGTAACTTTGACACCCCAGATAAAAAACCTCTACAAGGGGAATTACTCTAAACTCATAGAAGATGTAAAAAGGGATTTAAACAGATGGAACCCGCTGACAATCTCATGGTGGGGCAGAATAACGGTCATCAAGATGACGATTTTACCCAGACTTCTGTACTACTTCCAAGCCCTTCCCGTACGTATTCCGCCAACATTCTTTAAGACACTTTCCAAAATAATCACAAAATACATTTGGCAAAATAAAACACCAAGACTGTCGCAACTGGCGCTCACAGCACATAAAATAGATGGAGGAATGGCACTCCCCCACTTTAAGTACTACGAGGTGGCTCAACTGTGTGTGATACACAAATGGATCTTGGACACTTCAGAAAAATGGTGGGAGGCACAGGATAGAGCAGTCGCTAGATCAAATCTGCGGCACCTTCTATGGAGAAAACCCGAGCATAGACATCAAAACATCAAACTAAGTGAAGTCATGAGCACCACCATGGAAATATGGGACAGAGCAACTAAGAAGGAAATTCTCTCGATAGATCCTGCCCCATTTATACCAATTTTCAATAACCCCGAATTTCCCCCAGGAATGGTAAAAGGAACATTCCGGAAATGGCGCAAAGCGGACTGTACAAAAGTGGGAGACATGATCGAGAGACATCAGATAAGAACCTTTACAGAATGCCAGGAATTGCTGGGCCTTACGGTAAAGGACAGATACCAGTACGAACAGATCCACCACTGGCTCACAACGCCAAGAATAACGAAGGCACTGACAAGGGACCTCACCCCATTTGAGACTTACATGACGACCCAAACGGGTGAAAAGAAATTTGTCTCCTCGCTTTACAAGTTCTTAAACGCCCAAGAAGAAAATAACATCTGGCAGTACATAAAAAAGTGGGAAACAATGCTAGCGAAACAAATCATGAGGGATCAATGGACTTACCTCTAGCAAATAATCCCTAAATGGACACGGGTTATACAAACGAGGGAAGCCTGGACTAAAGTGATGATTCATTGCCACTATACGCCAGAGAGAATCCACAAAATGTTCCCGACAACACAAGGGAAATGCTGGAGGGGATGTGACTCCATGGGAAGCTGGAGACACATCTGGTGGGACTGTAAAGAACTACAACAATTCCGGGCGGAAGTGAAAACTCAGATGCAGGAAATTTTCAATGGAGCGGCCAACCTAGGAGAAGAAATATGGATGTGTGGCATGTGGGCCCCCCGAGACAAGCCATTCACAAAGATATAAAAAACAGAACTTTATGGGGTTCCTTATAGCAGCATGGCTAGCTATAGCACAAACATGGAAACAAAAGTCCCCTCCAACCACACAAGACTGGCTCCACAGGATATGGACCTATGTAGTAATGGAGAGAATCACATATAATCTTCAAGGGGACAGACAGAAGTTCGCCACAGACTGGGGAGACGCCATAGAATTTCTGCAAAGCGATTACATGCTCCAGTGGTTGTCATGACCTACAGAACACGCCCCTTTTGAACTTCCTGGTCCTTGTCTTACACTCCCTGGTACTCCCAACATGGCCGTCCACTGTGAAACACCTTCCTCGCTTTACACGTTGGACGTAGCGTATTCTATTTATAGACCACGCCTCCCGCGGCTCCGCGCGTCTCAATGCTATTGCGAAGTAGCGACCAGACGTGTGATCCGTAGCTCGCGGTATGGTTTTCCTTGGTTCTTTCCCAGCCAACCCCATTCCTAGTCCCTTTCCTTCCTTTCTTGATTCCTGGACTTGTGTGCTGAGTAGCGCACTCTGTAAATTTCCCGGATTCCTGGATCTTTGCATCCCGGAACTTTGAACGCACGCTGGAGTCGGAAGAGACTCGTGCAGCCTTATTCAAGACCCGATCTGTCCGCAAGAAAGCATCGACCAAGAAATCCAGCAAGGATCGAACTCAGGTGAGAAGGGGGGGAACTCTTTGACAGTTTGAGACGCCACCCGACCAAACTCGATATGGACATGGAAGCGGCCGTCCAGGACCTGATTCATGGCATGCAAGAGCTATCAACCGAGGTGCAGAATCTAAAAGCGGAAAACGCAGCTCTCAAACAATTAGTTCTATCCCGTGATTCTGCCACAAAAGAAAGTGGGTTGCTGGGCGGCATAGTGGACAAATACGATGGGTCGGCAAAAACCCTTCGCGGATTCCTGGATTCATGTTTGGTCCACTTTACTTTTAAGCCCTACTACTTTTCGACTCCCAGGGCTAAGGTGGGGTTCATAATTTCCCACCTTTCAGGAAACACCTTAACCTGGGCTACGCCTCTCGTTAATTCCGGCGATACTCTCCTAGATGACTATGATGGGTTCATACAAGCCCTTAAGACCATGGTTGACCGTCCAGAGCAGGTCTATAGTGCCCAGGAACGCCTGTTAGACTTTCAGCAAATATCCCAGGATATGCTCACCTATGTAACCCGATTCAAGCAATTAGTCAAGGAGTTTACCCTTTTCAGGAGAGGACTGAATGAGGAGATTAAGGATGAGTTGGCCAGAGTGGTTTGCCCAAACTCATTCCAGGCACTAATGGACCTTGCCATGCAAATAGATTTCCGTATCCAGGAAAGGAAGGCAGAGAAGAAGAAATCCAGAGGTAATCCTCTGAAAGTGTCCTTTGAGAGTACCACCAAGACGGACACAAACCCAGGCTCAGTCTCTGAACCAGAACCCATGCAGATAGGAGCCTTCTGTGGACCTATATACCTGTAAAAAAAGGATGAGAAGGATTCATACGGGGTTGTGCATGTATTGTGCCTCAGACAAACACTTGGTTATGGAGTGTCCTCTAGCCCCTCCTCGGCTTTTCAGGAAACGCCAGCTCCCGATCCTAGATGGAGCAGAGCTTCGGGAGAGAGATGTTTGCTCCACATCAATTCCATCCTTGAACTCTCCTGGACAAAACAATTTGGTGATACTACAGGCCTTCCTATCACCCTCCAAGAATAAGACCTATCCTATTCTGGCCTTGGTAGACTGCAGAGCTATGGGAATTTTCATTGATCAAGATTGGGTTGTTAGTCATCATATTCCATAGGAGACACGAAGCACCATGCAGCCGGTGGAAGCAATCGACGGAAGACCCCTCACTTCTGGACACATAGGCCTGCAGACAAAAGAGATCCAGCTTTCTATAAACCATCACCAAGAGCGGATTACATTCGACATCATTAAGTCAGCTTATTATCCCATGGTATTGGGTATGCCCTGGTTACAGAAGCACAATCCGTATTTCAATTGGACAGCAGGATCACTATTCCTAGGCTCAGAGTTTTGTATGTCCCACTGTCTATTCCTGGATCCCTCCTCGACATCCCCTAAAGAACCACCAAGAGACCAGAAAACACCACTCATGGTTTCCAATATCATACAAGTCCCAGAGGCTTATCAGGGATATGCTGATGTATTTTCAACTGCCATAGTCCAAGCCTTAACCCCTCACAGACCTGAAGAATGCGCCATAGATACAGATCCCTCAGCAGTGATTCCCTTCGGCAGAATGTTCATCCTTTCCGAACCTGAGAAAAAGGCCCTCCGAGAATACCTGGATACCAACCTTGAAAACGGCACCATAAGGCCCTCAAAATCTCCAGCAGGCGCTTTGTTGTTCTTTGTTCCCAAGAAGGACACCAAGGAACTCAGACCTTGCCTCGATTATCGTGGCTTCAATCAATGCACCCTCAAAGATCGGTACCTACTGCCCCTGATCTCGGATATCCTGGAAGCTGTGAGAGGCGCCGTAATATTCACGAAGTTGGATCTCCGGGGTGCCTATCATTTGATCCGTGTCCGGGAAGGAGACAAATGGAAAACAGCCTTTAGAACACCCTTTGGTCACTATGAATATCTTGTCATGCCCTTTGGACTAGCTAATGCCCCCGCAGTTTTTCAACGTTTTATGGATAGGGTGTTTTCTGACATGTTATTCCTCTTTGTCATTGTTTATCTGGACGACATATTGATCTTTTCCAAGGATCCTCTAAAGCATGAAGAACATGTAAAAGCAGTATTACAACGACTCTGTGAACACAAACTTTTAGCCAAACCCGAAAAATGCTTGTTTCACGTTACTTCTGTTCACTACCTAGGATTCATCCTTAGCCCAGAAGGAATTGGTATGGACCCTTCAAAGGTAAAGGACATACTGGCATGGCCCGCTCCTACGTCCATGAAACAAGTTCAATCCTTCCTGGGGCTTGCCAACTTTTACCGGAAGTTCATATCTACCTTTTCCGAGATCGTTCAGCCGATCGTTGCTCTCTTGAAGAAAGACACCCCCTTTATCTGGTCTACACCGCAAGATAAGGCATTCCAACGTTTAAAGACAGAGTTCGCGCAAGCCCCCATCTTGGCCCAACCTGACATTAATCGACCATTCCTAGTGGTAACGGATGCCTCTAACTACGCCATAGGAGCGGTCTTGAAGCAGGAACTTGAGGATAAATTGGAACACCCCATTGCTTACCTTTCACGAACCCAGACTCCCAGTGAGACACATTACTCCATCCTGGAAAAGGAACTGGTCGCCATCCGCCAAGCCTTCACTGAATGGCGACATCTACTTCTGGGTGCTAGATATCCAGTTCAGGTCTGCACGGACCATCGGAATCTTCAATTTCTACAGTCATTGGAGTGTGGGAACAGTCGTCAGGCGCGTTGGGCCTACTTCTTTGCCCAGTACCAGTTCCACATCACTTATGTTCCCAGATCACAAAACCTGATTGCTGACGCCTTATCTCGAGGTCCCGACTATGTAGCTACTGAAGATAGGGCCTATTCTAAGATGTTTCCCCACACAATCTTTGTAGCTCAAGCAGTCAATCTCCTGGAAGAAATTCGAATGCAAACCCTATCCTCTGATCTCTGGAAGGATATTTCAAGGAAAAATCAATGGAACCTAAGAGTTAAGGAAGGATATTTATTCAAGGACAATGCACTGGTCATTCCTACACAGAAATTACAACAAAGAATAATAAACCTCTGTCATGATACCCCTCACTCTGGACATCGTGGCATAACCAACACCCTCCGTCTCATACAAAGACAGTTATGGTGGCCTGGAATGAAGACCAACGTACAGCAGTACATCAAAGCTTGTACTATCTGTAGTCAAAATAAACATGATAACAAGAGACCGGCGGGTCTTCTACTGCAACCTACACTGCCAACAAGGCCATGGAAATTCATTGCTACAGACTTCATTATGGAATTACCACCTTCCTGAGGATTCACGACCATCATGGTTACCATAGACTTGTTCACTCATATGGCTCATTTTACACCCCTGTGTAAGCTACCATCCTTGTTCGAGCTTGCTGGAATCTTCCTGGAACACATATTCCGTTTGCATGGACTTCCTTCCAAGATCATATCTGATCGAGGACCTCAATACATCTCTCAATTCTGGAAACATCTCTTTTGCATTTTGGGAATCCAACGCGCCCTCTCATCTGGTTATCATCCCCAAACCAACGGGGCCACAGAACGTGCTAATCAGACCCTGTAGCAGTATCTTCGATGTTTCGCCACCAAGGTTCAGGATGAATGGTCGCTCCTGATACCCGTGGCTGAATTTGCCTACAACAATTCCGATCATTCAGCACTTAAGTCCCTTTTATTGTAGCCAAGGTTTCCATCCATCGGTTCTACCCTCTGTTCTCCCTCATCCTACACCAGTACCTACTGTCGACTCCTGGATAGAAACCCTCATCAACGTACACCAGGAGGTCAAAGAAAACTTAGAGAAGGCCAGAACACAGACTACGGTATGCGGATTCCAAAAGAAGACCAGGCCCTTCTTATGAAATTGGTGATCAAGTTTGGTTGTCCTCAAAATTAAATTACTACCCCGACATCTACGGCCAAACAAGTTGGCTCCTCGTTACTATGGTCCATTTCCCATCAAGGAAATTATCAATCCAGTTTCATACCGGTTCAGACTACCAGACTCCTGGAAGAAAATTCACCCAGTATTTCACACATCCTTATTAAAACCCTACACCCAATCCTCCCGGAAATCCTGCCGACCTCCTCCTCTGCTGGTCAACAACCAATTGGAATATGAAGTATCCCGAATATGTGACTCCAGGTATAAACGGGGTCAGCTTCAATACCTGGTTGAATGGAAAGGATATCCTCCTAGTGAAAGAACCTGGGAACCACTTTCTAATCTCAAGGCCTCTCGACTGCTCAGAAGATCTCACCTTATACACCCGGGCAAACCCAGAGGAACGGGTCTTTGGAAGAGGCATGCTGTCATGACCTACAGAACACGCCCCTTTTGGACTTCCTGGTCCTTGTCTCAACGGGGCTTACACTCCCTGGTACTCCCAACATGGCCGTCCACTGTGAAACACCTTCCTCGCTCTACACGTTGGACGTAGCGTATTCTATTTATAGGCCACGCCTCCGGCGGCTCCGCGTGTCTCAATGCTATTGCGAAGTAGCGACCAGACGGGTGCTCTGTAGCTCGCGGTATTGTTTTCCTTGGTTCTTTCCCAGCCAACCCCATTCCTAGTCCCTTTCCTTCCTTTCTTGATTCCTGGACTCGTGTGCTGAGTAGCGCACTCTGTAAATTTCCCGGATTCCTGGATCTTTGCATCCCGGAACTCTGAACGCACGCTGGAGTCGGAAGAGACTCGTGCAGCCTTATTCAAGACCTGATCCGTCCGCAAGAAGGCATCGACCAAGAAATCCAGCAACGATCGAACTCAGCTGAGAAGGGGGGGAACTCCTTGACAGTGGTGCCCACACAAGATCCGCATTCTTGATATGTTCACAGGCTAAGATGGACGCAGCAAAGGGTCGCAGTGGTATTGCAAAGACGTTAAAACTGGGGGGAAGGAGGGAGGCGGGAAAGGGGGGAATAAAGAACAATGTTGAGTCCCGATGTTCATGGTTAAAGAAATGCCAATAAAAATTATTTAAAAAAAAATAATAATTAATGATAACAAGAAGCTAAAGTGTCTTCACTGTCTGCACTTCAAACAAATGTCAAAAGATTGTCTGCTTTAAGGAACAAATAATGTTTAGGAAAAGAAACTAAACGTAGCCACTTTGTGGTTTCATATGCTATTATTAAGCAACATATGTCATAAAGTTAATACATAGGAACATAGAACTTCACAGAAAATGAAAATGCCAATAAAAAACGCTTTGATTTCATATGCTATTATTAAGCAACATGTGTCATTTACTTTATACATATGAACATAGGACTTCGCAGAAAATGAACGTGCCAACAAAAAAACATCAACACGTGTTTCAACACTACTGGGCCGTCCTCAGGGCATGTGAAACAGTAAGTAACTGTATACCAACCAAAAAACATTATTGTTATCCAGAAATAACATTGGTGAATTAAGTCCATCAACAATAAAGAAATATTATGTGTGATATAGCATAAGATATTATACAGTTACAGAGGGAAAACAGAAGAAAGGCAGGGAGGTGGGGTTTAAGCACCATTAATGATCATATTTGCAAGGATAAATATATGTATGTACAAGAGTTCAACAATAAAGTATACTGTAGATGACACTTGGTGAGCGTAACCTCATCCCATAAGTGGTACATAATGTAAAAATTGCTGTGAATTGCCTGACAAGTTGTGGGCATGGGGCTAGTTAGTCGTGTATTCCCACATAAAGCTTAAGTACATGTTCTCCTGGTTTTAAGACATCCATTATATGTCATATCTGAAAACAAACATGACCTGATTTTAACCCTATTTTTAAGAAATCTTCATGAACACAATAGTCATCTCAAACGGAAATAAACTCTCGGTAAATAAGCCCTTTGCTTACCTGCCGATTTGCATTTTAGTAATATGCGAGTGAACAGGTTTAAGAGATGCTCCGTGGCAATCGTTTCCACAAATATTGGATGTTAGTTGCAAAAGGTATTTAGTTTACAAATGTTAGCTGGAAAGAAGGAATGATTATTAAAGTATTTCCTTGTTGTTTGGGAATTCTCTATGCTAATTGGTATCATTTATAGATGCAAGTTTTAAATTGGTTTTATGTTGGAGTTTGCGGTCTCAATAAATAAAGATAGATTCAAATGCAGCATTTATTTTGCAAAACTCACCAAATTGCCACGTGAATGCGTTCAGGTAGAGATTAGCCGGTCGCGTTGTAATAGAATGCCAGAGACGGGGGTGTTGGCTGAGCAAGCCAATAACTGCACAAGAAAATGAAAAGGCCGCCGATCACGTGATGGGTCATGTGACCTTGTGTTGCCTAGCAACACTATGTTGCGATTCTAAAAGTAAAATGCCAAATGTTCGGTAATTCGTTGTATAAATATATGTGAGCCAAATGGGCAGACTACCATCAAAAAAAGCGTGTGCTATTTTTTTTATTTCGATGCCTGAAGGTCGAGTAATGTGTGCTAATAACGGCAGTTCGCACCAGTGGATGTGCGCTACCAAAGGGGGCTTGTAGGGGTGGGAACAGCCAACGTGCCAAACACCAGGTACACTTCAAAGGTATCTCCCGCGCTGGGGCCATTGTACACATGGCCTAGCCAGATCCAGTGTCTCCAGGCAGGCTCCCCTGAACCAGACCGTCCCCCTGCAATCCACATAAGTGTGTCTCCATTCAGCAGTATTCAGGGACTTTCCTGCATGCCTCTTGGCCGTCCGTCCCCCCATACCCTATCAATGGCAGTTCACACCTGTGTGCGTGCACTCCCAAGGGGGCTGGCAGGGTGGGAACGGCCAAGGTGCCAAACACCATGTACACTTCAAAGGTAATTTACGCGCAGGGGCCATTGTTCACATGGCCTCCCCAGACCCAGTGTCTCCAGGCAGGCTCCCCTGAAGCAAGCCACGCCCTGCTATCCACATAAGACCACGCCATATACACATCACTCATTCACATACACACCCACTTTTCTAATTCTTTATAAACCCTTGATATTTATCATGTGAACATCTTTGAGCAGTGCAAGTCAACTCGTGAACGTGCTACCTGAGAACATCTGCGACAAGTGAAAATTCAGCTCGTCATTCAGGGCTGTCACAGGTTGAGGTGGGGCCCGGGGCAAAACATTTGGTGAGGCCCCTTCATTTTTTGCACTTGGCCAGTGGCACCGTAAATAAGTGAAGCAAGAAATCTCTACTTGAGTTTATTTATGGATCTATGCTTTCCCCCAGTGCCTGACTGCCTCCATTACAAACATTGCTTCAAAAGACAGAGAAATCCTCTTCAAGCCAGTATAATTTAATATGAATTTGGGTAATGCAGCCATGTTTATTCAGGCCTGCAATAAGTCTAGCAGGTGAGTTGTGACTTGTGAAAAGATTGCATTTGGGAGATACTTGAAAAGGGAGCCCTAAATACAGAGCATTGTCATAGACAAGACGCACGAGTCACAGCAAAGCATTTGCACTGTTGAAATTAGTGAATGCATTATCTTCAAGCACTTATTAGAAATAAATCTGTATATCAACTAAACCTGTGAAGATGAGCTCAGTTGCTTAAATTGTCCCCATCCCGGTTTCACCATTTAACCAAAGTGTGTGATCCTGGGCAGATCATTTAATCACACTGTGTCTTATCAGCAGCTCTGTGCTTCACTTCAGAGCATATGTTAATATATCATGCTGTTATTTTTTAAATAAAGTGGGTGTGGATGTCCACAAAATGCCTACGCTTCTTGCCCTTTCCCGCTCTCCACTCTGTTGCTTATTTTCTAACGTGTGTTGACAACAAACTTGTAATTATAAGAACGCTGTGATTCGTGTGTTGTTAAACTTGCTCTAATTGCGGTCCAAGTGATGTGAATGAGACCTGCGAGGGTCAGTAAATAGGTCTGTGTTTTGCAACACTACTGTGAGCACAGGATGACTCATTGCTGTTGCCAAACAGTATCGTACAGCATCCCCTTGCATACCATATACTGTCACATCTGCTATTTTCACTCCTGCTCCCTCTACCTGGCAACTCTCATACCTATTTAGATAATGTTTTGTGTTCTCCTTGTTTCCCCTCCCTTGCCTAGTCGTGCTCTGAAACACCTGTGTACGAGCGCAATACAAATGAAATATCATATCATATCATACATAACAATCAAATATCTAAGCTGCCAGGCCTTGTGCTGTCTGTTTTTCCCCCATCTGGGGGGAGATGAAGTCTGCCTAGGCCCTCTTGCCTCTTAGTGCGCTGGTGTTGAGGGGACAGCAGCAACAGAAGAAAAGACAAGCTGCACACTCGGGTGACAGGAGGAGAGAGAAAAGTGCCTGCCATAGTTGGAAAGGTGATTCACTGAGAGAAGTCTCCTCCTCCTCCAGCCGAGACAAAGTGGCTATAAGCGAGCTCCAAATCACCAAATGACACGGAAAGCCAAAATGAAACGGCACCTCTAGACCTCGCCGGTCTCGGAGAGGTGTTCCCTTCAGACAGTGTAAACTCAGGCAGGCCTGGCACGTTGGGTACTGAGGTTGAGCAGAGCAACAGTAAGGCCCCTGCCTGCCCCCGCCCACCCTGGAGGCAATCGGAAAGGTCTAGCTGGCAGGCGGGCGTGTTTGCAAACTAATGGTGGCTTGTTTGTTTGCTTTCTTATGGGACACCCTAATTGCTTTTAACAAACAGCACACGGGCAGGGCAAAGGACTCAAATATGTAGAAGTTGGCTTTTTATGAGCATCAGTAAATAAAGCCAACCACCGCCCCTCCAAAAAACACTCATTCTTTTCCAATACTTTCTACACACACTTCTAACCAGGAAATGCCTCGGGCGTGGGAGAGTTCCATTATATGCAGAGCATAGTTCATTCGTTGAGTGTTTAATTTCAAAATAATAAAAAGTCAACATCATCCAAGTATTTTTCGTTTTCACACTAGAACTCTTGTTTGGAGGAGCTGGGATAAGGTGGGCAAGTGGGCAGGGTGAGAGGGAGGAAAGCAGCTAGAGTGGGAGCGGGCGGACTTAAAAAGAGGAACACTCACCGATGCGGCCGATCTCGAGCTGTTGGGCGGAGGAGTTGGGAGACAGTATTGACAGGTGAAGGCAGATGATAGTCCTCGGGTGTTGTAGTGGTCATGAGGTCACATGGGGAAACAGAGGCAGCAGTGTAGGACAGCAACCAAGAGGAAGACAAGCGGCATTCATTTTTTGGTAAATAAAATATTTCTCTGGTTATTTGAGGGTTGCCCTGTGGCTTCAATGGTGGGTATCAGTGTTTCCCGGAGCGTGTTGTGTGGCGTGCTTCACTCGCTCCCTGAGAGCATCACTTTGCTGCTTTGTTTTGATATGGCCCCAGGCCCCACAAAAGCTGAACAACATGACATTTTTACGCTCGTAGACATGATGAAACCGTTTTATCTCGCTTCCACACCTTAACCATCATGTTATACCACGTAAGGATAACAATCTACAAAATGAGGCATTTACGCGGTGTGGGTATGCAATTTTAACAGGGGTGGCCTACTGCCCACGGTTATCGATAGGTGTGAAATTATCACATATATTAATAAGAAACACTTGCAAAATAGATTACAGGAAGTGCCTCAGTTGAAAAATGTGTACAGAAATCCCATTTACATTTCAATTCATTTGATCTATATGGCGCTCACTCCTAAACGCTGAATAGAGAACAGCAAAACAGCATGGAGCTTAAAGCGGGCAGAGTCCATATAGATCTATTGTAAAAGCTGCCTAGTGCCTACCATGCTTGCACATGGGAAGGCAGCGTTTATTTTTTGTAATTGTAAATGCAGGCAGCGTTTACTCATTTCATTTGCACAGCAAAATTCAAATGTGTACGGCAAAAGGTGGCGTACACGTGTGTTCGCCACATTTTGCACTGCACAGTGGCGCTCCTGCCACTCCATCATGCAAATTACCAACGTTTGGTGTCAGAGAGCCACCTGTGTGTATAGGATAATCCGTCCATTCGAATTATAGAGGCATGCTGCAACTAAGGAAGTTACACTGATAAAAAATATAGTATATTATATCCGCTCGCATTGCCCAAAATAAATATAGAAATTCCTCCTGCTGAGAAACGTGTGGTACCGAAGTGCAAAAGAGATGAGATGAAGGGTGAAAAAATTGGAGCCTATTTTGAAAAAATACCTGTAGGGGACGGGACGGGGTCTGGATAAACCGAAGGTTTGTGGTGGTGCCATGAGTGGAAGGAGCACATGTCTGAGAAGGGAGACACCTTCAGAGGGCACTGGCACATGCAAGGAGTACTATTACAATACACACACTTAGACACACACACACGCATTCACACAAACGAACACACCACATGCGTTACATGATCAGGCAGACATTTTTTCCCAACTTCTTACCTCCAAGTGTATGTCACTGGCTGCTGTCGCCTGCCCTCGCCTGTGCCGGCCGGGGTCAGGGTGTGGTGGTGTGGCTGCCTGAGTGCCGCTCTCTATGTATGTCCTCCTTGGCTGGCTGGGGTAGCGCACTGGTGGGCGGCCCTCTGGCTGCTTCACTGTGGTCCTCGATGGTCTCCTGGACTCCCCGGGACCCGGCCTGGCCTCCTGGTCTCCTCCTCGACCTGGTCCACTGAGTCCTGACCTGTCCTCCTGCTCCTGGAGGCTGGACCAAGTTGTGTCCTTGACTGACTCTCTCCGGCGGCCACGGCCCTGGTGTGGTGGTCTGTCCTGGACAGGACACCTGAGTCCTGGCAGTGGCACTGGTCCTCCTCTATGCGTGGCTGAGAGGCTCTCTGACTGCAGCCCAGCCCCAGTCCTCTATGGACAGGCAGCACCTGTTGCCAGCTACTAGTGTGTGTCAGGGCAGAAGGGTCAGAGGGCATAATATATGGGCTGGCGCCGTGGCGTGGCATTTCAATTTGGCCTGGCCATTAGTTGCTACTTGCTAGCAACTTTCATGTGCACGCCACTTCCCCTGCAGGCAGCCTGGCTCCAGCAGACTGCCTTGCCCAGGAGGCCAGGTGTGAATCGTATCTCGACCACAGTCTTTGCAATTGCAAAGAAACACTTGTCTTGTCTCTTTGGAGCCGACAGAGCAGAAGCCGGGCCTGAGCACCGGACCGTCCCTCGCCTCGCCCCCGGGCCCCCGGCCCTCTTGTTGTTTGAAATGTGCATAATTGCTGCCTGATGCATGCATCATAATTTATGATGCATGCATACATCATGCATGCATGCTGCAAATCAAAGCAAGGTAACAATGAGTGTTACCTTGCTTTGTTGATTTATGCTGCCCCCCCCCCCCCCCGGCCCCAGCCAGCCCAGCCCAACCCCTCCAGCCCTGCATAGCAGTCTGATACATACAGTTCATCCTTCGGCGCCGCCAATGCCATCCTGGCTGCTGGCGGCGTGGGCGGGGCAAAAGCAACAACTTGCAACTTTGCAAGGGCTGAGATTCAATTTCTCAGCCCTGATGGGCACTAGTCACAGTGCACTTGACTCACTCAGACTGTTTTACGGGCCGGCCACCAGCCAGCCCAGAGGTTCTGCGTGAAAGAGAAAAAACAAACAATTGTTAGTCACTGGGACTGGAGATCGATGTGATGTTGTTCAATAAAATACAAAGCCGCCCGTGCTGCGTGCGCGAGAGGCTCGGGGCAGTTTGCCCCCCCAGATCCCCTTGTGATAGCCCTGTCGTCATTGTGTTACCTGTGGACATCTCCCTGTTCTCCTGCTAATAACTACCCTGCTTGCTGCTTGCTGAATCTTACTGTTTGTTGGTCAAGGTAAGGGCAGGTCAACTAATCATATCTTATTGATCGAACAAATGTACCCAGTAGTGTCATCAGTGTCAATTGGGATAGAATTGCATCCTTCGTGGACCGTGTCTATAGGCATGTTTCCTTTTGATGCATGATAGTACATTCAAGGGACGAGTAACATGTTACGATTTGCGTCACATCAATCAATTGTGTATGAAAGTTATCCTAGAATACAGTTGGCTACGCTACACAGGTTTTGCCTCTGTGACCAAAACATACATTGCATAGTAAAATGTATGATATAATTCCATCTTTCTCACGCATTCATGTAAAATACTTTTTTTACGATGTGGACCTTTTTGTTTTACAGAATTTCCAATAATGCCTTCTTGTATGGTTTACGGTTGCCGTTCTAAGACCCATACCAAACCTAAAGGCACATTAATGCATATATCCCTCGAGGAATACAGATCTAATAAGAGAATGGGTCAGTGTGGATTTGCGCCGGAAGAGCTTGAAAGTAGAGCCCATGATGTCTTGGGGGACTTGAGATGTGATTGATTCTGCATCTTCAGCCTGCACTTTACCCCCGATATGTACGACCAATCGCAGTACACAAAGGAGCATCGACTCAGAACATCTCGTAAATTGATTACAAATGGACTTCCAACTCTATTCATGCACACGCTGCCTCAGGTGAGTCACAGTTCATGATTTAGCTGTAGGCCTTGGGGTAGTGAAAAGATAACTACATGGACGGATTGGTGTTTTTGGTTTAAATGTACCTTATAATACTTTGCATATTGACAGGATTATATAGCTTTATAACTACACCCCATTTTGCTATAAATCTGTCCCTGGTTTTAGAAGCATCATAGACAACTATTTATGGACACTGTAAACTATGCTATAGAACCCTTGGAAATAAGCATAATCTTTTTGTAATTGGTTGCTTTACATGTCAATTTTTTTAGGTTTGCATGTTGACTGAAGCACAGACTATTGGTAGTGACAACATCACCGACACGTCCAGTATACCAATGGTGACCCATACAGACTTGCTTTAAGTTCATATTGTTCAGAGTTGGATCTTCCCACATTTCTAATTCAAATCTAATTTTCCTTTTTCAACTCCATAACAATGCACTGAAATTGAAGGAGCAAGATTCTGCATCCATTTCTTTCCTGGATTCAACAATAACTTTGTGCGTGTATCAGGTAGTTTTATTTCACTATTCAATTCCGGAAATGTATTATGCATGGAATTATAGATGATATGAAAAAGTTTACGTATCCTGTCGTTTGTTTACATAATGTTTCATTTATGGGTTTTTATTGATATGTACCATTGTCTGCATCCCATTGTGTGTGTTCAATTTCACTTTTTTCATGCATACTAAAACAAGTACTGTGTTACAGGGTGATGCTAGTACTTCGACTACAATTACATCATCCTTTGGAGCTGTTCCAGAGACTGAGGTATGCGTACTGACAGTTCCCTTGAATGAAAGAAAGTATATCCTACATATGATACTATTAGACAGTGACATTATTACAAATGAGCATCTTTTGCAAAATGCTTGAGTGCAACATTACTCAATCAGTGGGTTTCGCACGGTGATCTCTGATCGAGTACACTAGCCATCAATCAGGTGAAATTTGAAATGTATATTTTGACAAAATGACGTACAAAGTGAGCGAGGGTATCTATGTAAGCCACGTGTGCGAGGAAAGAATTTGATTTCAAAAACAATTTACTTTTTTTAATGAATATTCCATTCTAGGGATGTATACAAGATCAGGAAATAGAAGAGTGGGCATGTGGATCCGAGGTGGTGCAGTCATTAACAGTGAAGAAGGTTTCACAGAAAATCAAGAAAGCAAGGGTAACTAACACATAATTTCGATTACAAAAAGTGTTTTGGGCTGGTGTCTTCATAACATGCTTTTAAACAAATCTAAAGTGCTATATACTGTATGTTCATTTTACATTGAACATGTTGTTTACAACCCATCTCCTAGAGGCCCAGAAGTAAACGAACTATGAAGACACAGACAGCTACTGAAACCAGAGATGCTGCTTGCCAAACAGATTTCACCATGGAGTATCTATTATTTGAAGCGCAGCTTGTTCAAATCAATAAGCACACTCGAGATGCTTATGCCCAATGGCCAGAAAATGAATTGAATGTGACCAGCGAAGCCAGCAAAGTGTTGTTGGACCATTGCTACAATGCGAGAACTCCACAAGATGAAGATGAAACTGAATATAATGAAGATGCTTTTGAATTACTCGCAGACCAGTTGACACAATTGACACCCGCAAAAAAAGGGCCACCCAACAAACAATCAACATTGACAGTTTCTCTGATTCGTGTTCAAATAACACAAGCTGAAATAACAGAGACGTAAGCCTGAACATAATTGACCAAGGAACTAGCCAAAGATCTCAACTATAGTTTGCCCTGTTCGGCCGATATGTCCACCACAGTTGAGTCAGAAATCACATGCATGCAGGACGATAGTTTAATAAAGGATCCCAAATACATTGTTTTCGACAGCTGCCTGATAGAGATTATACTGATGCTGAAATGTGTCCATCGAGTGAAGGGGGACGTATGCGGGAAGCCATTGTTGAATGTGACTTATGTATCACAAGGCACTAACCTGAAAATACAAGCCTCTTGTGATCTGCTCCATGCTACATTTTCATGGTCCGCTCAACCGATGCTGGGGAAAGTTCCAGCTGGAAATCTACTGTGTGCATCTGCTTTACTTTTCAGTGTCTCTACTTTTAGTAAATTGTCCAGTTTCTGTCAATTTGTGGGACTTCAGTTCCTTTCTAAATCTCAGTACTATAAATATCAAAGAGAATTTTGATTCCCCGCTATTAGTGAAGCCTGGAAAATTGAACAAATGTCAATTGAAAGGACATTCTCTGACAAACGGTTCAGGCTAGCTGGTGATAGACAGTGTGACAGCCCCAGATTTTCAGCAAAGTACTGCACATACCACTTTCAGGACATGCAAACTAAAACAATTGCGAGTTTGGTGGTCGTGCAGGTGTCCGAATGTAAATCCTCCTTGGCAAGGGAGAAACATGGTTTTATCAAATCCCTGGAAGATCTCAAATCGAGGGGAATGCAAATAGATCTCATAGCCACTGACAAACACGTTCAATAGCCAAGACCATGAGAGAGCAGTTTCTAAATATTCACCATACATTTGATATATGGCACTTTGCCAAATCAATCAATAAAAAAATCTCAGCTGCTGGAAAAAAAAAGGTTCTCAAAATATTTTACAGTGGTCCCAGTCTTTCAGCAACCATCTTTG
Source organism: Ambystoma mexicanum (assembly GCF_040938575.1). Taxonomy (NCBI): domain Eukaryota; kingdom Metazoa; phylum Chordata; class Amphibia; order Caudata; family Ambystomatidae; genus Ambystoma; species Ambystoma mexicanum. Next base: position 1,468,639,497 of record NC_090923.1, on the reverse strand, counting down.
GTGGAGCTCCAAAACTTGTGGTGGGTCTGTGGAAATTCTACCCGAAAAATGGCGCTCACTAATGCACCACTGTTCCAACGTTCACTCTTGGATAGAAAACCAACAGTTCCACCAATGTGCACATGGACCTTTGTCGGAGGAGCAGGAACGCAAGAAGAAGTGGTTGATTTCATCTTCACCTCCACACAAAGGTCTTAAAACTCTATCAAGAGATCTCAAGGGACTCACAGAATTCTGTCACACAGGGGATTTAAAGGTGTTCCACAATATGTGCATAAAGTACAGGCCCAAGAGATTCAATTTCGGCACAGACAGGATGCAATATAGGACATTACTAGCGGTATTAGCACATAATGAGAACGTATGGCGTGAACAATTGAGGACTGCTGGAAACTTTGGGATGCTTCGTTTCACAATGGCCTTTACGAAAAGAAGCAAAAAACGGGTGGTCAAGCCAATATACCAGGAAATGGAATTTGATTTTGTGAAAGATCTCATTTTGACTGTGTTGGACATACATTCTCATGGAATCGCGCATGATTTTGTTCCGAGGACACATACATTGCCACTAAACATTACAAACGTGCCCTGTCCACTGAAAGCAGACCTCGTGGAACAGTTCACTTCCCTGTTCAAATGATTAGCAGCTATTTATTTGTTCAACAATGTTTATATAAAGTGTCCAAATAAAGCATCCAATTTGTGTTTTGAAATGTATCATCTTTGTCAATTCTTTTTGCAATAAGTGACTTTTGGAGATTGCCATACAGTGTAATGCTGTGCTTTCACACTTCCCGGTTTCGTCAAGCTCTTGTGGGTCCTTCATTGATCGGGGGAGGGTCAGATGGATAACAGCATGAAAGCAACTTTGGGGTTGCAGTTGCCTTACCAAACACTTGTCCAAATAGCTGAATAACTACGCGTCCCACAAAAGGAATGAGGCCTAGGCTAGATAAGATACTTGGCACGCAAGAACTACTGACTGTAAACAAAACAGCACATCAAAGGGGGTTGTTGGTGAGAAATAGGTGCATTCTGATCTATATTTTTATGGGGGCTTGTGTTAGGGGTTGTTGCTAATGTAAGGACGGAGGGGGTCGGTTGAGCCCCCCAACCCCATACATTCTACGCGAAAGGGACCAACCACTTGCTCTTGCACTAGTGGTGGACGCCTACTTTGCCCTTCTGCAGCCATGGGGAATAAGGCCCTGACATAAGCAGAGGTGGGGCTATTGCAAGACACACTTCACCTTTTTCCTCCTGCACCTGTGCCTCCCAAGTCTCTTTCTCTCGGATGCGCTGAGACGAGATGTTGCAAGCAAACAATGTATTCATTTCATTCTTCCTCTGAGATCACTGTCCTGTGTGTGACCGGGCCGAACCATGACTTGTAGTACATCCATCTCAACAAACCTGCTCCTGCACCTCTCACCCCCGCTGTTGGAAAATTACTGCTTGTTCAACCTTGTGCCCCTCCAAAGCTATTCTTTTGATGTACCAGAAGTTTGACCCTTCCTTGCTGACCACCCCAGAGTGGCCCCAATAAAACCAGACCCCTGTCACAGTATATTCCGTCCTAAACTAACATGTGTCTCTCCACCCCCTTCTCGCTCTGATGTGTCAGACCTGACCGCTATCAATCCCGACCCCTGCAGGTTATCTCAGGGGCAAGACCCCCACACCCTTCACCTCGCTAGTGACCCAAAGTGGGATAGTACAAACACATGTGTGCAATTTATAGGCCTCTAATATATACTTAAAAGGTATAGTGATGATCATTATTTAATGCATGTCTAGGATGAGTGTGTAGATCAGCTTAGCCAGAACCAGCCGCCTCTCCGGACCGGACCCAACCTTCACCTCGCATGGACCGGCCCAGCTGAACCACGTGATGTCCAAACTCCCGCCAAGTCATCAGCCAATCCCGTGGAGCCGGCCCTTACAGAACTACATGTGCACCCCGTTCCAATCAATGGAACTGTAACTTGTGGACTGTATTGAAATCGTCACTGATGACACTGTAACCCTTTAAAACCTATCCTTTCTGTATTGTTTGCCAGAGCGCTCTCAAGGCAGCAGAGTTCTCTGGATGCTGAATCTTATATAAAACCTTTCCAGAATCTCAATACCAATCTTTTGGTCTCATTTCCTACTGGGACGTGTCCTTTATTCTGAGTTTTGTTGGTGATGTGGGGAGTGAGCGCCATCACTGTCGGATGCCTTATCACAGGGGCCGATCTTTGATTTGCAGCCCTCAGCGTCTTACGATTTCAAACGCAGTGGGGGTAGGTGTCAGCATTACCAGAATATATGACCAATCCAGATTAGGTATATGGAGGTGAAGTTGATGTGGTGCGGGGTTAGGGTCTGGCGACCAGATACGTTCAAAGGGAACTGGGATCATGGGTTCAGGGGACCGTGGCCTGGCAGGAGGGGGTTGCAGAAGGGCTTGCTCTGACATTCTCCTACGAGCACATTTTGTCAGGGCTCGAGACTCGCTCCTTGCAAAAAATGTTTACGTGATTTGCCGTGTGAACAGGAGACGGACTGAGATGACAGGTAGTTAGGGCTGGCTGTGGGAGTCGCTGGGAGAATGCAAAGTTCCCCAGCGGAACATTATAAATAAGGCATTTGGAAGTAAACTAACTGTAACTGTTTTCATTAAAAAAAGTAAATCACTAGAAATGTTGCGCGCCATTTGTGGATGTCAGCAAACAATTAATTTGTTTTTCAAAAATATTTCGAATGCCACTATGGTCTGAATGGCTATTCGCTCCCATTCGGAGTGAAGGTCGGCGGCTTTGATTTTTGCACGTGAGCTGAGCCAAACCCACGCATCGTACACTGTATAGGGTTCAATTGTTTTTCGAGCTTGGAACAAAGGGAGGATTCAAAAAGGAATGAATGAAGGGAGGGGTGTAATACTGTCAAATATGATAAGGTTCACCATTCCAAAACTGGACAAAGGAACATGTAATTTCATTTTATGAACATTTCTTGATCTGAACGGAGTCTGTGCATTACGCTGAGAGAATGGAAATGCCGAATATTATGTAAGTTTTACTGTAGACGGTTTTATAAATGAACGAGTCAAGGTTTCATTATCTGACTGTTATTGATGGCTTACATTGTAATGGGATGTTGTTTGTGGCGTATTGCAACGACACGTAAAAACAACCTGTGTGTACTTGTCTTTGTCCCGGGCACATGGGCAGTCCAGCATCGAAATGCATGTAGTCCATATCTGGGTTCCCCCAGATTCCACCAACGCCAAATTCTACGCTAATATTTACTTAAAATGCCATCTATGTGTTCTTCGAATTGTAGTGTCAGCTTCCGCATCCCATTGTGAGCTAAACATACTCCATAACACTAACCTCTCAAGCAAATTGTAGACTACTTTCCACAATGTTTTCTCTGTGTTCCCATTGTTTCACGTTTGTGTTCATCATTAGTTTTCACACAGTGCAGAATTAATGGGTAAATTGATAAATTATAATAAAGAACGGCTACTGAGACACATTTCTGTTATGTTTTCCAAACAGCTACATCCTGCCTTTCTGCGATTGTCATCGATTCCATATACCAATTGATGGCTTCTTTAACAGGCAGCTGCAGAGACACTTAAATGGCTGCATCACTATGACGCTGTTTTGGGACGATCGCCACGGGCCGATGTGCCCTTATGCAGTACCATCGGCAATCTGACATCGTTTACGGTGGCCTAGCGCCAAGCTGATACCAAAGCCTTGCGATTCACGGTGCTTCCAATGCACTTCTTATACCCAAAAGGAACACTGTGTGACTCACGATAAACATTTGTGGATCGAGAACAAAGAAAAATATTACCCATTTTCTTGAATATGGCAATCTCCAGATGTTCTCGCAGTGTTTATTGTGAAATAAAAGTACTTTACAAATCGTAGAGTTTTGCTATTTCCTTTAAAGGTATAGTTTTATATTCAAAATTGGGACGCACTGTGTTGTGAGAGGATGTGTGTTGATATTCCGGGTTCTGCATCAACTGACGTTAACATGTAGGTGATGACTGGGCACGTTTGGCTATGCTGCCCAGTGACATCATAGAGATAGGCAGAGAATATCACTAGGTTTGGTGATGTCAGCCTCAGGGGTGGGGGATATGATTTAGTGCCGCTAGGGCAGTTCACCTTAGGGCAATGCGGCAACGGATAAGATTAGCACAAGATGTCCGCGCCCTGCTGCCAGATTTCGCATGTGTAAAAATGAGGAAAACTACGGTAAGGTGCATAGGAAATGTTTGTACGATCGATCAACGTATGCTTAAAAACACATGCCCGAACCCTCGGGACAATAATATTTTTGAGTGCACTATTTCTTTAAGCCACTGCCGCAACCTCAGAAAACACACTGCACCCCTTTAAACGCCCCAGCACATGAAAACTAAACAACAAACTGACGTAGTCACAACACCATGGCAATAAGGCCCCGTCTCTGACATTATGCCGGAGTAAGCAGAGGAGGGAGGTGACACTAAACCACCTTCTCTTCCCGCCCTGCAGGCGGTAAAGCTCCACCACGGGAGCCTGCAGCGCCGAGGGCCGGAAGACTTTAATTATTATTATTGATTGTTATCGATATAAAATGCTTGGTTACATAAAAGAGAAGGGGCAGAGGCCTGGCGCTGCAACACGTTGTGCCCCAAGCCCCACAGACCACAGCCATACATGCCAACCCTCCTGCTTTAGGCGAGAGACTCCTGATTTTTTTAAACAAACATATATTTTTTTACTTTCTCCCTTGTAAAATATTTCTAACCTCAATGCAATCCAATGGGAGAAGAGAATTCTCCCGCTTTCTTTGAGAAAATCTCCCTCCTAGGTGCTGCAGAACATTGGCATGTATGCACAGCACCGCACTCCCAGCACTTGTCAGCATGCCCCGGGCCTCCGACAACCGGGGGCAGACCAAAGCCAGCTGTGAGCCCCGCCTCCAGCCCTGCAGGGAGCCGGGGGAGAGGTCCTCACTGAACCGGCCCCCCAACCCCCACAGGGGAGACCAGGAGCGTGCCCCTCAGGAGAGGACCGATGCCCTGCTAAAAGGTCTGCAACAACATCGCTCCCAGGAGGGGCAGGAAAAAACTGGGGCTTATGGGTAAGTATGAGGTAATATACCTCAAGAAGAAAGAAAGTAAAGAGGGTTCCTGGAGTGGAGGCGGAACCTCGGAGGTGAGTACTGGGACGAGAAAGAGGGATGTGGAGGTAATGCACTTTAGGTTTTAGCAGGAGGGGAAGGTTTGAGGGCTTAGGGTAATGTGCTTAAGGGAGGATAGCTCGGGGCAACGACGCAGAGCAACACAGGTTCGATTCCCGGGTCAGCGCTTAGAATCATCTGGGTATTAAGTAAGTTATAAATAACCAATTATATATATATACATTAAGGGGATTACTTCCTTGGTTTGGTGCTGTATGTGTCCAGAAGCATTTTCGCATCTGTGGATGTGAAAAATGAAAACGTTTTTATCATTGCTATTGTAGATATTGAAATCAAATGCCCATGCATGTACTCTCATGATTTGTCAAGTATTGCAATCAAATGTCTAAATTACCATTGCTTGGTAGGTTTTGCCAGGATATTCTAAACATACAACCTAGACGTTCAATAAAGAGTGACATTTTGGGAAGAAATAGATTATACAGCACCAATAGACGCTGTTGCTGCACCAATCTAAGTGAGTGAGGTGGCCTGCCTCCGGTCACCGGGGCGGGCCACAGAGTGTGTCGGAATCACCTGACACTGCACAGAGACACGGCATACTCGCTGTGTCTGGGGAACAGGGATCTCCCTTCAGAGCCCGGATCACCAGGGCATGGACCCCTAGGCTTGGGTTCACCCCAGCAGCGGCAGCACGGGCACTGGGGGAACCCAGGCAAGGCTGCACCCTAGGCCACGACCACGTGGCAAGACGGCCCTTCACTAAAACACAGACACAAGTTGCCGCTTCCTGGTGCTCTGCTGCACTGCCCTCTGCATGCCAGCAGAGCCCCCTTTTTTTTAAACATCACTTTATTGATGGTCTCAACCGTTACAGCAGCATTCAATTAACACAACATGTGGTCCTACATACAACAATATTTCAACCAAATGTTTAAGAATCTACAACTTACATAGTTGTTTCACTGTCCGAAAGCATATCGCATAGGTACGGCCTGAAAGGGCCCCAAATGTCTTTTGGTCGGCTCATACTTGGTAAAGTTAGCACATACTGTTCCTCACATTCGTTGATGTAAGTTAATTCACGTAGGTAAGTGTTCATGGTGGGGGGGTTTGGGCTTTTCCATACTTGCAATATACATTTCTTGGCAATAGCACATGATACATTGAACAGTCTTCCAACTTTTTCAGAGCATTTCCCAATATCCCCAAACAAGTATTTTTGTGGGGTCAGACACGGGGGAATCTGCGTGATGTCTGTCAACATGGTTGCAACCCACGCCCAAAACCTTGCCACGACCGGGCATTCCCAATACATATGATAGGATCCCGCCTGGGGGGTCCCGCATTTGGGGCAGTTGCCTGGATCATGAGGTGTGAACTTAGCGATTTTGGAAGGGGTGTAATGCAATCTATTAAGGATTTTAAACTGTATTTGGCGCAGTCCCGCGTTGATGGACACCCTTTTTGTAAGTGCAAAATATCTTTCCCATTTGTCCTCGGGTATCTGTATTCTCATGTCCTCTTCCCATTTCTCCTTCACTCGATTGGACGTGGGGGTCTGGGTTTGGATTGTCTTATACAGTTTAGAGATTCCCAGTCCCCCCCCCGAGTTGTAACTAATTGTATGCATGGGTGGGAGGGAGCCTCATCAGGGAAGGATGGCCATTGCGCTTGATATGCAGATCTCATTCGGTAGTACTGTAACGTGCGGAGCGGACCTCCTCCCACACCCCTAGTAAATACTGCAAGGGTTACGAACTTCCCATCTATGAACATGTCTCCCACTTTCATCTCCATATCAGGGCCCCAGGCCTCCTGTATACTGGTATCGAATGTAGGGGGGACATTTTGGTATTTCCATTCTGGAATTTCAGGGTTGTATGGAAGTTCTACTTTCAACTTTTTATATATAGCCCCCCAGGCTCTCACGGTGCAGCTCACACGGTCGAAATCACATGAATCTCTGTGCCTCGTATCAAATATAACGGATCTGATGTTTGTGGGTACCGTGGTGTATTCCTCTATCCACGTGTGGGGTGAGTTGTCTTCTTCATCGTACCAGTGTTTCGCAAACTGTGCTTGCGCCACCATGCAGTAGAGCTCAAAATCTGGTGCTGCTATTCCCCCTGTTTCGTACGGTTCAGTCATCTTTTCCCAGCATATCCTGGCCACCTTGCCGTTCCACAGAAACGACACTGCCATGGATCGCAACTTGGAGAAGAACTCCTTTCCCGGCCATATAGGAATATTTACAAATAAGTATAGCAGCTTGGGGAGTACAATCATTTTGAGAATGGCGATTCTACCGTGCAATGAGATTGGGAGGTGCCCCCAGACCTGTAGCTTGGTGCTGAGTGTTTGTAGCACCTGGTCATGGTTATCAGAGTATAGAGTCTGCCCGCTGTTTGAAACCAGTACTCCCAGGTATCTGATGTGTCGCTCCGACCACTTAAGGCCGCACGTCAGGGCAGGGCATTTTGTAGAGGGGGTAAGCGGGAACATTTCTGATTTAGTATTGTTCACCATATATCCAGAGTATTCTGCAAATTCACTAATGTCTGCCATGATGGGGGCTATGTGTTTGTCTGGCTCGCATACATACAATAGTGTATCGTCCGCATACAATGATATTACCTGGGTGGCTCCTTTCAGCGTTATACCTTTGTTTACATGCCTCAACCGCACCGCCGCTGCCATGGGTTCTATTGTTAAAGCAAAAAGGATAGGGGAAAAAGGGCACCCCTGTCTGGTGCCTCTGCCCAACTCAAACAGGTCAGATATAGTTCTATTCGTGCTCACCCTTGCACCCGGGGCAGTGTATAGCGCTCTAACATATTTAATGAAGTAGCGGCCCATCCCAAAAGACTCAAGCACCAGGAAAAGGCACTCCCATGAAACCGAATCAAACGCTTTCTCGGCGTCTAGGGAAACCGCTACTGCTTGTTTATTCGGGTTTATTTGGGACATTATGCCGAACAGCCTGCGCAGATTCAAGGCTGTGGACCTTTGGGGAATGAACCCACTTTGGTTCGGGTGAACCAGCATGGGCATTAAGGGTAATACGCGATTTGCCAGCACCTTCGCAAAGATTTTTGCATCTACGTTTATCAGGGAAAGGGGCCTGTATGAAGACATATCCTGTGGCGGGCGTCGAGGTTTAGGCAATACTGTGATTATAGCTTCTCGCATTGTCGGGGCAATATTTGTTTTCCCAGGGCCTCTTCCCACACCTCTAACAGCACAAGAACCAGTTCCTCCCGAAATTCTTTTTAAAATTCAGCTCCCAGACCATCCGAGCCCGGTGCCTTGCCAGATCTGAGCTCTTTAGTTGCCTCTGTGAGCTCCTCTGCCGTGACAGGTTGCTCCAGCAGTAGTTTGCTTTCCTCTGGGAGTTTAGGGAGATCCAACATAGCAAGGTAGTTTTTAGTCTCAGCAGGGGATTTCCTATCCTTATTCACATACAGATTTTTGTAGAATTTAACAAATTCGTCATTTATTCCCTGTTCGCTCGTTATTATCTCATTTTGGGCCGTTTGGATCATTGTGATCGGGGTAATTTGTTTCTCATGTTTTACCAGGTTGGCCAGCATTTTCCCTGCCTTGTTACCCTCCCCGTATCTGTGAGCCCGGGTAGGGGCTGCTATATATTGCACTTCCCTCGCTGCCAGCCGATCAAAATCTCTAAGGGACTTGTGGATTTCCGCCAGAGTGTCGCCACCGTGTGTGCGGCCATAGGTTTCCTCCAGTGTGTTCAGGTCCCTCTTCACCCTCTCCAGTTCACAGCGCACCCCCTTCAAAAGACCAGCGGTCTTGGACAGCAGTGCCCCCCTAACCCAGACTTTAAATGCCTCCCATACTGATGATATGTGATCTACTGACCCAACGTTATCCGTAAAAAAATTGGCGATTTCAGTGTGTAGAGTTTCAACTACATTTGGGTCTTTCAGTATGTCTCTAGGCATTCTCCACCTTCTTCTTGGTCTAGGGGCATCTTTCAAAGTGATCTCCAGCACCACCGTGGAATGATCCGATAGTGTGCGAGGAAGGATTTCGCAGTTCTGCAGGGTGTGCGTTAAATTTGAAGATACAAACCAATAATCTATGCGTGACTCACTGTCATGTACGGAAGAATAAAATGTAAACCTCTTATCGACCGGATGGAACACCCTCCAGGCATCTTGTAGTGACAGTTGCGAAATAATTTGCTTTAAAGTTAGTGCCGCCTTAGAAGGTGGCCTAGTCACCTTGACGGATCTATCCAAGGCCTGGTCTAATGCAACATTGAAGTCCCCATCCCACAAAACAGTGGTTGCATCATGTTTGGCAAGCAACTCGAGCATTTGTAAGTAGAAATCAGGGTCGTCTAAATTGGGTCCATAGGTGTTTAACAAGGTTATATGTTTCCCCGCTAGCTCCCCCCCACACCAGTACATACCTTCCCATCGGATCCACCAGGTGCCCCTTTGTTATAAAGCCCAGCGAGTTCAGCAGAGCCCCTTTTATTAGAGAGGCATCATGACATATGTCATGATGCTCTCTTGCAGGAAAACACTAGACCAACACATAACATCCCTCCTTTATTATAACAAAGAAAAATCACACCCCACTGCAAACGGCGACCCTCTGCAGGTCTAACTTGGTGCATTCTAGTCCCTGCACCCATTGTGCCCCTACATCATCACTGCAAACATTGGGTGCATTCCAATCTGAGCACCACCTAACAACTACTCACAAACTTAAACTTTTAGCACCGCAATCATACGGGTGTGTTCCAGTCTGCACACTGTGGAAGCCCGACAGTGGGCTGTTTGAGCTCCGAAGATTCCAGGATCGAACTGGCCCGTGGGGCTGCTGCAGGACAGAAAAAATACATTTTCTTCATCTTCCTCCCCTCCCCCATCGTACTGCGTTATCCTTGGATATTCCGCCGCTTGGACTGCCGCCACTATGGTGGTCTTCCTCCCCTTTGACTCACTCCCCCCTGATGCCCCCACCATGCTAGCTGGAGTCGGGGCGGGGCACACTCGTGCAAAGTGATCCACTTTCCTGCACCTTCCACAGATGTGTCTTCTCGCAGGTCAGTCCTGCGGGTGTGGAAGATCCCATCCGCACTGATGGCATATTGTGGCATTGGGGTCTCTCCTTGGCCAGTCTCCCCTCCTTTTTGGCTTTCCTCCTTGCCACCTGCCGACGGCTGACACCTCCTCAAGTTTGACCCACTGCATGGGGGCCTTCAACTTGAGGTGCTGTCTGGATGAGTCCATGACTGAGGCCCGCACCTCTGCGAGCTCCTGGGCACGGCTAAGGTCTAGTATTCTTTTGAGGGTTAGCGCTGAGTCCCACAGGACTTGCTTACGCAGTTTCGAGGAACTGAAGCCGTAGATGATCTGCGCCCTGATCTCGTCCTTTCTAGGGCGCAGGACAGTGCAATGCCGTGCAGCTTCCCGTGAAATGCGTCATGGCTCTCCCCCTTCCTCTTGCTTCGCGCACCTCATCCCGAATCTTTCCTAGTCCCTGTTGACCCATGGGCCTGAAATACTCATTCAGGGCTGCGATGGCTGTGTCATAGGATTGATCCACGGACTTTAGTGTCTTGAACAGCCTGTGGACTGCCAGTCCGGCAGAGTACAGGAGGGTTAGGTGTTTGGCCTTGTCCTTCATTTCTACAGCTTCAAAGTACAGCTCCAGGTTCTTCACCCAGGCTGTCCACCGGGGTCCCAGACTGACAGGTGCCCCTACCAAGTCAAACTGGGGTATTAGTGCGAGCTGTCCTCGACATGCCCCTTCGTCCTCTGACATCATGGATGCTCAGCGGGAGGCCGGATATGATCACTGATGGTCGGTCTTCGGGGGTGTTCACAGTCTGCGGGCAGCTTGACCCCTGTCTCAGCCGGCGCACAAGCACTCCTTGAGGAGCCGCTACCTTGGGGGAACCCCGGGGACCAGTTGGACCTGAGACAGTGAATGCCACCCTTCCGGGAGGTTGATGGTGGCAGAGGCACCCGGAGAGACCAAATGCTACTTTGGTGCCCTCTGTGTGAGCCCCCTAGCTCCCTGCAACTGTCGGCCTCACCCTTTTCCCACTTACAGCAGGGTTTGTGTTTATTTTTCTTGTTCCTGGCTGCCTGGTACTGCTGGGCCACACACACTCATCTCCTGTTGGGCTCAGGTGGCTGCTTCTGATCACCACCGCAGCCCAGGATTGCAGGTCGCACCCCTTCCTTTGTTCGTGGAAGGGAGTGCTCCGGTGGAAGTCGCACCCCTTTTCTGGGCTGATCCTTTCCCCTCTGGGACCTTGCAGAGGGTGGGGCGCCCCTTTGTCCTGGGGCATTTAGGCACACGAGCACTCCGGATGGAGCCGCTACCCTCTGGTTGGGCGCAGATGTGGCATACCGGAATGGTTAAAGGTATGCTTTCCTGTTCTCAGAGGCTCGGGTCTGGATGGGGGCCACGCCCATGTTCCCCACTCGTGGTGGGATGTCGGTGGGTCATGGTCCTGGCCCTTCAAGCTCCGCACCCTTTGTTGTGTTGGGCGGACCATGCAGCCTGGCAATGTCCCAACACACGCGGCCGACGCCGGTCGAAAATACTGAGGAAAGGAGGTTTATTGGTTTATCCGTGGCACACCATCCACTCACCCTCCACCAGGCGGCCTGGCAACGCCAGGCTCCGCCCCTTATCTTTGTCCCATGCTTGCAATGATAAGGCCACATTCCTTTCACTTGAACACTCAATTTCACTGCCCGGCCCGGGTATGGGTGACGCTGCCCCTTCTCAGGCAGTCCACACTGCTCCCCTGCCAGCTGGGGCCCACCGGAGAGTTGGCCCCGCCCCCTTTTTGTTCCGGGGTTCGGAGCATAGTGCGCCGCAGCCGGCAGTTCTTTTGTTGCACTGCCCCTGCGCCCGATGATGGCACACTGCATTGCCTGGCTGGAGGCTACCAGCACGGGCATCCAGCATCCAGTGCTGGCCCACGCGGCCAATGCCGCTTCTTCAGTGCATGTGTGTGGCCGCGGATCGCCACCGCACATGCGGATCTGTTGCTCCGCCTCCTCCACGAGATGGATATGAAACTTCTCAGGAGCCCCTCACACAGGTGTCTGAGGGGGGAAAAGACCTCCTCGTCGCCAATGTGGTGGCCTGCCTCCGGTCACCGGGGCGGGCCACAGAGCGTTTCGGGATCACCTGACTCCGCACAGAGACACGCGTGTCTGGGGAACAGGGATCACCCTGCAGAGCCCGGATTACCAGGGCATGGACCCCCAGGCTGGGGCTCACCCCAGCAGCAGCAGCAGCACAGGCACTGGGGGCACCCAGGCAAGGCTGCACCATAGGCCGCGACCACGCGGCAAGACAGCCCTTCAGCATACTTGCCAACCCTACCGATTTAGGCGGTGGGATACCGCTTTTTAAGCGGTCCTACCGCCTACCGATTTGGTGGCAACAAATACCGATTTTTTAAAATATTTTTGAAACTTTACGATTCTATAGATTTTTGCTTACAGAATGTTGGCATGTATGTGGTATATATGTCCTGTAATTTACTGACATTTCTTTATTAGGGTGAATGTTGTGACTAATCAAAACAAAAGAGTCCATTATAGACTTAAAAGCGCTTCTTACTGAATCACTATAAGACATGTTTAACATTTTGAATTGTGCACATTATGATGTTCCCATAATGCTCTTTGCTTTTATGCAAATCGCTAGGATTGGGCTCTATGAAGAGACACTGTGGCGCACTAGCTGGCAGGGGACCATGCCCTTTGTCCTCACCACTTCCTTCCAAAAGCCTCGCCGCTCCAAAGAGGTGACAGTTCCCCCATACATGTTTTCCATTTCCAGAACTGACCACAGTAGTACAGCGCTTTGACAATGCTCAGGTAACACGCGTGTAGAATGCTGAACTCTCTCCCAAGGTTAGGGATGGTTGGATGGCAAGGATTAGAATTGTGATTGTGTACAAGTGCCAGACTCAGTCATTCTCTCTCTTTGCTCCTTCCTTGCCCTCTTACACAGCCATTTCTAATCCTGGGGAGGAAAGGGTAGAGTCCTGCCTCCTCCACGTCTCCTTAATACTCCCAAATACTACCAGTGACCTTGACGGACACAGCCGTCAGTCCAAGTGAGTCTCTGTGGTTTAGCCTCCAAGCCGCTTAGGGTCAGGACTGTGGCTCTGCAAGCTGGCCTGGCCACCTTGGGCCAGAAGAGTGTCAAGCCTGTCCCTTAGAGGGCAGGAGTGGCAGCAATAATTAAGTCTAGTTTAACATGGCAATGATGTTTTATGGCCATAGAGGAACATGTTGCCGAATTACTTTTCATGTTGAATGCTACACTATGAAGACCCTAAGCATTAATATTTGTTTTGATATTTTTTGGAGACTATACAAATCCCACATCGTGGGCGCTGCACTGCAACACGAACCAAGAGAAAATGGTCCCATTTTTAGGATGCATATAGTTCTTTTTTCGAAAAATTTTTAAAATTCACTTCCAATATTGCAATTTAAGTCCACTGAGAGGCAGTTGGATTCAGTGATTTGTTATGTTATGCTGGGTGTCATTTAAAAAAAATATATATACATGCCGCCAGATCTGAGCCACAACAGCAAGGCATTGTGGGTATGCAAATTAGCCCAAATACAAATCTTTTTCTCCAGGAAATTGCTTTGTCTAAGGGCATGCTACTTTATAAATGGCTTAATCAACCCAAGAAAGACATCTTGAAAGGCTGTCAGGACAACTAGGTAATTGGTTTCCCCCTAATTAGGGAGCATCAGTGCAGTATAGTCCTGACAGTGCCTGCTTTTTCTCCCCGCACCCCCATCTGGAGAGACGATGTTCGCTGTTTATCTCCCTTGTCAGTCATGCAACTCTGCTAATGCTCCTCCCACTTCCCAGTGTCCCTAATATATTGAAGGAGGAACTTTGTAGTTGGAGCATTTGGCCATGTTTTTAGCAACACCAACAAAGTTATGGTGGGTTTAAAAAGGTTTGGAAAAAATAACCTTTTACCTGAAATGTGAAAATAGGAAAATCCATAAGAGCCAAGCACACATTCCACAGCGCCCCTACTAGCCATCGCCGGAAGTTCACCTCCAGTTTTGAGCCATATCAGCAATGGTTTGTGGGTATATAAATTAGCCCAATTGCAAACCTTTTTCTCCAGCAAATTGTCTTTGTCCAAGAGGGGAGTGCATCTAAACAGAAGAATGTACCCTTGCTACTATTTATTTTCATATTTTTTCTTTTAAAAATTAATTATTATTTTTGCCAGGTTTCCGGATTGCAGAAATCCTAAGGTAAGATCAACCGCTGTTCTCATGTGTCCACCCAAATAGTGAAGTTGCTCTGTATTTCAAAGGACAAATATTACAGTGATGTTTCCAGTGTTTGAGAAATAAGTAAAAGATAACTAATATAGTTTAGGAAGAATACAAGACAATCACTTTCTACTTCCAAGAAGATCAAAATCATGTGTTTTAAGAAAAACGGGACACATAATCGGAAGTCAACAAGGTTATAATCTCAACCAAGGGTAGAACAAAATACAAGTACATTTACATGGTACATTGAGAAGGCAACGTTTTTTTGGGAAAAGAATACAGTATACATAAGTGTTTTAACACAATTATATTCACAGAACAAAAACAAAAACACAAAGAACATTGGGTTTAAATTCATTTCTTTTCACTAAAGTGACTAAATCATGAAGTAGAGTGCAAAAAGGACATATGCATGATACTGATTCAATAGATAGACAATATCATTGCCCAAACTGTGGATACTGTTCAGTGATAGTCCCTTTTTGCAATTGTTAATTTCAAGCAATTAATGCTGCAGGGTCTTTGATACAAGATATCTTTATTATCCTTGCCAGAGGGGAGTGCTACTTTATCCATAGCTTAATCAACCCAAGACAGACATTTTGAAAGGCTGTCAGGACAACCACATACCTGGGATCGTACAGTGAAGGAAAGAGAGAGAGAGACACCCCACGCCCCCCCCCCCAACACCTACCTCATTGGGACAAATATATTCCTGTGAAGGTTTTGAAACACTTCAGAGAGGAGTGCTTTAGAAATGAAAGAAACATGGATGCATGATGGACCCAACAAGTGCTTGGGCGTTCCCTATTTGAGTGTGTGTTGGCCAAGTGTATGAGGTTGGGTTGATGGGCGACCAATGCTGTCCCATATATGTAAGCTGGTGTCTGCCAGGCCGTATGTCGGGGGTGTCACAGGCAAGAATTGGCTGAGTGAAAGGTGACTGGAGGGAAAACAGGGAGAGGAAAGGGTTGTGCTCATTAACGCGGCACCCCATCCTACATACTTGCCAACCCTACCGATTTAGGCGGTAGGATACCGCTTTTTAAGCAGTCCTACCATCTACTGATTTAGTGGCAACAAATACCGATTTTTTTTTTCCAATATTTTTGAAACTTTACGATTCCTACAGATTTTTGGTCACAGAATGTTGGCATGTATGCTTCAGTATAACACAGACACGAGTTGCCGCTTCCTGGGGCTCTGCTGCACTTCCCTCTGTGTGCCAGCAGAGCCCCTTTTATTAGAGAGGCGTCATGACACATGTCATGACGCACTCTTTCAGGAAAACACTAGACCAACACATAACATCTGCAGGATCATAAACAAGATTTAATGAAAATGAATCACAGTTAGTAATATTGTTTCATACATTCAGAGCAGAGACACTTTGAGGACACTCACATTGCTTCGTTCCCGCAAACAAAAAGCTCTCGAGATTTCCATGATACTTACAAATTGAAAGTATTTTCTCAGAGCATTAGTGGGTCTTTCTTTGCGCATGTGTATTTGCACTTCAGTAGTACGGGCATGCGCTGTAAACCCCTTTAGGATTGGTGACGTAATCATTAGCAAGAACTATTTGTTTCCCCGGGTGGATACTTGTTTCATTTGTTCGGCGGCAGCAGTAGCTGCTAGCGCAGTTATAGCATAATAGATTAGTTACATCTGCGTTTTTTTTTTTACAGTACACGCGTTTCCTTCAGGAACACAAAGTGTACAATACAATCTATGTATTGAGTGTATGCCGCTCAAGCCGAACACTGCTTTAGTGACTCAAAAAACGTTGGCGCAGTACCCATATAACTGATCAGCGCACACTAAGCATGTTTTGTTGTCTTATAGCCTCCGTGTGGTGGAGTTTTGGGAAAGCACTGATGGATATTCAACGTTGGGTGAACGCTAGATCTATTTTAAAAGGCGTAAACTGCCCCCAAACGTACACCGATCTGTGTTAGTGAGCAGTGTCTCTTCACCAAGCATGTCTATTCTTTTTTCAACCCGTACACATTGATCCTTTCTGGCAGACCGCAATAATCTGTGGGATTGTTACTGGGAATGAATTTTGTCCCGTGTCTGCCTAGCACAGTTAACGGGAACAGTGTGACTCGGTGCCTAGTTCCAATTGAGATAGCCAGTGTTATCTGAGAAATCACAGCAAAAAACGAGAAGCAAATGTCTCACCAGGATTCACTCAAAGTAAGTCTGTTTATGTAAAGTATCTGGTTTTGTTTTGTTCGAGGACTATCACAAATCATACAACATCAACATGTAATTGTTTGTGGTTTTCATTTATTAGGATACTTTGACTGGTTTATGTGGGGTAAATTCGACTGATATGTCGAGAACGTATATTAATCTTCTTTACCAAATGAAAGTAGCAAAGAAAAACACGTTTAAACGTTAAAAGAGCATTTGAGAAATGTGCCTTAAACCTAAAGGGGCCATGAACCCTTTATTACCAACGTGTATGCCAACATTTTAGATTTAGATTTGAAACGATCAACCCAACAATCGTGTCTCAGTTTAGAAAATTGTATTCACTTCGGTTGACTTTTGGTATGGCTTGCCTTGGGTAGCACCCTTCATTGGCCATATTGAGCAAATGGCTCCGAGCAGTTGAGGCATACGCCAAGTCTGAGGTACCACTGCCCCCATTAGTTCTGGCTAGGAAGCCCAAGGGTATGGCAGCCTACTGGCTGAGGCTAAAGGCCTCCCTTTACTGCATGTCTGCAAAGCTGCTATATGGGCTTCGACTCTCACGTTTCTTTCCCATTATCACCTGAGGGTGGCGAGAGACTGGCCCATTTTTGGGGAAGGAATCCTGTCAGCAGCAATATAGGCGGTCGCTCTCTGCCTGGTAGGTTGCTGCTCATTCGTCGTATCAGTTCAGTAGTTTGCAAATATAGTTTGGGGCTAAACTGGCCAAAAACTCCAGTCTTGCATATAGTGAAAACGGTTGCTTTAATGTGACCGGCCACAGCTTACAAATGAACACTAACCTGGCTCCTTGGCCTTACAAACTGAAGCACCGGATGGGGGCATCTGTACTCCTGCTCTCTATATGGCAGAGTCGAAGCACAGAGCACCCCAGCCAAGAGTCTCCATGTGGTAGCTATGGTCGAGCAATCAAGGCTTAAGCTCTCAGGAGGTGATGCAGGCTGGTTCTTAAGTACAGTTTAGTCCCCAAGCACCCACAAAGGAATGTCCACACACTATGTTAGTGAAAACACAGTCTTTATATAAATACAGTTCACATTATGTACACAATCACGATAACACACTTCGTCCAATTATACTCAATGTAGGCTTGAGTCCTTCTAAAAGGTTCCACAACCCCAAAGTAACTGGTTTCGTAGAGTTCTTCGATGAGTCGTCAACGGGCCCTTCTTGAGTGCGCTCCCTTTAAGGCAGGAGCCACGGGACGTCGAGAGTCGGTGAAGGAAAGGGTGAACACTGTTGTTGCAGCACCAGCTTCGGTTCTTGCAGTGCTTGTTGGCGATCGGTCGGAAACATCCTGCAAGCGGAGGCGTGTGCGGTGCACCTCGACGACGAGTGTTCGTTGCCGCAAAGAGTCAATGAAGAACTTTGGCTCAGCAAGGGCGTCGGGTTGTCGGCATCTGGCGTCGGCGAACGGGATGTAACCACAGCTGGCTTTAGTACCTTCGTCTGTGTCTCTGAGGTCTTCGGGTGGTGGGAAACCCACCACCGTATTCTCCTCAGTCGTCGGCGGCGGCCTTGACTTTCTCCGGCATGACGAAAACGGTTGGCGATGAGCAAGGGAGTCATTTTTCAATGTTCTTAGGCAAAGGAGCACTGCGGCTCCGGTAGACGACGGCGGTCGTTGACGGTGATGGACTTCAATGTCCGGGCGCTTCACTTCGTGATTCCACGGCGGATCCCGTCTCCGGTCGGCAGCCATTCAAGGGTCTGACGTCCAGGGAGCTTTGCCAAAAACCAGCTGGTGCACAATGGTCCCTCGTAGCTCGGGAAGAGTTCTCCTAGTCAGGTCCTCTCTTGGATCAGTTCCTTGACATTCACGCCGCTTTCAGGTTAGCGAAGGACAGCAGCAGCAATTCTTCTTCAAGCAGGCTTCAATGTTAAGTATCAAGTATCAACTTCACCTTCTGAATGATTTCCATCTGTGAGAGGCCCCCAGATATACATTCACTCTGCTGGGTCACACTCAGGCAACCAATCATTTAGAAGGACATTCAGGTGCCTAATGTTGCCTTAGGTGTGCTTAATAAAACACAAAAATAAATAAATAGATAAATACGCAACATTGTCTAATGGCTCTGCTTGATCAACATTTAAAATCCTGTCGGGCGCCATCCGCACAGGCGCTTGGATGGTGAAGGACGCACGCATAATAATTTACAAATACCGCCTCGGAGGAGACCGAGAACAAAACCGCTAAATCTCTCTCATTTCGTGGTGGCTTATTACTTAAATCTGATTTCAACAGCTTTACTAACGTTTTAAGCCCCTACACTAATCAGCAGCTGTTTTATGAGTGTTGTAAAAGACCATGTGAAAATAAAGAAATAACCCGAAATTCGCAGGAGAATTCCCCGCTGCCTCGTAGATCACCCACATGCGTTACATTTATGAGTTACAGGGCTATAAATCCTCCTGGGAAAGACACTGGAACTGGCATGCAGAGGAAACCAGGCAATTGTTTCTAGGTCTTGCAGTGCATGTATAGATAAATGAAAAAAAAGTGCAATGGGCTTTCTAGTCCACAGAGAGCAGGCTTTTAAACGCGACGTGTCATATGAAGTACTCTGTCAAACACGTGTTGTCATTCCATAAAATGCACTTTAGGTCGAAAATAATAACTTTTAGAACAGTTAAAACGGTAATTGAAAATGCTGCATTTCCTAGTCATCTGGGTGGTGGGGTTTGCAGAGGGAGCCAGCGCTCCAGTCGCTCTATCGCCATCTGGACAGACAGGAGGAGAGGACACCGTCCACCAGGGGACCCGCACGGCACCAGACGGACCCCCGCCCAAACACAATCAGCACGTTAACACCTCAGGACAGGGCAGGTTGACTTACCTGCTTTCTTTGAAGTCGGCGGGGAGACTCCGAGCCTGGTACAAACGAAAAATAAGCAGGCCTGAGGGAAGCTAGGCTGCACGGCATGGCACCACATGTGCTGGGCTAGCAGGCTCTCGCCTCACCACGTCGTCGTAGTACAGCAACTCATGAAATGAAGGTGGCGCCGCACTGCCTGCAATGACGTGACCCACCCCCACACTCACCATATGTCATTTCATTGGAGCAGAAGAACAGCCAATGAAAACATTTTTTCTGTGCTACTATACAGAATTGAGCAAATACTGCATAGTAGCAACAGAGTGTTTGTTTTCATCGGCTGTTTTCAAGTTTCATTGCCGTAGTCCCAGGCCAAGCCAGCCATGGCCTGCCACTGCAAGCGGAGCACTCACGCGATAGAGTTAACTCTTGAACTCTCAACAAACAATTAGTTTGCTGCCGCATAAATTAGTGTTCCGGTGCCCAAAAAAGAGTTCCGGTGTTGGCCACCGCCAAACACTGGAACAAATTAAGCACTGAGTCAGGGCTACCCGGGACTTTGGGAAAAATAAGGTAACAGGTGATAGAAAGCAAGAGGCCAACAGGGCCATCTTGTTCCCTATCAGGAGTCAACTGATTCCAATGGCAGGGCCTGGGTATCCCAAAATGGAGGATACTCGGAGCACCTTCAAATTCAGGATGGAGCTGCCACCAGCCCATAACCTACTCTGAGGGCCACACACAGGTGCCCAAAAACATACACTAGGAGTACAGGGCTGTATCCCTACCCATGGGTGCCATAAGGGTATCCCAAGGGTCTGTTCACCACGATCAAAATGAGGAAGAGCCACACTGCCAGGAGTCCGACATGAACTCCTGCGCGGAAAACAAGACAGAACATACATGATAAAGCAATAAAAGACAAGGATAAGGAGGCCATGTCCCTCCAATGCATTTCCAGCATCCCAGTCGGCCCTCAGACTGAGGTTAGGGTGTCGAATCTCCCACGAGATTGACACCCTCATCCAGACGGTCAACATACTTTCTGGAAAGGCCTTCTGCATTATCATGACTCTTCCTTGGTCTATGATCAATGGTGAAGTCTAGCCCTTGCAGGCTAATGGACCACCTGAGCAGTTTCGGGTTTTCACCCTTCATCCGCATTAGCCACTTTAAGGGCTTATGGTCTTTTTGGACCTTGAAGGTATTTTTTGTATTTGTATTTTTATTTATTTGTATAGCGCGCCTGGCCCAAAGGCATCTGGGTGCATGAGGTAGACCCTGTAAGGTAGAGCCTAAAACGCCTAAGGCTCCAAACTATACTGAAACATTCCTTCAACAGTAGCCCACCTAAGTTCTCTACCCTTGAGTTGTCTATTGATGAATATGATTGGTTGTTCCCTCCCTTTGTCATCTAACTGGGACAAGACAGCTCCAATTCTGTTGTCACAGGCATCCGTCTGGACGATAAAGGGTTTGCTGTAATCAGGTGCACACAACACAGGTGCCCTACACAGGCATTCCTTCAAGCCAGAAAACCTTCCTATGTTGTTTGGGAGAAGTCAGAGCTGTAAGAGATGCAGCTATGGTTCCATAGTCTGCCATGAAGTTGCGATAATAACCAGGGAGGCCCAAACAGGCTCTCACCAGGGTTTGAGTGGTGGGAGTCTCCCAGTCATGTACATCGTGCACTTTACTGGGGAGAGGTTGGATTTTACCCCCTCCTATCTCATGACCAAGATATGTGACTTTCCCCTGAGCTATCTGGCACTTAGTGTCCTTGATAGTGAGGTTAGCCCTTTTCAAGACCTGCAACTCCTTATCCAGATGAGTCAAATGCTCTTCCCAGGTGGAACTGTAGACAGCAATGTCGTCTAAGTAGGCCACACAAAAGGCCTGCCGCCTACTGAGCGCATGATTGACCAATCTCTGGAAGATGGCAGGTGCATTTTTCAACCCAAAAGGCATGACTCTAAACTGGTAGAGTCCCTCTGGTGTTGAGAACGTTGTCTTTTCCTTGGCATGGCCATCAGAGCTATTTGCCAATAGCCCGAGGTAAGGTCAAAGGTGCTGACAAATTTGGCAGCACCTATGGTGTCCACAAGGTAATCAGCCCTGGCCAATAGGTGCACATCAGTTTTGGTGACAGCATTGACCCCTCTGTAATCCACACAGAACTGCCAATCCTTGGTACCTACCTGTGTACTTGCCTTATGGACAAGGACCACCGGACTGGACCAGGGACTGGTTGAGGGTTCAATAACACCCAGATCCAACATCTTGGCGACCTCAGCCTGGATGTGGTTCTTAACAGTGTCTGACATCCTGTAGCATCTGCTTTTGACAGGTACGCCATCACCAGTGTTCATTTCGTGATTGCACCATAGAGTGAGGCCTTGTGTCGGAGAGAACAGAGGTGCATACCGATGAAGCAAAGCTCTGCAGGCCCTCTGCTTCTCTCGAGTCAGATCTGGAGAGAGATGCACTCCCTCCACTGAGCCATCCTGAGGGTTGCTATGCAGCAAATCAGGAAGGGGCACACTCTCATCCTCTTCTTCCTCTGAAGCCAGCAAGAGACATGAGACTTCTGCTCGCCTGTGGAAAGGCTTGAACCTGTTAACATGGAATACCTGAGGGGCTACCCCAGGGACTCCCATGTCAACCAGATAATTGACTTCGCCCATCTTGGAGATGATCCTGAAGGGTCCAGTCCACTTATCTACCAAAGCTCGAGGATTGGTAGGCTCCATCACAAGGATCTCCTGTCCTGGAGTCCAATCCACTTGCGAGGCTTTAAGGTCATGCCAGTACTTGTTGAATTCCTGGCTGGCCTTGAGATTCGCTGTCGCCTAGCCCATCATCTGTATCATCCTCGGTCTGAGGCCAAACACATAGCCCCCCACTTGCTTGACAGGACCTGGAGGGGTGGCTTCCAAACCTTCTCTGATCAAGGCAAGGGGCTGCCTCACGAGATGTCCTAAGAGTAATCAAAGGGGCTCAAACCAACATTCGCTTTGCGTACCTCTCTGTAAGCGAACCGCAGGCATGACAGGAGGAGATCCCATTTCCTCCTTAGGGGCTCTTCCAAAGCAACTAGCATGCCCTTGAGAGTTTTATTAAATCTCTCAACCAGACCATTGGTCTGGGGGCGGTGGTTACCCCACACTCTATCCACATGGTTTTCATGTAACTCGACATGAAGTTGGATCCTCTTCCAGAGACAACCTCCTTAGGGAATCCCAATCTGGTGAAAATGCCCAGGAGAGCACTGGCAACCACTTTGGCAGTAACAGTCCGAAGGTGTGTAGCCTCAGGGTCCCTGGTGGCATGAGCTACCAAGACCAGGATGAACCGATGTCCACCTGAAGTGGGAGGGTCAAGGGGACCGACAATGTCGATGCCCACCTTCTCAAATGGTTTGCCAACCACTGGCAACGGCTGCAGTGGGGCAATGACACTGCCTCCAGTCTTGCCTGACAACTGACAGGTTGGGCAGGTCCTGCAGTGGGACTCCACTTCTATTCCCATCCAGGGCCAGTAGAAATGGGCAGAGAGCCTTTGCTTTCTCTTCTTGGTACCAAGATGACCAGCCAAGGGCACCTCATGCGCCAACTGCAGTAGGAAGGGCCTGTAAACCTGGGGTACCACCAACCTCTTGAGGGCACCAGGTTCAGGCTTAGTGGGCTTACTAACAAGGAGATCATCCTCCCAATATATCCGAAATGCCGTGGGCACTTCTCCCTGTGCCTGGGACAGGGCCTGTTTCTCCAGACCCTCGAGAGAGTGGCATCCTCTCTGACCCTTATAGAAGTCCGCCCGGGAGGGTCCCCCTTCAGCCAACAGGCATTGAAGGTCGGGGTGGTCCTCCGGGTTGAGCACCTCTCCCGCAGGTGGGTCTTCGGCCTCTTCTCACTAAGGCATTGAGTTTGGGTTTACCACTGGAACCAGCCCGTCCGGAGCATGAATCCCAGTGGGTGCTGCTGAAGCAGCAGGAAGAGAAGGGGCACCCTTCGCAGAGGTGGCCTTCTTGCTCTTCCTTCTTCGTGCCTTGGGTTTCCCTGTCGGCGGGGTACCGGACTCACAGCCGGACCTGGTGTGACCTGTGATCGATTGACCGCTGCAGCAGCCATGGGTAGACAATCCGTGATCATCCCCATTTCCACCAAATCATTGCCTAACAAAATGTTAGCAGGCACGCTGTCCTGAACCAGGACAGGAAGCTTTGCTGTCTTGTCTCCAATCGTAATGTTGACTAAGGCTACAGGCGATAATTTGGGAGGCCCACCAGCTAACCTGGTGATTCTCGGAGGAGCACCTACACATTCCTCTGGCTTGAGCAGGGACCTGTCCACCACTGTCATGCTTGCCCCAGTGTCTCTGAAACCAGTAGAAGGCTAGCCATTCAGGAGGACACTTCTCAAAAACCTATGAGTATTCTGTTGGATTGTCACCAGTACTTTGGCGTACTGGTCCCAGGCCCCAAGGGACACAAGGGTAATCTCTACAGGAGCACCAAATGTGATTCCTGTAGAGGAGGGGAGGACAGTGGCCTCTTCCTCAGGCATGGGGTAAGGGTGGTCAGGCTGACTGCCTGGACTCCAAGTGCTTTACCTTTACACTTGGGGTTACCATTCTTGTGATTCAGAGCCCCACAGTCCCAACAAGTGCATGGTACTGGAACCACTGGGAGCCTGCTTTGCGGCAGGTGGACCACTACTCTTACTCCTACCCACATATAACTTATCCTGTCTAGATATTTGGGTCTGGGATGCTTCAGGGACTCCTAAGCCTTCTGAGAGGTCCCCTTTTCTTTGTCCTTGTCCTTCCCCCTGGAGGCCTTAGGGGACACCCTGTGGGAGACCCACTTGTCAGCCAGCCTGGCCAGCTTAAAGGGATCTAAAATGTTGTAGTCAGCAACATACTGACGAAGCTCTGGTGAACAGGCTTCAGAAAAATGCTCAAAAAACATAAGGTGGGACAATTCAATAAAAGTTTTCACCTTGTATCCATAAAACAAGCCCATCATGTCCATATATGCAGCACCCACCCAGTCAATCCAAGACACATTCTATCTTTTCTCACGGAACAAATCAAAATCCTCATACGTAATGTCCGGATGCGTGAGCGTTCGCATCCGCCCCCCCCCCCCCCAAGAGACCGGCAAAACCTCAACATTTCCCTGTTAATTTTCTTCCTCATCCGCTCCATCGCCCCCTCTTAGACAGCTCCCCTCCATACCCTCCTTGGCATCAATTCTGTCCAGAACAAAGAAACCGCTGGCCAAATCTCCCTCAACCAACTCAGGTCCCTCTTTATTTTCTTTAACAGCGCTACACTTGGCTCCTTCACCAAATCATTCTCCGCGGCATGCAACAGCAGCACCGCTGGCACCCCATGGTGTTCTCCCATACCCACCAGCATTGGTAACAACTGGTTCCACCTAAGCCCCTCCACCCCAACCATCTCAACAAGGCCGCCTCATAGCTACACGCCAACTGCGTACCGAAAACTATTTTGCTGCAGCTTTGCCCACCCATTTGACCATGGTGTGACTGCTTATCCATACCTGAGGCACCTTGCTGCTCCTTCGAGCCGCATCTGAAAGAGAAAAAACAGTGAGCTTCCCAGCTGAAAACCCCCCAACAACCTGCCCCCATCCCCAAGAGCTCTCCTCACCCAGCTCTCTGATGTATGCTTTAAACCTAGCTGATTCCTAGTGCCCTAGGCTCTTCAACCTATCCTCAGACAAACCTAAGCTACTCCCCACCGACAACACCCCTATCTTAAAAGAATCCCAAACTCCTCGGCCTTTTCACTTAACACTACCAGAGCTCTCGTCATTACCCCCAAAACCTGCGCAGCGGTCACACTGTCACCATCTC
The DNA here is from genome assembly GCF_040938575.1 of Ambystoma mexicanum. Taxonomy (NCBI): domain Eukaryota; kingdom Metazoa; phylum Chordata; class Amphibia; order Caudata; family Ambystomatidae; genus Ambystoma; species Ambystoma mexicanum. Next base: position 1,468,614,054 of record NC_090923.1, on the reverse strand, counting down.
ATGCTGAAAAACCAAACCCTCCCTCACCCCCATACATCTCTTCCGCCATACCAATCCTGCTCTCACCGGGCACAACTCCCTACTTATCTAAATGCACCCATACCCTTCTCCCCAACTGATCCGTCTTTGATTTACCTATTTTGATATCCACACTCTCTTTAGAAAGACAGACATCCCTCCACATCACTGACACCCGAAAAGCCCCAAAAACCAACCACATAGAACATGCCGCAAACATGTCCCTCTTCCATGGAGACCAGCATATGCCACAAGCACATTGCACAACCTACCCAACAGCTCTGCTGACAACTGGCCTCCTCTTGTCCCTTACCTTCCCCTTCTCCAACCTTCCAACAGCTCACTTGTCATTTCCCCTCCACTAGGCTGGAAGCCCCAGAACCACTTAGCATAAAATGCGATACCCACCAGCTTCCCTGCTATCGTCACCCTGGTCCACTAGTTTTCCATGCAGCCCAGTATAAAGCATATCACATCCTCCCTCCTTCTCTCTTCTGTATCACCTCTCCCTCTCCAACTCAGCACTCCCACTCTCAAAAACTCTAACCATGCTCTCCTGTACGTTGCCCACGATCTTGGGGCCAGTGAACCCTCCATTAACTGCAGTGCTCTCAATCTCCTAGCTGCCACAACTCCTCTGGGATCCGGTGCCCTTGCACTGCCGCTTCTGGTGCCAACCCATGGAATCTCTGCCACTAAAAACAAGATAATGCATCATCGATGCTGTTATCCTTTCCTGGCATGTGCGTCGCCCTAAACACCACATTCCATTTCAGGCACCTCAATGCGAATTCCCTTAAAAGCCTGGACACCCTTGGATCCCTGGCAGATTGCCTGTTCACAATATTAACCAGAGCCTCATTCTCCACGTTGGAATTTACCCATTTATTCTGCAACTCCCTGACCCACAAATCCAAGGCCACCAGCAACAGGAAGAATTCCAAAAATGCTATGCTCCTCTCCCCCTACTCCAATGCTCTGGCCACCTGCCTGCACATCATCTGCTCTTCCAATATGCGCCAAAACCTCTAGCACTCGATGTGTCAGACAAAACTTGACAAAACTTGCACCTCCCAAGCGACCGGGTCCCCCAGCAGCCACATTGACACGCCATTAGAGTCCTCAAGAAATCTCAACTACATCCTACAATCCTCCCTGATCGACCCAGACTCCCTCACCCTGTGATGCGGATGATTCGCCGGCGCCATAGAACGGGCCATATTCCTACGAAAATTATGACCCAGGGCCACAACCCGGCATGCAAAATTGAGATGCCCCACCAGCCTCTATATGTCTACCATCGTCATCCTATGCACCGCTACCCCCCTCTCAAGCAACTGTACCAGCTTGCTCACCTTGTCGCCCAGGCAAGAGTGAGGTTATAGACATGGAATCCAATTCGATACCTATAAAATTCAGAACCACTGCCGGCCCCTCTGTTTTATCTTCTGCCAAAGGTACTCCCAACTCAAGCAGGAATGTCTGAAAAGCCTCCAGCATCTGCTGGCATTCCTTTTCCCTACCCGCCCCTATGTTGAGCAAGGAATCACCCAGATAGTTCAACACACCATCAAAATCTTACCTGTAAGTAAAGACCCACTGCAAAAAGGAGCTAAAATGCTCAAATTATGCCCGCGGCACTGCGCAACCCATAGACAATGCTTTGTCTACATAGATCTGATTGTCAAACTGCATCCCCAACAGTCAAAAATCCTCTGAATGCACTGGCAGCAGCCGAAAAGCTGACTTAATTTCACACTTGGTCATAAACGCACCACAACCCTTTTCTCCTCACAAGCCCCACTGCCTGATCCACGCTTGCGTAGGACACCCCACAATCCTTAGGGGCAATTAAATCATTCACAGAAATGCCTTCTAGCCATGATAAATGGTGAATCAACCTAAACTCACCGGCTACCTACTTAGGCACCACCCCCAAAGGGGACACCACCAGATCGGCCGTGGAGTCCTCAAATGGTCCAACCACCCTTCCACCAGCCACCTCCTTCTGCAGTTTCGCCCTTAACAAATCTGGTCTCTCACGCACTGACTTTAAGCTAAACCCTGGGATCATAGTACCCCAATGTAAAACCCTACCGAAACCCCTTGCCCAAAATCTTGGCACCCTCCCATCCTGGTAAAAAACGCAGCCATTCCTCCAGTACGTCTAGCTTTACTGGAGTATAAGCCTTTCCCCACAACCCCTCGCCCTGCACCTCTGCCCCTCCATCTCCTGCCGCAAAACCTTGCATGACAGGGTGCTGTTCTGCGCACCTACTGCACTCATGTTTGAACCTAGGCGACCAATAAAGGGCCAGTAAGACACAGTTAAACCTCTTTCTGTGTGATTTGTGGGAGCGTGGGGCCATTCACCATAGCCATAGGTACGTATCAGTATCCCCACTCAAGGCCATCTGGTCCTCCCCCAGTCTTGCTCTGAACTCATCATACCTTACCCAGGTGAACGCCTTCCTAATAACATCCATGTATTTAAACAACACCACACTCCTCTAAGGGTATCTCTCACAGTAGACGCTTGCTTATGTCAGAAATGCAGACATCCAATTCTTAATAGTAATCTGCGCCTTTGGCGTCGCAGCCAGCTCCTGCTCCTCTTCTTTCAACCCCTCTTTCACTCACCCTTCCCTGTGTAAGAGCTTGAACACATCCACAAACTCCCTGGACCAAATGTTTTCCTTTTGTAGCCGCCATCCTTTCTCCTCTTCTCCCATTAATGGGGGCACCCGTTGGGATGTCCTCTTGGCCCCCTTCCACTCCTCTAAGGCCATCATTAATGTCTACGCTAATGGGACCGTCTTGGTCCAAGGCCCTTAAGCCAACCTTCACCTCTTTGGTTTTGCTTCCTGCACCTCATCAACTTCCTTTCCTCTCCTGCTGTCCCCACTCTCCTCTGTCCTCGGCTACCTTGCCTCCACCCTCCCACCCTGCCCCCTCTCGGGCTCCTTCACCTCTGCAGGGCGTACTTCTAATCTGTACCCCTCCCCGGAAGTCCTTCAAGGATGGCAACCTTCTCCACATTGCCACTCTTAACTCTCGCTCTGCCATCAAACATTCCTCTGATATCTGTTGCCTTCTTGAGGAACTGGACCTTTACATCCTCGGTCTCACTGAGACATGGTTCACGGCCAGCTCGGTCACCAGCTTTGACACATTCCTACCTGACGGTTACAAGATCCTCTCCGTGCCCAGGCCCAACCGTGCTGGGGGTGTGGCCCTTATCTTCCCTGAGTGGATTCCTGCCACTGTCACGCCTACGCAGACCCACTCCTCTTTTGAATGCCTTGTCTGCCGACTGTCTCTCTCTCCTAGCCATTCCCTTACCGTGGCTACTATCTATCGGCCTCATGGTCAAATTTCCTCCTTCCTCTCCGAGTGGGCAGACCTCTCCTCCTCACTCCTGTCCTCAACCACTCAACTCCTCTTGGTGACTTCAACATCCACCTGGATGCCTCCTGTCCTCCCTCTGGACTCTTTCGCGACCTCTGCGACTCTCTCTCACTCTCTATCCGCCCTTCTGGGCTGACTCATTCTGCAGGGCACACCCTTGATGCTCTGATCTCTTCTGACCTTCCCCTCTCTGTCCCTCTCTCCACTCCTCTCTCCTTGAGTGATCACTTTCTCCTATCCTCCCACCTCACCTTCCCTACCCCACAGGCAAAGCCACCCTCATCACTGCCACCCTCCTTCTCGGTCATCCGACCCATGAAGCGCATGTCAGTTGAGGCTTTCGCTTTACCTTCTCTCCCCCACCTCCCCCTTTGGCTGACTCCCACCCTGACACAGCCCTCTCCTCTCTCCACTCTGCTATATCTGATACTCTTGATATCCTTGTCCCTGTCATGAGAATCCGCCTGAAGCCCAAAGCCAAATGTAACTCCTGGTATGACTCGGATCTCGTCACCCTTAAACGCAAGTGCAGGGTGGCAGAGAGGAAATGGCGTGCTTCATGTTCATCCTCTGATAAATTGGCCTGCCGCCTGCTCCAAAGGCAATACCGGATCTCCGTTCTCACCAAGAAGAGAGCCCTTATCCAAGCCCGCATCTCTGCGGCATCTAACAATTCGGCCGAACTCTTCAAAATCTGCAAGGAGCTGGCCAACCCTGCTGCAGTCTCTACCTCTCCTGTCCCCTCCCAGGCCTTCTGCACGGCACTGGCCTCTCACTTCATCTCAAAAACTCAGGACATCCTGCCCTCACTCTCCTCCCATCACCACCCCCCCTCTACCCCCTGCTCTTCCTCTGGCCCTTCTGTAGCCACCCCTCCTACCTCCTTCTCTGCCTTTCCCCTTTTTTCTGCTGACGAGGTTTCGAGACAAGTCTGATCTATGAAAGTCTCATCTAAACAGGTCCACCCCTGTTCCTCCAAAACTATCAAGGACCACATTGACTCCTTGGCTCCTGCCCTGGCTGACTTCTGCAATCACTCCTTCACCTCTGGAGTCTTCCCATCCCCCCTCAAGCACTCCCTTGTGCACCCCCTTCTCAAGAAACCCTCTTCCGACCCCTCCTGCCCGGCTAACTATCGCCCAATCTCTATCACTCCCTTCCTGGGCAAGCTCCTGGAGAAACCGGCCATCTCCCAGCTTAATCTCCATGCTGAATCTGTTGGTAGTCTTCATGACCATCAGTCTGGCTTCAGAGCTGCCAGAAGCATGGAAACTGCTCTCCTGAACATCCGTGAGGACCTGCTCTCTAACCTTGACTCTAACACCCCATGTGTTCTCATGTTGCTCGATCTCTCTTCTGCCTTTGATACTGTCAACCACACCATCCTGCTCAACCATCTCTGTGATAACCTGGGTATCACTGGTCAGGCTCTGGCTGACCTCTTTCCTCTCCAATCGACCCTCCCAGGTCCAACTGGGGTCCTTCTTCTCTGACATCTTTTTCTCTACCTGTGGTGTCCCCCAGGGATCTAACCTCTCTCCCTGGCTGTTCAACCAGTATCTGGCACTTCTTGCCCACCGCATCGCCGCTCTCTGCCCCAACTTTCAGTGCTTTGCGAATGATACCCAGCTCATTTTCAGGCTACCCTCGGCCTCTTCTTCCCCTTCCCTCATCTCGGATTGTCTTTCTGCTATCCATGAATGGTGTGCCGCCAACGACCTCTGCCTTAATGTCAGTATGACTGAGATTCTCCTCATCGGCACACCCACTCCCTCCTTCCCTGCAGCTCTCTGGCCGGCCTCTCTTGGCCCTCTTCCTGCTCCTACCTGCAAGGCAAAAAACCTCGGGTCATCTTCGACTCTACACTCTCTTTCTCTCCTCACATATCTGAAGTCTGTACGAGGTCACACTACCAGCTACACCTCCTCAGAGGTATCCTTCCTTTCCTTTCCTTCCCCCAGAAGCTCAGTGTCTCTAGAGCCCTGGTTCTCTCGAAGCTGGACTACTTTAACAGCCTCTATCTAAATCTGCCTGCCTCTACAATCCGCCTTTTGCAACTCATCCAGAACAGGACTGCAAGACTTGTCCTTGGCCTCAAGCCCAGGGACCGTATCTCTCCAGGACTGAAATCACTACACTGGCTCCCAGTGGCTGTGAGGATTAAGTTCAAAACCCTCTGCATTGTCCACAAGGCCTTCTGGGGCCTGAATACCTTCAACTCTCTCTTCCTAAATATCTTCCTTCTCAAGCTCTTCGCTCATCCGCCTCCAACTCCCTCAGGGTCAGCCGCTTCTCCAAGCAACGAGTTGGGGGTAGATCTCTCTCCGCAGCAGGGGCCTCGCTCTGGAACAGCCTTCCTGCCTCCCTGAATCTTGAGGAGAACCATCTCTGGTTCTGGAAGCACCTCAAAACCTTCCTCTTTGCCTCTGCTTTCTCTCCCCCTTTCCCCTGCTAAAATCACTGAAACTGCACTGAATCTGCAATCGGGCCACTCACCGATCTCGGTCCTTGGCCCAGCCACTCTAACCTGCACTGCCTCCCTGGCAACCCCTGCACTGCGGGACTGTCTCTGTATCCCTAGAGCCCCTCCTCCCAGCACTTGTCTGCCCTTACCTTGCACTGCCACCAGCTGGCCCTTATTATTTATCATGTATTCTACTAACCCTGTACTGTACTTTCCTTATTATTTATCTTGTATTCTACTAACCCTGGATTAGAGAGAGTGAGTGAGTCAAAAGCTACCCTAACCAAAGGCGTGACATAGGGTCACCAGAATTTGCAGTGGAGCTGCGATAATTCTCAATATTTGTGGGTTAGTAAACATAGTGACCAAAGGTGTCAAGTTTTTGTATTGTTTTAAATTACAATACGTTCCACATAGTTTAACATTGTCTTTCACATGTATTGTTAGGAATGGCAATACATTTATCATTGTCTAGCATCGTCGACACACACATTTTGTGTTTCTGGTTTGGTATTTAATTCCTGGAGGCAGTGGCTTTGGTCACTATGTTTAGTAACCCACAAATATTGAGAATTATTGTGTGTTCAGCAATACATCTTTTTCAGCGCCAAGGCGCAGTGTGTTAAAATGTTCTCTGTTCTTTGTTAATGTTAAATAAACAAAACCCTTCTCTGTGATATTTTCCGTACCCTTGGGTTTTGTTATTTGTCCTTTTTTGAGCTAGTATTTACCTAGCTCCACTGCAAATTCTGGTGACCCTATGTCACGCCTTTGGTTAGGGTAGCTTTTGACTCACTCGCTCTCTCTAATCCTTTCACCCTCTTGAGTCAAGCCCCCTTACAAAAAAAGAGGGTCCGCCCTATTATTTTTTACCTTCTACTAACCCTGTACTGCACTTTCCCCTCTCCCTTTACCCCTGCACCTTTCCCTTCTCCTCTACCCTGCACTTGCGCGATCTGAATGACACCTGGCCTAGTAGGATCGTTGCTGTCTCCCCTTCTCCTCCCCGCCTCGTCGCGCCTTGTAACACTTGAGTATAGGCGCGTTACAAATGCCATATCATATCATATCATCATATGTGCCCCCAAAGACTCTGTGATAGGGTAACTTCCTCACCTTCTCCCCAGCGCCAGGCGCAGTAACTTCTGCCAACGCCGGCCCCACCCTCTCTGTCACCTTATCTATCTGCACCTCCACTGAGATTACACACCTCCCTTCTGCCCTCACCAGTGCCCCGGCCGTCACACTTCCATCCTGCATGCCTGAATCGCCCCTGTTTGTGACCCGCACCTGGCCCCCAACCTAACCCATGCCACAAACCATTCCCTACCCTGCTCACCTCTTGGTGCTTTGTTCTCACCTACCCGCCACGCCATCCGGTCCTCCACACCGCCGCTCCTCCTTTCCTAACTCAAAGGACTCCTACTGTGGGAAACGAAAAACATCAACATCTCCTCTCCCCCTTATAGCCTGCCCAACTTTCCCACACTCCCTCCCGGTCCCTGCTACCACCAGCCCTGTCTCCCCAGACTAATCTGCCACCCCCCCTCATCCACAACTGCCATATACCAGTAATGTTCTGCAAGCCCACTCGGGCCAGTCCTCCTCACGCCCACATGGGGCGTCCACCCCGGTGCTCCTGTGTCGTGTTCTCATAGAGGCCACACCAACCCCTTCCTGCTCTCCTCTTTTCAGGCGAGGTATCCCACCCTCCACCCAGTGCTCCGCGGTGCTAGGGGACGTACTGAGCACTGTAGGCTGCTTGCCGCCGCTCACTGCACGGACCGTCCTGAGTCTTCTCCCACCGAAACTGGCTGTATTGCGCCCTCCATGCTCCTCACTGCTGACCGGGGAGGCCATCCCATACCTACCCCTTTCTCCACCCTCTACCGGTTAGACGGTCTGCCCCCCTGCACTCTTCTGCAGGTATTTCCTACCCTGCCCCCTCTTCACCGTAGCCCCATCCTGCCATGCTTCCCCCTTCCATCAACACTCCCTCGCCCCTCCCCACCTTCACCCCTGCGCCCGCAACCACCCCATCACTATGAGCCACCACCCCTTCTTTGTCCCCTTACTCCAATGTGCCCAGCTGACCTCCTAAGCATGTCCACCCTGTTCCTCCTAGCCCCCTTCCCCTCTCCCCGCGGATGAGCCACACGCCACTACCGCTGCAAGGTCCCCATCCTAAGCTGCTCTGTGCTGGGGTCTACCCCCATTAAGCCCCTTCTCCCCAGTAACCTTGTGCCCCAAACCTGGCTTCTGAGCTTTAGATGCCCTGCTGATAATGCTCAGCGCCTCACGCAAGGCCTGGGCATCCACAAAACCCCCCTGACATGATACCCATACCATTAAAAACCCTACTGCTAACCTTCCCCTCCAAACACCTCATTCCTTCCCAATACAGCCGCACCCGTTATCACCAGCAGCTATAATCCTATTTAACCTCTGAATAGTTATTTCCCCTTCTTTATTTCTTTTCTTTCTTTTAAAAAAATGTATTTAAGTTTAGATTCCCCAAACTCCCATCCAAAACCCCAGACTGCCACACCAATTGTGGCACACTACTGCCTGCCACTGAGCAACGCCTCGGATGCGCACCACACTGCCACCTAGTGGCTTGCTAAGTGCACCACACTCTGCCTGCTCCTGGAGTGACTTAATTGCCCCTTAGGGCTTGATTCCCTGCCCTCCCCCCTCGACCCTAGGTAGGGCTGTGTGGCGTGGGCACAGAATCAAAAGTCTTAAGTTATGATGAGAGGCGCCTCATGGGTTCCGGCCTAGCGCTGTGACAGTTTCCCTGAGTGTTTGCACCTCTTATCATAATTGACGAAAATTCAGCCACAGAATATTGTGTAGTTTGTTTTGACTCAGAGAGACCTTATTTTGAAGCATTACTCAAAAATATGAAGCTGACAGTGGAAGGTAGCAAGTCAATGGGGCGCACTCCGAGTTTGGAGGTAACCATGGCGCTATTTGCGCCATGGCTACCTCCAAAACCGGTTCTGACTCCAACCTTGTTCAATGGGGACATACCGGTCTAGTCCGACCTTTGCGGGACCGGTAAATCCCCATTTTAAAAGGCAATCCCCATTCCCATTTGAGCCCCCATAGGGCTCAATGGGAATGGGGAGGGAGCTAATAATGGTACCGCAATTTGCAGTACCGTTATTAGCTCTGAGGTTCCTTAACGGTCCCCATCCATAAAGCCTGGTAAAACCAGGCGTTAAGGAAGGGACCCGCTAAGGGACCTCGGAATAGGGCGCAAAGGGATTGCAAAGAGTGCACCAATGTCCTTAACGGTGCCCGGTATCCCTTTGCGCCCACCTCGTAATGAGGCCCAATATGTTTAATATCATTTCTGGTCTCTACCAGATTTGATCATCGTTACACCTGCTATGATTAGTGCAGTAAAAACGTAGCATACTGTCAGATATAGAGACAGCATTATTGCATAAAGTATAAACATGATTCGCATTTAATAAAGATAAAGTACAATTCATCATTTTGAAACACCAGCTTGAGCAATCATGGAGTTCATGGTATGGTATGATCAGGAGTGGAGTGACATAATAAAGCACGGCGTCAGTCTAACATATGCAAAAAAAGTTCAACCAGCACACTTGAAACTCACGGTTTCCTGGGCTTTCTGCTCTGACCTGCTATCGACTGCTCTTCCCAGCCCCCCACGATCTCGTGGTTTGCCTGCTGCCTGCTGCGGAATGTCCTTAGCCTTAGTCTGTTGAGCTTTTTATATTAACACGCGTGACTTAGCCTACATGTACTATGTGCGTCACTTCCTCAGTCTGCAGAGAAAGTTTGAATCTTCTCTTGTGCTTCGGTTTGTGTTGATTTACCTATGTGAAAACTCAATCGACAGGTACCGTTTTCGCCTCTTGGATATTTACCTTACAGTGAATGTGCTCCCTGTAGGGACAAGAGCAAAGCATGTCATTCGCTCGTTGACCCCTTTAAAGCCTCATTTTAGTGTATGCCTTTCTTCAGAGGGAAACAGCTACACTTGTCTTCAGCCACTCTAACCGCTTATTTTCTATTTTGGTATTGTTTCTCCTGCTTTTGACTTCTTATCAGCGAAGAAGCATCTCTCAACTTCTACAAGCTCATCTTAAAACAGGAAGCTGTCACTTGTGGTTGGCTTTCTTCTGTTTGAAAGGGGAAAAAACTGTTCACCTTTAGCTGACCCTAACGGCAAGTGCCTGTGAGTTTACAGCTAGTGTCTGATTCTTTCTTTTGAAAGCCACGCTCGCATTGTGTGTGAAGGCGTGTTTTTTGCCCAAAGAACATCCATAGTATATTACTATGATCATGTATTTTCATGGCATTAAGCCATTGAAGAAAAGAGGCTGCTATTCTGTGGTTAGGAAGCTCTGCGCTTGCTTTTATCTGAAACCACAAGCGCTATTCATCAATGGCAATATATCGTCTACAGCAGATGTCTTAACTTTGTCTTTTGACACTAGCCTTTGCCGTATGTGCAATCGTGTACTTCGTATTCACTGCACGCACAGTGAATAAAGTTGTCTAATCTGTGGCACACCTGCCTTAGCTCGTACATAACATTTGTAAATCATGACAGGAGCACCAGAAGTGGTCACTCCGACCCCGTGCCCATGCCCTGACAGTGCTCACTCCCACCCAGGAAAGCTGCCCACAAGCCGCCTCATCCACTGCCCCCCAATCTGCTGCCACAAAACCAGTGCCCGACCGGGCAGAGGAACGCTGACGGCCCACTTGGTCCCGTACCGAACAGAGTGGGAAATACTCCAAAGCTTGCACCCCACCAACTGAAACCACTGCTGGTCTGCACCAAGCTCCGGGAGGTGCTCGGCACAGACAAAATAGGTGTACCCAAATCTCAAACTCTTGCTATCCCTATTATTATATTTGTTTATTATTTATTTATTTTTGAAATATCTCCTAAATGTAATTATTCCTACTACTGAACCCACATGTCCCACTGAATAGAGCACCACCCGCACCCGCCTAGAAATAAGCAGGGAAGGAGCAGGAGCAAACAACGGTCCAAACACGACTACCAGCACCAACTGTCAGGCAGAGCAGGACTCAAAGGTAAATTTTAATGATGCCAGAGGGTGAGGAAGGTAGGGTGGGTGGGCTGGGGTCTCTAAGGCAAAATCCCCAGAATGTGTTGAATACCGTAGCGTATCTGGGTAATGATGTATGCATTATTTCATAGAGGAAATTAAGCTGTTGATGAAGAGTAGTACTTGAAGTAATGAAGATTACCCCCTGTTAACTGATGTTTCACGTATGCTGCTTTGTGCTCATAACATATAAGACGTTGAACCGCACATCATTTTTCATTTTAGGAAAGGAAGGCTAAGAAATAGAGGTCGACATGCATTTTGTAAATTTTCATAAAATAAAAATGTAACGCTGTAGGAGAAAAAAACTATTCTTAAAATCTAAATCTTTTACCTCGGAAACTCTTCTAATAGATATTAAACAGAGTACCAAATTTAATTTAATTTAATAAACAACTGCCTCAAAGAAAGTTGGTCATTAGTAGAAGGAACATTACATTTAAATCCCAGATGTCAGAGTACCTTGTTTTGGGTGGGGGGGTCTTTACCAGGAAGTTTTACCTACCGTTTCTCAATTAACCATGGTATGACCTGCTGAAATGTCAGATCCTTAACAATTTACAATCCCATTGGTTGTACCATCTTTTGAAAAGTGAAGCTTGGAAATTAACCACCTCCACCTAAGATGCTGAAATCTGATTCAAGTCCTCACCCAGGCACCATTTAACCCATTGCACCCATGAAAAACAGTAACTTGTTTGGGTACACCTGACTAATGGATAAGAAGAGACCAGGTTAAGCTGAAACATTCCAAGTCTATGTTAGATGGCCTTGATGGACCACTTTGTGAAGATTGACCTCTGGATATGTCAACGGGTGGTAATGAAGGGAGGAGCCTGTGGATGTCTACAGAGAGTTCCGGAAGGGAATGAATCTAAATTTGGGATCACAAAAATTGAGTTCTTAGTACCTTTTATGTTGCCAACTGTCTGCAGGGTGTTGCTGTAATGCCCTCAGAATTATGGACAAGGGAGGGAAGGCATACCTTGAAAGGTTCAACCAATCTTGAAGTAAGGCATCTAGAGCCAGATCCTTGGGGTCTGGTTTCCAAATTAAAAGCTCAAAGATTCCTCTGATGTTATAATTTAGATGAGATGCACACTGATGTAATGAAAGGGATCCCACATTTTCTGAATGGAGACTGCTGAAATATACATTAAATGAACACCAGTTCTTTTCTCTCTGTTAAACAGTATGACAGTTTTGCCCGTGGTCCACAAACAGCAAAGTCACAAAATATTTGTGTGTGCCAAACTGCAGGCACAGCTCTTTCCCTTTGAAAGGCTGGCAGCCAGGAAATAGCTTGCGGGTAAAATAGCACGCACGAATACCAGATGGTGGTGACCCTCCCCCTGACCTCAGGCTAAGGATAGAAAGGAACACATTTTGAGCCTCCCCATGCATGTCTTTATTTGTTCTTCACTATGATTACTCAATGAGCTTTCTGTTCACCCTGCCAGTGAATTACCTTGTAAGGACCCTTTGTTATTTACGTGCGGTACTAATGCAGCTGAAAAAACAGTATTTAATGAGCAAAAGGTTGTAAGTCAGAGAGCACTGGCTAAAATGTCACCTCTCTGCGCTCAAGTGCTTTGTTTGATGCTAAATAAATGCTTCTATGTGACTATCTTATGCTGTGAAGGTGTCTCATTCTTGGTTTATCTTCCAGTCGGGAGAACTTTTAGGAGGGGTGTTGCAGAACATGCATGTGTTCTGGAACTGGTGGCTCGTTAGGAGAGGGAGCTTGGTGACCTATGTTGATGGTACCTGCAGCTCTCCGTGCTCCTTTTAAAAACTACCTATCACTCTCCTTACCTGACTCACAGCATTGATTACTTCACATTAACTGGTGACGAGGACTGAAAACCACACCAGGGGGTGGGAAGTGAGCGCAGAGATCCCTCCTTGCTGCAGTGCAGAGCTGGTACCTTGCCTCCCCGCCGACACACCGGATGAGAGGTGAGAAGGGAGATGTTTCCTCTACTTCCAAATCGGCGCCTGGAGGGGGCCAGAGGATAAGGGAAGGAGGCCCGGGTCTGAAGAGAGACACGGCTGTGCCCTGAGCGTACTAGAGTAAAGGACCCTCCAATTCTCAATGCTGTGTTGAACCGCACCTCCATCTGCTACACGATGATCGCTGTTAGAGCCTACAATGTGCAGCAAACCTGGCAGCTTAAAGAAAACAAGGGCTACAGGTGGCAGCAGTGTTTGCCATTTCACGTTCAACTGTTTAGGACTGATTTAGGACTGCCCTCTTCACCTTAGTTGCAACAAAAATAAAAGGTGCCAAACAAAGAATTAACCATGGCCACAGCAACAATACCACCTCCAACCCCATTTTTAGCTGAACCCGGAACACCTCCAATAAGATGGGAGAGGTGGAAGAAAATGTTTGAAACGTACATTGTGGCCATGGGTGGCGACAAATGTAATCCTTCCAGGAAGCAAGCTTATTTTTACATAATCTGGGCCTAGAGGGCCGCAGCGTATTTGATGGCCTACCATAACCGCAGGGTGAAGGGGCAGGAGACCTGGATGACTTCACTCTTTCAATCAGGAAGATTGAAGAACATTTCTAACCAAAGAAAATTTTGAGAGACACACGTTTTTTCAGAGATTACAAGAACCAATGGAGTCAGTGGAAGGGTACGTAGCTGTGTTGAGGACACTGAGCCACATCTGTGAGTTTGGTACATTGACCAACTCTCTGATCAGGGATTAGTTAATAAGGTGCACCAAAAGTGCTGAGTACAAGAACAGTTATTGCAAAGGATTTGACTTTGGAACAGGCTATTGAACTCACCAGGAGCATTGAACAGACGACATAGTATATGAAAGAGATGAAAATAGAAAAACCAAACAGGAGGTGTGCGCATTGAAGCAGAGGTGGAATAGTGAGGGTAGAAAGGAACCGAAATGCTCAATATGTGGGAACCCGAGGTATGGAGCGGCCAGCGTATTTTGTCCAGCAAGGAATGCAGAGTGCATCAGGTGCAAGAACAAGGATCACTTCGCATGCAAGTGTAAGGAGAACACCATCAATGTAGTGGAGCATAGATACCCTCAGTGCGAGTAAGGAATTGCACCAATTCCTCAGAGCAGTGAAGGAAGGCCTTGCAGCGTATTTGAAATTTCAGCATTGTCGGGAGGAAAGGGAGGGCCTGTCGATACATTTCACATAAATGGCTCTGATCTCTTCATGAAGGTCGGCAGTGCGTCCCTTTGGACTATTATTTCTAAAAATACTTTCACAGGAACGTTTTAAGGGGAAGAGCAGGAGTTGGAACCTCCCCACATTCAGCCGTGCGGATATGGCGAGACAGAGATTGAACTGGTGGGGAAATTTCAGCCAATAATTGGTTACAATCGCAGGGAATGCACCGCAGACATCCTTGTAGCAAAGAAGGGATCATCCTTACTGGGATGGGAGGAACTAACCTATGGGTTCGCATCCAAGCAAGTTCAGCTGTTCCAGTGACAATAGCATAAAGTGGAGGATAAATGGGCCTTGGAATTTCCCACTGTGTTCCCAGAGAGATTAAGGAACTTTAAGCACTGTATTAAGATGAGGTCAAAAGCACAGCCAGTAGTACAAAAGGGGCGGCCCGCCACTCATCACATGAAGGAGCAACTACATGGAGAGCTTGATGGAATTCTGCAAAGAGAAGTGATAGAACGAGTACATGGGACAGATTGGTTGTCCCCAGTAGTCCTAGTGGCAAAGATGTTACGCCCACCTGTTCCCGCAAGGGCGTCGATCGGACCTGGACAGCTGCGGTCTCCACCAACATGATGCGTAGTGCCGGGATGACTGTCTGGACTGGCCCGCCTAATCTCGTCTGCTTGATCCGTAGAAGTATTCTCCTGCAAGTGGAGAAAGGGATTTAGCCACCCGTGGATTTTAGTGATGGCCCCCTCCCACTGTTCTCATTCTCCCCTCTTGTCACCTCCGATATCCCCTTTTAGTAACCTCACCTTATGTTTTTAAATGATGAGCTCTCCATCCTGCATGGCATGCAGGAGCGCGTGGATACCAGTTACTTCACTGGTTTGCAGGTGCTGGAGGAATTCCAGAGGAATATTGACTCTGGGGTTTATAAAGTTCAAAGAGTTCAATATGTCCGATGATCACTCTTATTCCATTCCCTTGTTGAATTGCAACTGGTTCAAAAGAATATTGCCTGGAGACAGCTGCTGGCGTTCAGGTAAGAGTCTGTATTACCCAACACCGTCCGGTAAAAGTTGCATGAGTTTAACTTGTTGTTTTCTCCCTTTATAGGTGCGGCAAATGAAGATGATGCGTATTAAAGGGTAATGCCTCCGGTGGTAAATCAGGTAAGCCTATGTGGGTAAGAGATTGTATTTGTCGTCTCTCTTGGCTCACCTTGTTGTTTCTTTTGTTTTCTTCCAGGTGCTGGAGTTCGGCGAAGAAAATGATGGAGGCAGCACCGGATTGAAAAATGCTGTGAGGACTGGTGAGTATGGCGCGGCGCTGCAGCTGGCGATGCGACGCGTGCAGAAATAATGTCCTTTTCAAGTTCGAAGACGTGATGGATCCGGAATCAGGTAAGGATTGAAATAATGTCAGTGTTCTAACCTTTCCTTCTTCTTTCCTCTTTTACTAGGAGCTCTGGATTCGAGACGGGCATGGCTGAAGACTGGATGCTGACTGCAGGCACGGTGAGCGTTACGCTGCTGGATGCAGAATAACGCAAAGCGTGTGTTGCTGATCGGGCGTGGTTTAAATAGCCTCCAAAGTAGTTCCAGGTAAGAAGTTCCCCAGAACCACACCCGAGTAAAAAATAGTCCCCGTAACAAAATAGTCCCATCCAAGCCTCACGTTGGCTTGGATTCAGTTGCAGCATGGTCTGCATGAGGTAAGTAATGTCTATGAGCCTAGTGCTTAATGCACCAGGACTGAACCCAGACAGCCCCTAGCCGGGGCTGCTGGAGTTTTAATAACTATCTGGATGCCTGCTCCCGGGGCTGATGGGCTTGGTCCGGATGCCCGGGGGTAGGCATCATGACAAAAGAGCAATGGGAAGATCAGTTTGTGCATTGATTTGAGAGACCTGAACAAGAACATTTTAATGGACAGGCACCCCTTATTGGGCATATCTGAAGTCCTGGCTGTACTTGGAGAATCGAGTTGGTTCACTGTTATGGATCTGTCTGCTGCTGACCACCAAGTGCAGTTGTCACAAGAATGTCAAGCTGTAACAGCGTTCATCACCACAGAAGGAATGTTTAAGTACCGCAGGATGCCCTTTGGCTTAACTTCAGCAGTGGCTGTATTTCAACGCATTATGGAGAAGATTTTGAAGGGTGTCAATAACGTGATTGTTTTTCAGGATGACATTCTCATTTATGCTGACTGTATTGAACAACCCGACAATGCGTTGAGAAGTGTGCTGGAGAGGTTGTGTGAGGCTGGTTTAACAGTGCAGCGCAGCACGTGTAATATTGGTGTGCGTGAGGTAAGATTATCTTGGGCTCAAGGTTTCGGCTCAAGGAATATCTCAGAAATACAGTCTGGTAGAAGCAATAAGCAAGGCCCGGCACCACAGGATACAGATCGGTTGAGATCATTTATGGGCATGGCAGAGTTTTAGCACAAATTTGTACATAATTTTGCTCTCATCTCGGCATTGCTCAAGGGGGTTAGATTTACGTGGTCAGATGAATGTATGAAGAATTTTCAAGAGATAAAGAAGGGGATCTCTGATGCGTCCTTTTTAGGGGGGGTTTGTGAGTGGGCGAAAGACATTGCTGACTGTAGACGCCAGTTTATGGAGTCTGGGAGCGTCCTTGTCACAACAAGACAGTGGGAAGGAAGAGCATGTGGTAGCTTTTGCATCTATGCCGCTAAGGGGTGCTAAAAAAAACTACTCATTGGTTGAAAGAGAAGCTTTGGCTGTGTTTTGGGCCATTATCCATTTTAAGTTCTTCCTGTGGGGCCACCGGTTTATTGTGAAAACGGATCACAGAACTCTGGTACCAATGTTAGCTTGTCTAGATTGGTCCAAGAGCTCGCCCTGGGTATCTAAATAGATATTAGGGTTGCAGAATTATGACTTTCAGATGTGCCATGTACCTGGTAAGAATAATGTGGTGGCAGAATGTCTTTCTCGCCTTCCAGTGGAGTGTGGCTACAGTGGTGAAAAGATGAAAGGAAGAAGAAATAATTGTTGCCAGCATTGTGCAGGGTGCTTTGAGTGAAGAAGAATGGAGGGTGTCGGAGAGCGATGATGTGGTATTTAGCAAAGTGGCAAAGTGGCAGAGTGGATAGTGGTAGGGTGGCCCAGCAGGAACAATTTAGAAAGGAAATTTGAATGCTTTTACGAAGTGAAAGATGAGCTGGCGCTTGTTGGAGGAAAACTCAGGAGGGGCTACAAAGTAATTCCCCCTGAGGGCATCAGGGGGAACCGATAGAAATTGGTAATCAAGGGCAATGTGGCGCCAATGGCCCCAAAAGGATGCTGAGGCAGAGTCCCTGATGGCCAGTAATGGATAGTGGTGTAGCAAAAGAAATAAGGAATTGTAGGGAGTGTTTAACAAATGACACAAGTAAAGTAGTGCTTGAGATGCCACTCCTTCTGGTACGGGTGCCCAGGAAGCCTTGGCAAAAGGTGGCAGTGGATATAATGGGACCCATTCAAGGGTTGCGTGAAGGGTTCAAGTTCATTTGTGTCATGGTGGATTACTACTCGAAATGGATAGAGTGGAAGGGCGTGAGGGAGGCAACCACTGCAGCACTAGTGTTATTTTTCGAGGACGTTTTCTTCCATAGGGGGTTTCCTATGGAAATAGTGACTGATAATCATGTGCAGTTCTGTTCACAAGCAAAGAGGACATTTTTGGTGCAGTTTGGAACTAAGCACCCACTCCAGGGCAAATGGTCTGGTAGAACGTTTCAATGATTCCTTAAGGGCGGCATTCAGTTGGCAATGGGGTCAGGGTTGTAGTCTAGTGCGGTTTTCAAACAAATGGTGTGGAGCGGCTGCATCACATCCCACTCAGTTACCTAAGTGTCCCCTTTTGCCTCGTTGAAAGGACGCCAACCAGGGACATAACTGCGTCTGGGATGGATGGGTTTGGCATGCACTGTGAATGTAGATCGGGAAGCAGTGATGAGGGTGGTGGAAGAGGCACAATTCCACTATAAGGGTGTGTTTGATGAAAATATCAATGTTAAGTAACATGATTGGCCTGCTGGCGATTGGGTTTTGATAAAGAATCCCAGCTATGGGCTCAAATGTTTAGAGAGCAAATTTATGGGACCGAAAAGAATTGCAGCAGTAAGGAACAGTGTTGTGGTGCTGGATGGAGGAGAGGCAGCAATAAGGAACAGTGTTGTGGTGGTGGATGGAGGAGAGGTATGGTCTATGGGTAGGTTGGCCTTATGCAAGGAGAAGTTGGTGCCACCCATGGAGTTTGTCGATGGAGTTGTGGCCAGTCAGGGTGGTGGTGTTGGAAGAATGGTGACTGATGAAAGCTTGTTGACTGTTGAAAGGTCGGAAGAAGAAACCTCTGCTGAGTGTCATGTGAGTGAGAGAACTAAAATGTTTCCCACCATGCTTAAAGATTTTGTGTGTGATCAATAATGCCTTAGTGTGAATTAATACTTTCTACATTTTATGTCCCTCGGTTTCTTTTCTTTTCCTTTATTGTTTTTTTGTTCCTCCGTGAGAGGGAAGATGTGTTTTGAAATGGGTGGTTTGTTAGGGGTGGGTGCTTGGTGGCCTATGTTAATGGTACCCGCTGCTCTCTACGCTCCTTTAATAAACTACTTATTACTCCCCTTACCTGGTTCACAGCGTTGATTAAGGAACGTTACAAGGGGCTCACAGCTTTACTCCAATGTGCACCTTATAGGAAATGGCACCGTGCAGATGGGACCTCATCTGTAATAAATCCAGACGGACTGTGTAACGCAGTTGAGAAAAGGTGACGTAGAAGGAAGGACTACTGAGCGAACTGCATGATTTGGACTGTGTTTTCCTGTAGCCATGGTCTGAGTCTGACCTCGCCAGATTTTCTTACACGTCGAATTACCCCAACGGAGGTCCTCGACTGGAACAGCATTTTGCTTTAGAGACACCAGCACAGGCTGGACTGAGTTAATGGAAGAGGAGAACTACAGAATAACCGGTGAGATTGGTGCTAATTGAAAAAACGGTATGAGCACATGTTATATTTTTCTTTAGTATTGTAATATTTGGGGACTGCTGTTTTCAGTGAACCTAGACATATTGCAACCTTGTGATCACAAGCTCTTGAAACATGGGGAATGCAAGCACCAAATGTTGTAGGTGTGGAAAATGCTTACATAAACTTGTTCCGACTCCCCCAGATGGTTCCCCAGGATGGTCATTCATGGTAAAAAAGGACTGGGGATGGTATTGTTTTTGAAGGACTGCCACTGATATACTTGTGACAATCCCAATCTACAAATTACAGAGCATGGAACCTTTGACTTAGAAAAATGAGGGTACCTCAGGGAAAGGTTGTTAGCAAATGGAGGACCAAAGGAATTTAGATCACTTCAGTGGGAAACATACAATAATTGGGAAGATTACGCTAGGCAGAAAGCAATGAGGGAAGCACAGCTAAAAATAAAAAGGAAGCAGCAGTCCAAAAAAGATAAGGCTAGAGTAGATGATCAACAGAAGTCAAGAGGACTGGGAACAGCATGGCGGAGAAATACTCGTGCACGAGAAAATGGCTTATGTTGTTCATAGGCCGCAGGTGGAGGATTTTGCACCCTGCGAGTATTCAGAGACAGACCCCTTGTTGGAACATTTATTGACTAAACAACCTCTACCCACACCATGTAAAATGGATGATAAGATGGACACAATTGGCAAAGATGACAAGGGCCCCTCTACTCTGGGTTCCATACTTCCAGAAACTCAGGCATGCATTGAATCATGGTTGGAAGAATGGATTAGGGCAGGAATGAAGGGACAAGCCTTTGCCTCTAAAGTCATGAAAACTCAACTCCTACAGGCAAATAATATCATTGTGCATGAGTTATCTGGACTAGTGTTTGAAAAATATAAAAAACATAATGGCAGTCAGAAGGGGTCTCATGGGGAGTGCCCTTTGTCTGACCATTATGAGGATATAGACTGCAAGAGCTTTAACTTAAATGAATTGGGGTGTGAACAGGGAGTTCGAATCTTACTTGAGTGACTCGCAAAATCCCTTGTCTCCCCTCATCAGGCCCCTATGAGGGATGTTCTGGTGTTTAGCCCAGACATCCGGCTCACCATGTACATGTCCCATTGAATAGAAAGTAGCTGTTGTCTTTTACCAAAGACTTTTCTCACGGACAGGAATCTGAACAGTGGTTTAATCAGTCTAAAAAAGTATACGCAGCGGCCTATTAACATTAGGGGATATTGACCAACTTTTTTCGTGCATATTACCTCCCGACATATGGAAACGGAATAGTGAAGAACCGTCAATCGAGTAGAAGGCTTTGGAGAAGAAGGAAGTAGTGAATTTTAGAGGAGAAGCAGGGTAATTGCATGAGGACATATTGGCCCTAGCCAGGGCGGTTATCAAAAGAATTGAGCAAATAGTGCCCCCGGAAAATAAAGGAACTGGGATACATTGGCGACCTGTAGATAGGACGCAGGCGAGTTGGTGGAAAGTACTTTGCAAGGAAAGAAGGTTTTCTCCTCTTCCAGTGGTATGGATCTAGGTACCATAGAAGGGCCAAAGAGCATTTGTTCCTACTTTGTGGAAGGACTGCTCCAACATTTGAAAAATGACATGCAAACATATGAATCAACATATCCCATGCAGATCGTGGCTCAAATTATGACAATGGCAAGATGATATGCGAATAGGCATACAAAAGAAAAGGGGGGAAAAGGAAATTAAAAGATTTAAAGACAAAAGTATTAATGCAGCAACCATTTCCTGACCGAGGCAGAGGGAGAGGTATGTCACGAGGAAGAGAAATGTTGAGAGGAATGTACAGAGGGACCGAGGTAAGTGCTCTTCCAACATACAGGGGAGGAATAGTGGATGATGGATGCCATTATTGCAAAAGCCCAGATAATTGGATTCGGGAATGTCCCACGCGTCCAAGCGGAAGAGGAAGGTCTATGGGGCGAGGAATAGTAAGAGGAACTTAGAGTCAGTTTGATGGTAACAATGCGGAAAACCAGGGCCAAGGACAGTCCAATTATTTTGAGCCAAGGCAGGGACAGCAGTATTCTGCCAGGGACTATTATGAAGACCAGCCATATCCAGATTATTATGCAACGTTAGGATGCACCGGAGAGGGGAGGAAAGGCAGAGTACAAATACCTGTTGACCCCATATGTGGAACTTTGCATTGCTGAAAAGAAGCAGAAGTTCCTTTTAGATACAGGAGAAAACAATACTTCTATTTCTCATAAACTAGTGCCTTCAATACCCCCCTCTGGGGAAAATTAACATCTCATTGGGATTTTCTAATGATTCCGTCCGTAGTCCAGTATCGGAGCCCATTCACTTTCAGATGGGGCCCATTTCCTGCATTACTCAGTTTGTTATAACAGATAAATGTGCTTTAAATCTTTTGGGCATGGACTTATTGAAATGCTTGCATGACAACATTTACTGTTCGGATGGCATCTGCTTTACTTGCTCTGCTGAATTTTTTGCTAAATTTTATGTCTCCACCACTAACACTTTACCACCCGAACTTGAGAGCGTGGATACAAAGTTGTGGGCATCAGGTAAAAATGATGTAGGATGTATGGCAGTAGATCCAATTCAAAGTCGCGTTAAGACCAATGCCAAAGTTGTAGTGGCTAACGGGCTAATTTAAGAAATAGCTGGGAGCCCATGTAACAACCCAATTTTGCCAGTTCAGAAAAAGAGGGATGTCAAGGAAGGCTCACTTATTAAATGGAGAAAGGTGGTAGATTTGTGTGCTATCAATAAAATTGTGGTGCCCCAGTTCTCAGTTGTGACAACACTTTTTACTATGGTTCCTCCCTCTGCACAATACTTTACAGTTGTACAGATAAAGAATGCATTTTTGAGCATTCCAATACATGAGGACAGCCAGTACCCCTTTTGCCTTTAGCATAGAAGTCGCTCTTACACATTTTGTAGAGCACCAAAGGATACAGAGAGAGTCCAAGCACATACAGCCAGAAATTAAAAAAACAATTGGACAATTTTACCCCATCTCCAGGAACTGTTGTTAGAGTATGTTGATGACCTACTTATAGGGGCAGGTACGAAAGAATGGTGTGTGGACTGCACCACCTTCCTGCTAGAGTTTTAGCTCCCTTGGGACATAAGGTTTCCCCAAATAAGCTTCAATTTTGTCAAAAACAGGTCATTTACTTACTTAGGAAGAGAAAAGACTGCACCCTCAACAAATACAAATGATACTTAACATGCCAGTACCCAGCACACAGCAAGAGGCTAGACGATTTTTGGGGATGACTTCATTCTGTGGACAATGGATTCCGAACTTTTCTTTGTTACTTAAGCCCTTAGTGGAACTTACTACTAACACTACTCCTGTACCTCCCTTAGACTTTGTGTCATCAGGAACGCTTTGAGGCACTGAAATCTGTACCATGTTATTCTCCTGTGTTAGGAAAACCAGACTTTACTAAACCCTTTTCTCATTTTGTGCATGAACTAAAAGGGTGTGCCTTGTTTGTACTAACTCAACCACAAGTAGAGAAAAATAGGCCATGTGCCTATTTTTTGACCACCCTAGACCCAGTGGCTAAAGAGTTGCCAAATTGCCTAAAGGGGGTAGCGGCTGCTGCCTTTTCTGTGAATCAAGCAGAAACCATAGTATTGGGCCATTTTTTAACTGTTGTCTTTTCTATGCAATAACTAATGCACGGCTCACTAGGTATGAGTTGGCCCTGTTCGCACCCAACATTACTTTGCGAAGATGTAATACCCTGAAGCCTGCCACCTCCCTTTTGATGACCTCAATGCCTTGCACGATTGTATACAAATAACAGACAAGGCGACAAAGGGATGGGTTGGTTCCGTTAGAATAGCTTGATGTTGATGGCTCTTTTTTTGTGGAAACCTGTAAAATACCTCTGCATTCAGCACAAGCAGCTAAAATTATATTGCTAACCAGAGCATGTGAGCTCAGTTCTGGACTTGCAGTGAACATTTACACTGATGGCTAGTATGCATGTGGGTTGCCCATCATTTTGTGAGGCTCTGGATGGAACGCAGCTTTCTTGCCTCCCATGGAACCAAAATCCAACATGGCGAGCGTATTCACAAATTGCTCCGTTCACTGGTCTTGCCAAACCGTCTTGACATTATTAAATGCAGCGCACATAAGAAAATAACTGACCATG
This sequence comes from Ambystoma mexicanum, assembly GCF_040938575.1. Classification (NCBI taxonomy): domain Eukaryota; kingdom Metazoa; phylum Chordata; class Amphibia; order Caudata; family Ambystomatidae; genus Ambystoma; species Ambystoma mexicanum. The sequence continues at coordinate 1,468,590,691 of NC_090923.1, read as the reverse complement.
TGGGTAAGGGCAATGTGTTTGCAGACGCAACTGCAAAAACAAGTGCCCAAACCCATAGACCATCCTCTTTTGAAAATACACTTGACATAATTGTCTGTATCCAAGCAGATGCTACCTGTCAGGAATTGAAACAATGGGAGATTGATGCAGTTTTTGAGGATGGGTGTTTTGGGTGGACAGGGGCAACAAGGGGAGATGGATGTTGCCAAACAAATGTATACCTACGATGAAATCCATTGCCCATGAAGTGGCTTACATAGGGGCGGATGGTATGATTAATTTGTTAACTATACTTTGGAGCAACCCAAATATTTGTAAAGCAGCAATAATGTTTTGCAAAAATTGTATCGTATATGCCACACATAATGTTGGAAAGGCAGAAGGAGCACCAAGGAGGTCATTTTGGTCCCCCAGATTTACCATTTGAAAAACTACAAATGGACTTTATAGAGTTGCCTCCTTGTCAGAAGTACAATGTTCAGTAAATGGGTAGAGACGTTTCCCTTTAGAGATAACACTGCACCGAGTACAGCCAGAACCCTTGTTAAAGAATATTTTCCAAGATATGGGCTGCCCCACTCAATGTGGAGCAATAATGGGGTTCATTTTGTGAATAAAACAATGGACCTGGTATGTCAGGCATTGGGCATAAGTCAAATGTTTCATGCAATATATCACCCACAGGCGGTACGTTTAGTAGAATGTTGTAATTCCACACTAAAAAACAAATTATTCAAAATGTGTGCAAGTTGCAACTTAAGCTGGGTGGACGCCTAACTTCTGGCTTTACTCTCTATGAGAACTGTTGCACAATCTGGAGTGGGTTTGTCCCACTATGAGGTTGTTATGAGCCGCCCAGCCAATGTGTTGGGTATGCCTCACCCAAAGAAACTGTCTGATGTGCCCTATTCTATGCTGATTGACTATTGCAAGGGGCGTACTAAAGCATTGTCCATTATTCATAAACGGGACAAGGACTGCCTGCCCCAGGCCGTGGAGGGTCCGGGACACACTATTTTGATGGGAGACTGGATTTTCACTAAGAACTTTCAGTGTACCTCTGGTCTGCAACCCAGGTGGAAAGGGCCTGTGCAGGTACACCTAGCAACACAAACAGCAGTCAAGTGTGATGGACATAGGAATTGGATTCATGCCAAGCAGGCGGAGAAAGAACCTCTTCTCTGCCTGCCACCCGAACAGCCTAAAGACGGCTGGGTTGCTGCACCATTTGTCTTTTCTTCTGCAGAAATGTCAGCTGGGAAAAAGAAACTTGGATTGCTTTATCCAGCTACAGTATGCCCCAAAGATGTAGGACCAACAGAGGGGCCACACTATAATCTGAGACCAAGAACGCTGAGGAGAGAGCAGCTACCCCTGGTGGTCAAGACCGCCAACTTTAAAGGACTATCTGGGGGTGAGGTATTTTGGGCACTCCAAAAATATATTTGCCACCTTCTTGGATACACTAGGCATCCTCTCCATTGTTTTTCTCATGATGAATGACAATTGCCCTACAAATATGAAGTATTACGCACTGGCAGAAAATGCTATTGCTCAAGATTGCGGCTTTTTTTCTTGTTTTTGGATCCTGCTTGGCGCTTTTGTGTTATGTGATATGTATTTGCCCCTTTCGATAAAACCTACACCTGTACTCTTTCCTAATTTTACTATGGCAACTTTACCCCTGACCAGCATTATAACTGTGAATTAAAGAGCACAAATGTGTTTGTTATACTTATGTATCATACACACAAGATGGTTAAACGAGGCAATTGCTATGTATGCTTACAGTTTCCTGCCTTTGTAGAGGAGGGGCTCCCGCTTAAACAGTTACGCCCTCCCATTCTTTGCTTCATGTTATGCTTTAGTCGTGGCTATATTAAATATAGAAACTATAACTATTTTAAAAGGGATATCCCAAGGAATTGCTAATATCCGCTATGCTTCTCGTTCTTCCTCCTCATCTTAGTATGCTCAATTACAACAGCAAGTTCTGCGCAAAGGACCCTATGAGTTTGTTATTCTCCCAAATGCTATTTTCCCTTTGTTTATTTATTCATTTATTTATTAATTTATTTCTTCATATTTTTAAAGCTCATAACAGCCCAGGGGCATCGTGACGCTGTTACAGAAATAGCAATCTTGCTGGTTACAAAGGAAGGCATCGTGGTGACATGGATATTTGCATGCAAGAGCATTTAGAATACATAGAATAAAGTGATATAGACATGTTGCGTTACAGTACATTTTAAGGTGGGGGTTAAGTGTTTAGGGTGCAGGCGGAAGTAAAGAGTTAGGTTAATAGTGTGGTTTTGAGTAATTTGCAAAAGGAGAGCAAGGAGAGTTCCGCTCTGAGTGAGTTGGGAAGGGCATTCCAGAGCTTAGGTGCTATGTGGGGGAAGCCAATGCCACTGGCTTTGGCTCTTCTTATAGTGGGTATGCAGAGTTGGTTAGTATGGTGGCTTCTTTTGGGATGGTCAGAGGAATTCTTGACTATGGTTTCTGATAGATAGGAAGGTGCGGCTAGATTGATGCATTTATGAGTGAGGGTGAGGATTTTGAAGTTGATTCTTTCCTTCACTGGGAGCCAGTGTTCATTTCGTCTGGCTTGAGATACATGGTCGAATTTGGGGATGTGCAAGGCGGCACGGAGCGCATTATTTTGCACTACTTGGAGCTTGTTTAGGTTATTGGTTGAGGTGTCTGCTAAGAGGGAGTTACAGTAGTCCAGTCTCACTCCTATCGTGGCTCTAGCGATGGAGAGGCAGTTTTGAGAGGTTAGGAAGATTTTTATGGCATAAATGAGTTTAGTGGTGAGCATAGAGGCGGATGAGATGGCGCTGACCTGTCTGGTCATAGAGAGTGTGGAGTCTAAGTAGACTCCTAGGGTCTTCACAGATGTTGAGACTGGTATGCTGGAGTTGTCAATGGAGAAGTGTGGGTATTCAGGGGCGAGTTTAGATAGAATTTCCTTGGGGGCTAGGATGATGATCTCGGTTTTATCACCGTTTAAGCAGAGACCATAAATAGCCATCCAGGTTTGGATAGTAGTATATATCTGGAGGAGGGCTTCTGTGTCTTAGTGATAGTCTCCAATGAGAGGGAGGAGGACTTGGGTGTCGTCGGCATAGTTGGTGTATGCTATGCTGAGCGCATCCAACAAGTCAAAGAGAGGTTTGGTGAACAGGTTATAAAGTGTGTGTGCATTGCAGGACCCCTGAGGGACTCCACAGTTAATGGTGTCAGGGGATGCGTTTGCCAGGTCTGAGTACACTTTCATGGCTCTTCCTTCTAAGAATGAAGTAATCCAGGTGGTGGCTTCGTGCGAGAAGTGTGCTGCTTTGAATAGGTGGGAAGTGAAGATGCTATGGTCAACAAGCTCAGACGTGGTGGAAAGATCGAGGAGGAGCAGGAGGGCAGGTTTGCCATTGTCGATTATTTTGGTGATTTGATTTTGTTAAGTCTAAGAGGGCGGTTTCTGTGCCATGGCCCTTGCGGAAGCCTGATTGTCTTCTGCCCAGGATAGCATTAGTTTCCAGATAGTGTTGTGGGCGGCTTTGTCTAGGATTTTGAGGAGGAAGGTAATGGTGGTGATAGGGCGGTAGTTGTTGGGTGAGGTGGGGTCAAGGAAGGTTTTATTTAGTAGCGGTCGAACCCAGACCTCTTTTAGGCATTGTGGTAGACTTTGTCAGATGTGTTTACTCCTTTCTTCGCCTGGGCTGGCTGTGATGTTGGCAGCCCCGGCTCTACCTACTAAACAGCTATTGGATAATAACCCTCATTCATTTTCCATCCCTTCCCTGCATCTCTGGGCCTCCAACATAACCAGGGCCGTTTGTATTGAGAAAAATGGTTCTAAATTATTAGGATATAGCGCCAACTGCAGCATGACATTCACCATTCCTAGAAATTAGAATGATGTTCCCTTTTATATTGGCGACTCAGTGTATTTCAGTTGTGATCTTAACGCTTACACTTGGCTACCTCCACATTGGAGTGGCTGTTGCCATTTAGGATTTGTATTTGCATCCATATCTATTAGACCCCCTGTTGGTGACTACCCTGCCAGGCATCGCAAAACTGTTAACCAGGACAATACTGGTGCACAGGTATTTGGTGATCTCACTAAAGAAATCATCCCCTGGTCTGGCCCTGCCATGAACTCTAGGGATATCCGTCGCCTGGCTAGATTATTAGAAGCAACCATTAATGACACCACTGAAATATTGAGTAACATCACTGTAGAATTACAGGTACACCTTTTGGCCCTGCAAGATAGGTTGGTTTTACAAATGATACTTGCAGAAAAGGGAGATGTATGCAAAATCATAGGGGCAGATTGCTGTGTCTAGGTGCCCGACACCTCTACTTCTGTTTGCAATGCAACAAAGAAGCTGCGTGCTATTGCTAATCAAGCCCACGTGCCCAGCTCCTTTTGGCCCATCATTAGCTCTTTTGGCTGGAAAATTGGTGCCTTTCTAATGATCGTCCTCTTATTTTTCTTAGGGGCCTGTTTTCTTCTACATTGTCTGCCTGTTTGCTGCCATTTGCTTGCCCGGTTGCTCAAACCTCCTGTTTCATCTGCATCGGTTAGCAATGCATTGATAATGCAAGATGTAGCAATACAAGAAATAATGGTGATTGACATTAGTACCGAGTCTCCTTTCTCTTCCCAACCTGTATATAAGAACCCGCACGTATAAGTTCTTTTCTCTCTGTTAAAAATGTTGCATGACAGTTTTGCCTGTGGTCCACAAACAGCGAAGTCCCAAAAGATATGTGTGTGCCAAACTGCAGGCACTGCTCTTTCCAATTGAAAGGCTGGCAGCTAGGAAATATCTTGTGGTCTAAATCGCATGCACAAATACCAGATGGTGGTGATCTTGACCTCAGGCTAAGGATAGAAAGCAACACATGTTGAGCCTGTCCACATTTATTCTTCACTATGATTACTCATAGAGCTTTCAGATCACCCCTGCCAGTGATTTACCTTCCAAGGACCCAGTGTTATTTACGTGTCGTGCTAACGCAGCTAAAAAAACTGTATTTAAAGAGCAAAAGATTGTAAGTCAGAGAGCACTGGAAAAACATATGTTGTCGCATCTCTTTGCTTGAGTGCTTTTTTTTATGCTAAATATATGTATCTATGTGACTATCTTATTTTGTGAAGGTGTCTCATTCTTTGTTTATATTCCAGGCTGGAGAACCTTTAGGAGGGGCTCACAGCCTTACTCCAATTTGCACATTTTAGCAAGACCTACTTTTTGTTTAACATCCGGTCACTTCTGTCCTGAAGATATCAAGAATTCCAATAAGTCACCGCATTGGAAATATTCCTGTCCAGATATAACTCAGAAATGTTTCGCTAGGTCAGTCAGTTACTTTGATCTTGTACCTCCTAGGTGCTTTACATATCTGACCGCTGAACTCTTGTACGTACGGAGGAGAACACAACATTTAATTTGGTCTTTCACCAAAAATATTAATGTGAAGTACCCTGCTAAAAGATCTAGGCAGTTAATATGAAGAAACCTTTCCTCTTCTGACTATTTCCCTCTTGTACAAATGCCTCTTCACAGTTATCCCCAGCCTAGAGAAGTGCCATCTGAACCTAGAACTATGATTGAGGACACTCAGAATATTGCTTTGCCATTCTAGACCACCATGTGTGTTTTTCTTATTGTTTAATTTAAATGTTATTCGTTTGAATCTTCTACAATCAATATAAGGGAACAAAAATAGGAAGTACCAACATTGTGCAACCACAGACACATGAAACCATTTGCTCATGGAAGGTAAACACCATGATATGATAGGATAGCTTATTTATATAGAGCCTATACACAATGTGTTTCAAAGCACTTCAAGGCAAGGGAGGGAGCAAGGGAAAATACAATTACATTCTTACAGGCCATGATCAGTAAGGATGTGAAATTAACTATCGTACTCAGCTTGGCGACATTTCAGATAGTGCAAAAGCTAAGACATAGATAAGGAAGGGTGGGGGAGAGTGTGATGGAAATGGAAACAGAAAGGCGACTACCGTACTAGACCTGACAACATTTCAGATAGTGCTGGATGGGGGGGGACTAGTGGGAGGGGAAAAGACAGACAAGGTTGCTATCATACTAGGTCCAGTAACAATTCTGAAAGAGTAAGTGGAGGAGGGGAGGAGATAGGAAAATGTAGAAAGGGAGAGGAGGAGAGAACAGAGAAGCAGCCAAAAAGAGTGGACAAGCAAGAGGGAAGAGTGAATACAATTCCAGAAGTCAGTAGTAACACATAATGTTGAAAGCCAGGATACAAGATGAAGATGAGAACAGCATGATTAAGGGCCACCATGAGAAAGGGGGACGCACTGTGAATTGATGTAGTCCATAAAAGTCAAATCCAGCATTGGCCACCAGACGGTGATGGTGAAACCAGAATGTATCGGGACAGACTCCTGCAGAAGTAGGCTGGACGGGGTAGGGGGAGCAGGGTAGAAGAATCAAGGAAAACAGGCAACACCTGTGTACGAGAAGGGGGAGCACAACAGAACATCACGGGGGGACCAAACAGGTGGGGATGTCTACAATGGCCTGTGGGGACGGAGCGAGTAAACACATGTTGGTGCATGCTTACCTGCTGTCTGAGCAGGGGTTCAGGCCCTGGATCCTCCTGGCCAAACAGATCCAAACAGGAATTGCCCTTTTTTTTGTCTGCCCTTCGCTTCAGACACCCGGGTGAGAGATTCCCTTGATCTAAGAGTTAAGAGCAGGAAGGAAGAGGCAGGGCTAAGAAGGTAGGCATGCTTAGGCCAGGTGACCAAGATCCACCTGCACCTGCTCCCTATCTGCAAAGGAAAATAAGCTGGAGGGTTCCTTAATTAGTGAAAAAGAGCGGCAACCAGGAAGGCACGGCTTAGGCCAGATGACCAAGATCCACTTGCACCTGCTTCCCATTTGCAAAGCAAAAGAGGCAGGCGGGCCCCTTAAGTACGGAAAAAGAGCGGCAACCAGGAAAGCGCCAGGTGGGCGGGGCTTAGGCCAGGTGACCTAGATCCACTTGCACCTGCTTCCCATCTGCAAAGGAAAAGAGGCTGGAGGGCTCCTTAAGTAGGGAAAAAGAGTAGAAATCAGGAAGGTACCAGATGGGCGGAGCTTGCTAAGTGGGGAAAAAGAGTGGCAACCAGGAAGGCACCAGGCGGGCGGGGCTTAGGCCAGATGACCAAGATCCACTTGCACCTGCTCCCCATCTGCAAAGGAAAAGAGGCAGGAGGGCACCTTAAGTAGAGAAGAAGAGCGGCAACCAGGAAGGCACCAGGTGGGCGGGGTTTAGGCCAGGTGATGTAGTTCCACTTGCACCTGCTTCCCATCTGCAAAGGAAAAGAGGCTGGAGGGCTCCTTAAGTAGGGAAAAAGAGCAGCAACCAGGAAGGCACCAGGTAGGTGGGGCTTAGGCCAGGTGACCAAGATCCACTTGCTCCTGCTCCCCAACTGCAAAGGAAAAGAGACAGGTGGGCTCCTTAAATAGGGAAAAAGAGCGGCAACTAGGAAGGCACCAAGTGGGCGGGGCTTAGGCCAGGTGACGTAGATCCACTTGCACCTGCTTCCCATCTGCAAAGGAAAAGAGGCTGGAGGGCTCTTTAAGTAGGGAAAAAGAGCAGCAACCAGGAAGGCACCAGGTGGTCGGGGCTTACGCCAGGTGATCAAGATCCACTTGCACCTGCTCCCCATCTGCAACGGAAAAGAGGCAGGAGGGCTCCTTAAATATGGAAAAAGAGCTGCAACCATGAAGGCACCAGGTGGGCGGGGCGTAGGCCAGGTGACCTAGATCCACTTGCACCTGCTTCCCATCTGCAAAGGAAAAGAGGCTGGAGGGCTCCTTAAGTAGGGAAAAAGCGGCAACCAGGAAGGCACCAGGTGGGCAGGGCTTAGGCCAGGTGACCAAGATCCACTTGCACCTGCTTCCCATTTGCAAAGGAAAAGAGGCAGGAAGGCTCCTTAAGTAGGGAAAAAGAGCAGCACCCAGGAAAGCACTAGGTGGGCGGGGCTTAATCCAGGTGACCTAGATCCACTTGCACCTGCTCCCCATCTGCAAGGGAAAAGAGGCAGGAGGGCTCTTTAAGTAGGGAAAAAGAGTGGCAACCAGGAAGGCCCCAGGTGGGCGGGGCTTAGGCCAGGTGACGTAGATCCACTTGCACCTGCTTCCCATCTGCAAAGGAAAAGAGGCTGGAGGGCTCCTTAAGTAGGGAAAAGGAGCAGCAACCAGGAAAGCACCAGGTGGGTGGTGCTTGCTAAGTGGGGAAAAAGAGCAGCAACCAGAAGGCGGGGCTTAGGCCAGGTGACGAAGATCCACTTGCACCTATTCCCCATCTGCAAAGGAAAAGAGGCAGGAGGGCTCCTTAAGTAGGGAAAAAGAGCGGCAACCAGGAAGGCACCTGGTGGGCGGGGCTTAGGCCAGGTGACCAAGATCCACTTCCACCTGCTTCCCATCTGCAAAGGAAAAGAGGCTGGAAGGCTCCTTAAGTAGGGAAAAAGAGCAGCAACCAGGAAGGTACCAGGTGGGCGGGTCTTGCTAAGTGGGGAAAAAGAGCAGCAACCAGGAAGGCACCAGGTGGGGGTGTTTAGGCCAGGTGACCAAGACCCACTTGAACCTGCTTCCCATCTGCAAAGGAAAAGAGGCTGGAGGGCTCCTTAAGTAGGGAAAAAGCGGCAACCAGGAAGGCACCAGGTGGGCAGGGCTTAGGCCAGGTGACCAAGATCCACTTGCACCTGCTTCCCATTTGCAAAGGAAAAGAGGCAGGAGGGCTCCTTAAGTAGGGAAAAAGAGCAGCAACCAGGAAGGCACCAGGTGGGCGGGGCTTAGGCCAGGTGACCAAGATCCACTTGCACCTGCTTCCCATCTGCAAAGGAAAAGAGGCTGGAGGGCTCCTTAAGTAGGGAAAAAGAGCAGCAACCAGGAAGGTACCAGGTGGGCGGGGCTTGCTAAGTGGGGAAAAAGAGCAGCAACCAGGAAGGCACCAGGTGGGGGTGTTTAGGCCAGGTGACCAAGACCCACTTGAACCTGCTTCCCATCTGCAAAGGAAAAGAGGCTGGAGGGCTCCTTAAGTAGGGAAAAAGCGGCAACCAGGAAGGCACCAGGTGGGCAGGGCTTAGGCCAGGTGACCAAGATCCACTTGCACCTGCTTCCCATTTGCAAAGGAAAAGAGGCAGGAGGGCTCCTTAAGTAGGGAAAAAGAGCAGCAACCAGGAAGGCACCAGGTGGGCGGGGCTTAGGCCAGGTGACCAAGATCCACTTGCACCTGCTTCCCATCTGCAAAGGAAAAGAGGCTGGAGGGCTCCTTAAGTAGGGAAAAAGAGCAGCAACCAGGAAGGTACCAGGTGGGCGGGGCTTGCTAAGTGGGGAAAAAGAGCAGCAACCAGGAAAGCACCAGGTAGGCGGAGCTTAGGCCAGGTGACCAAGATCCACTTGCACCTGCTCCCCATCTGCAAAGGAAAAGAGGCTGGTGGGCTCTTTAAGTAGGGAAAAAGAGCGGCAACCAGGAAGGTACCAGGTGGGCGGGGCTTGCTAAGTGGGGAAAAAGAGCAGCAACCAGGAAGGCACCAGGTAGGCTGGGCTTAGGCCAGGTGACCAAGATCCACTTGCACCTGCTTCCCATCTGCAAAGCAAAAGAGGCTGGAGGGCTCCTTAAATAGGGAAAAAAGAGCGGCACCCAGGAAGGCACCAGGTGGGTGGGGCTTGCTAAGTGGGGAAAAAGAGCAGCAACCAGGAAGGCACCAGGTGGGGGTGTTTAGGCCAGGTGACCAAGACCCACTTGAACTTGTTCCCAATCTGCAAAGGAAAAGAGGCTGGAAGGCTCCTTAAGTAGGGAAAAAGAACGGCAACCAGGAAGGCACCAGGTGGGCGGGGCTTAGGCCAGGTGACCAAGATCCACTTACACCTGCTTCCCATCTGCAAAGGAAAAGAGGCTGGAGGGCTCCTTAAGTAGGGAAAAAGAGCGGCAACCAATTAACCCAATTAATGAGTAACATTCGTCTGAAACAACATTTTGCCAAAAGTACCTACAAAGGTAATATGGATGTTACCAACCTGCATAATAAATCAACCTTTTATCCTCCACTGCATGCTATCACCACAGAATATATCACCTTTGAAAAGATGATACTCAGGAAACTAGAGGAGATAGAAGCAGAAGAACAAAGAGGATTCCACAATATGACAAAAAAAGAAACAACTCAAGGAATTACAGAATAATGAAGAAATAGTGATAAAGGCGGCAGACAAAGGAGGAGCAATAGTCCTTATGAACAAAAAGGACTATCAAGAGATGCTCAACACACTGGTAGGAGACAGAACTACCTATGAACAACTGGGTAGTGACCCAACTGAAAAATTGAAGAATCTTATAAACCCTATAATTGAAGAAGCGGAAGCTGAAGGCTATATAAGTCAGAAGGAGGCAGAATTCCTCTGCCCCAAACATCCAAGATGCCTGGCATTTTATTAACTTCCAAATATTCACAAGGGAATCAAGCCACCACCAGGACGGCCCATTGTCTCTGGAATAGGATCCATACTGGAACCCCTTTTAACAATTTGTCGACTTCTTCTTAAAGAATGAAGTCCCACTGATGAAGTCATACACAAAAGACACTACTGAGGTGTTAAGGTATCTCAAAGACGTGACACTAGAAAGTGAGGAAATCTATATCGTAACCATGGACATAGAAACCCTATATTCAAAAATTCCACAGATAGAAACACTCAGTCATAGAACAGGTACTACAGAACAAACAAGAACCAATTCAGATGCCAGTCACATTTATTATGCAACTCGCTGAAATTACACTCAGCAGGAACTATTTGCTGGTGGAAGAAAATTACTATGAGAAGATCTCAGGTACAGCAATGGGAGCGATCTTTGCAACAACGTTGGCCAATCTATGCCGCTCACTTTGAAGAGAAGCATATCTACCAGCGATCTAACTCATACTCCAGCAATATCTTAAGTTGGCGTCACTATATTGAGGACATTCTGATGATTTTTGGAGGAAGTGAAGCCACCCTGCATCAATTTATTCTGTGGCCCAATGGCTTGAATCCATTCTTGCATTTTACACATGAATTTAGCAAAACTGAAGCTACCTTCCTGGATCTACAAATCCTGAGAAAAGGGAACAGTTTAGAGACCACTGTGTATCTAAAAAGTACAGACCGAAACTCGTTGTTGGAATATAAAAGCTTCCATCAAAGAACACTCTAGGAGAACCTACCGTTTGGACAATTTCTCTGTTTTAGACAGAACTGTACTACATGAGCAGAGTACGATATCCAAGCTGAAAGATTGACAGATAACCTGTAAGAGAGAAATTATCCAGACAAAGTGATCAGACAAGCGTGAAAAAGGGCAAGAAACATACCCCGGGAAGTGACACTCGAACAACATGGCAGAAGAGTTAGAGATGAGGATGTTATAACAGCAGTCCTCAGTCACTCTCCAGTGGTTAACAGACTGAAGCAAGAAAGAAAGAAAGAAGTTCTGGCCTATCCTCAATGTTGGAGACAACAAACTAAAACCACCATTGTTTGCAATAAAAAGGAGGAGGAACATCAGGGATGGCTTTGTACACACCTTCAAAGAAAAGAATAAGGAACAAGAAGGGGACCCCAGAATTTGGAATGCACCAAGGGCCACTTGCCGTGTGGGAACTGCGGAGTATGCCAATTTACCAAACACACAACCCCTATTGATATAGGGTGGCATACACCATGGGTACAACGAGCATCGACCAATTGTAATACTACGAATGTAATATACCTGATAAAGTGCCCATGCAATAAAAAAAATACATAGGAATGACAACAAGAGCAGTGAAGACCCGGATAGGGGACCACAGATCTAACCTAAGAACAAAAAGAAATACAGCCCCCCTGGTAGAACATTATATCCAAAACAACCACTCAGAGAATGATGTGACATGGACTCTTAGAAAAAGTAGTGGTACCAAAGTGAGGTGGAAACATATCGGCCCTACTATTGAAATCGGAACAGATGTGGAATATTTAGAATGAGAACCCATCAAGAAGGACTTAACGAGAAGATTTGCTGGCAAACATTAGCAGTTATGTGATTTAAATCCAGTAACACATCTGAATAAGCCAGATACAACAGATATGTTCCAGCATGTGTTACAGCATGGGAGATTGCAACCCTAGTAACTCGTTTTGGAACACCAGTGTGTGCTTCCATACAGTTTAAGTTTACATAGAAACCCCAGTCCTTTTGATTAAAATCGAAATTATGAATCAATAGGGTGTATTCTGGTATAGCGCAAGATATTTAAGACTGTGGTAGTCAGAAATGACGTTTACAACAAGTAAAAACTACATTACCCAGCACACATTTAGACACCTCAGTCCTCTTGATTAAAATCAAAATTGTGACTCAGTAGGGTGTATTTTGGTATAGCGCACGATACTTCAGACTGTGTAAGTCAGAGATGACGTTTAAAACAAGCAAAAACTACATTACCCAGCAACACTTGGGGGCACCCACGAGTTGAAAACAAGCAGAGATACACAAATTATCAAGGGAATAAGATGAGATAACATTTGGGCTGAAGAGCGTATTCAACAATACTGCAAAAGCTGTTGATCAAAAACACGAAAAACACTTTACTCGAATGATTGCTAAACCATGTTGTCACGAGAAATCACGTGACACGTAGAGGTATAAACATGCTGAACTCAAAATGGCGAGACCGCATTGACGTGATTGAACAGGAGGATACGCATTTGCAAGGAAGGCGAATAAACTCAGTAAGAGATGACCCCTTTCTTTATATATGCCGCCACTAAGTGCACCAACAGCAGGAGCACGCTTTATGCCCAAAATGAAAACCACGAAAAACTCACATCCTGTGACAATAGAAATCATCTAACCTGTCATTGAGTCAAAAACCCACATAAGCATACTTGAAAAATGCAAATGACCGTGCGAATATTTTTGGCACGCTCATTTAGTCAATCGCCTTTTCTCTTCCCCCCCCCCCCACAACCTTGAATAATGGGAGTTTCTGTGGTGAACGCTGTAAGAACACAGATCACACCATAGACAAAGAAGAAAGGGCACAATGGGAGCGGATTCACTGCCCCCGCAAGGTAAATTAATTGACTATTCCTGGGTAAAATATAGGACAGACCAGAGAGGTCAGAATGATTAATCACACTCAGTTACCTTCTTGTAGGCATAAGAGAATAAATGAATATGCAATATGGACAACAACTGACGTTCAAGCTACCTGGACACAGAAAAACAGCCAGGTAAAAACAGTTAGACTATAAGTTAATAGTAAGATGAGGCGGACCAACAGACATGAATAACATGGGCATATTATCCGATAGGCCAATAATAATTGTGATGCTTGTCTACACATGAAGAAGTGGATCTAACCATCAGTCGAAGACAGGTGAGCACTAAGCACCAGTCGATTTGGAAACAAGAGTTTAGAAACTAAGTATCATACATGTCCACAAATGGGTAACTGATAATGTCCCATCTCTTCTCCCATTTAGGTCATATGAAAGGCAACCTCCAACGCCCGACATCAAACCGGAACCCTCCCGAGCCCAATAGCTGTGCAATGAGACACTAATTTATTTATTGTAATGTGATACAGTTTTAAAAAAATTAAAACTTTACACATTTAACACAAATTTACAGGAAGGCACAAGAAATTAGAATACTTACTTAATAATTAATAGATCAGTACATCAAATGTCAATCAATTCATTGGACTTTCTCGTATAAATACATATACTTAATATGTATATTGACAGAAGAAAACCTTAGTAACACACTTAATAAGCAAATTTCCCTGAAGGGGGTGTTCAAATTAATCAGATCTTAGGTCAGGTCATTAAGATCAGAGCGAAGAATGATACCTCTTACTGATCACAACTACTCATTTGTTTTTCGGCAATTAACCAGATGTTAAATAGTGCGATATGGAGCCTAGAGTTTAGAGTGTTAATACAATAATTCCAGAACTCATGAGATCCCAGATGATCCATTTTATGTACATAAGTTCTGAAATACTTGGAATAATGGTGACTCATCGATGGGCACTGTGTTAACACATGTCTTGCTGTTTCAGAGTTGGATGAAATACCACAAACTCTGCAGTTTTTTATAGATTGTCGAGACACATGAACCCAAGGTCTATTTACTAATGTGGGTAGATAATTGATGCGCAGGAGCAAAATGAAACGTCTCAACGCCGGGGAAGGGCAGAGATTGAGATATAATTGACTCTTCTTGAAAGTATAAAGGACATAAGTCACAAAACTATAACTTTTCAAGGTAGCCAAATGCACATAATTCTCCTGCCAGTCCCAAAGTGCGATGGACTTCTGCAGACAGTAAAACATCTTTTGGTTATCTTGGCCCCAACACGGGGACCAGCCGCTTGCCTCACTCAGTGCCAACATATCTTGCTCCAATTTAGACTGTTTACAGCCTCCCAGAAGATCTTTTACACATTTCAATTAGGGGTTAGTTGGATTGTTCTTAATCTTAATGTAAAGCTCAGCTCTCTTACGCAATACAACAGATTTAAGGGAAAGAAGCCCTAGTTCTAAACGTAATATTGCCACCGGGATGGATTGGGGGAGACCAAGTATACGTCTCCAGAATTTCCCCTCCAAGAGCTGAAGCCAGTCTAGATTCATGTTAGTCAATGATTCTAGCCCATAGGTGACCATAGGTATGAAACACTGCACATAAAGTTGTCTTGCACCCCAGATTGAATAACCACTCTGATCCTGGGTAAACCTACATATTAAAGTTATAAGTTGAGCTGCTTTTATCTTTCTTGCCTGGATACAGAGTGTATAGTTACCTCTATTATCAAACTCCACTCCTAGATATTTATAGGAGTTTGTGTAATTAATTTCAAGCCTGCCAACATACATAGTGGGGCGTGCAACTTTACCTGCAGTATATAGAAGTACTTCGGTTTTATTCTGATTGATGGTCAATTCATTCACCTCTGCGTATTGCCACAGCCTAACCGCTGATCTCTGAAGTCCACTGAATGTGTGATCAAAAATCACAATATCGTCGGCGTAGGCCAAGATAGTACACTGGGTCTTACCCACTTTTGGGGGACAATTCCGTATGCCCCGAAGGTATTCAGGTATGTCTGAGACAAAGAGGTTGTAAAGCAGGGGAGCAGTAACGCAGCCCTGCTTAACACCCCTTAACTGTGTAACTGTAACGCTCACCTGATTCCCGTAGAGGCGCCGGTCTTGACTGGGCGTATACCGTATCTTCAAAGGTGATGTGTAACACACGGCTGGCTCTTTGGGCTGGACCTCTGTGCACTGTATGTCTGGCTCGAAGGGTAAGATGTCTGCAGATAGAAAATGTGGGATTAATGAACTGGGTTATTGAATGTCTCTCTCTTCTTCCCTTTCTCTTCTCCTGTAGAACCCCAAAGGTTAACGCTCTCACCTTAGGTAAGTGAACGCCGTGCTCTCCATCTGCCTCGAGGCAGGGTGCTGTAACCAGTTTCTTCACTGGATAAGGGGAGCAGGCCTCTTGACTTCAGAGGACTGCTGTCCGTCGTTTACTGCACGAACAGTAAGTTTCGAGTAATTCTAATGTCTTTAAAGTCTTTAGTAATGATGTCTCTTGTTTTGCAGGGTTCCGGCGATGGCGGATGGCGGGCTGAGGTGAGTTGAAGATGGAGCCCGTGTGATGAATAGAAGCGCCTGGAAGCACGTAAGTAAGTGCTTGTTGCCTGCTTCACGATGCGCTCCAACTGTCTTTTTATTTTGCAGGTACAAGTTCGGGGCGGCTGCAGGGTGCCGGAATACCCACTGGGTTAGATGTGGAAAGGAGTAATGGCATGTGAGTATTAAAGTTCCCCAATGTCTTTAAACGCACCTTGTTTTGTCTTTCAGATGCGGGATGCAGCGCCGAAGGCCTCCGGAGCGTGCGAAGAGTTGGTAAGCTTTTGTCTTTCAGATGCCGGAATGCAGTGTGAAGACTTCGGGAGCGCACGAAGAGTAGGTAAGCCTTTGTCTTTCAGATGCCGGAATGCAGCGTGAGGCGTTGGTGACAGCCGATTGACCAGGTAAGTGAAGAGCTGTCACTGAAGACCGTAATGCTAACCTGTTCTTTCTTGTCTTTATAGGTGTTGCTGAAGACTGGATTCAGAATGGTAAGCCTTTTTCCTTAGGCCCAGGATCAGATGCAGAAGACACGATGAGCGTTCTGCTGCTGAGGATGCAGAATAACGCAAAGCAAGATTCATCCATCGGGTGTGGTTTAAATAGCCTCCTGTAGTGCTTAGATGTCTCCTTCCACAGCCACGCCTAGGTAAGAAAAGAGTTCCTGCTTTCCAGAAGAGTTCCAGTGTTCTGAATCTAGGGAGTGGCTCCTGCCCCACCCAACAGGAAAAGTAGTTCCAAACAGAAGAGGATCAGAGACTCAACTGGCAGGCAAGTAAGCAGCATGGTCTGCTGCAGGTAAGTCCACCCAAGCATTATGAGCCCGGCGCTTCCAGCGCTGGGACTGGCCATATTTATGAGCCTGGTGCCACTGGCGCCAGGACTGGGTCCAAAAGGTCCCAATTGGGACTGGTTGGCACTCGGAACCTGGGTTATGGATCTGCTTCCAAGGGGGTTGGGAAAACCCTGACCTTTTGGAAGCAGAGATCATGACAGTAACTGGGCGTGTTAAATTACCTGTATTATCTAAGCGTAGCTGTACCAAGGTGTTTGTGTGAAGTAGCTCTAAATAGTAAATGAGAGCTGGAGGACAAGACCAACTTTTAAGTTTGTGCCAGAGTAGAGCTCTATTGACTGTGTCGAAAGCTGCCCTAAAGTCGACATAAAGAGCATATAAAGGTGGACTATTGGGCTGTAATGCCTTGTTCCTAAATGAATCCATGACTAACAAATTGTGTGACGTTGAGTAACCAGGTCTAAAGCCGCTCTGAAAATGGTCTAAGATCCCCGTTTTTTCCACCCATGCTTGTAGCTTTTTTAGTAGGAACGAAGCAAATAATAAGCAAAAAAAGCTATCTAACATTGAGAGGAGTCGATAATTAGAAGGGTCCAGTCTGTTACCCTTTTTAAAAACTGGTATCAGAATGGCCCTTTGCCATGTGGTCGGCACTCTACCGTCAGCTATTACTTTCTCAAACAATAACTTCATTAAGTGTGCCCAAAATAGGGGATTACTCTTTAAGACTGCGTTGGAAAGTCCATTGGGTCCCGGGGCACGAGAAGCTTTTAAGTTTTTGATGTTACTTAATAGATCATTAATAGTGACTGTAAAGGGGGAAGGTATTAGGGAGATATAACCAGATGACTCTTCGAACCCAGCGCCACTTCCATTACGCATTTCAAGAAAGGAAACCCATTCCTGTGCACCTATTGGGTTCAGCATTGGGATTCTCCCTTTACTCTTTGCTCCCCCTAGGATTGCCCATATATTACGGGAATTTCTGGAGCAAAGCACACTTACCGTTTTACACCAGTTGCCCAATTTCAGATTTTTTTTATAGTGTTTTAATCACGTATGGTATTTATTTTTTAATTTTTCGAGTATTGAGGGCAATTAGATTTAAAGAATGGTTAGTGGTTCTGAGTTTCCTTATATCTCCCCTAAGTTTACGTTTTGCATTGCGAATTATCTTATCAAATGGGGGATTCGAGGACATTTCCTTCAGTGCCAATGGGCGTCTGCATATCGCATGTTCCCCCGAGAAACTGGTTATCCAGTTTTCAATTTCATCGGGCGACATGGCACCTAGTTTTGTTGCATAGTCTAAGTTCCACTGGTCAGTAACCCTAGAGGCCTTAATAATATTATTGTCAGACCAGATAATTCGGTTTGCTGGATAGTTTACAATTAATTCACCGGTATGGATATTCTGAGGAATGGAAAGAATAGTTTCTATGGTCAAAATAAGCAGATTATGATCACTCCAAGGGCTCTGGGTTACTGACATATCAAGGACCTTAGTTGCCACTTCGGTACTGGTGTAAATATAGTCGATTGTACTCTGGTACAATCCCTGATGCCAGGTACTCTTTCCTGGTCTATCACTCTGGGTTCGACCATTCATTATCTCCAAGTCCCAACATTTGAAGAATAGACGCCAGCAGTCCCCCTCAGTATCCTCTAATGCAGTCTCCATTCTGCTGTCTTGGTGTAGGCCATTAGTGTGAACAGATCCCCGGGCCCCAATAATATGACAATTCAAGTCGCCGGCAAAAATAATGTGGTTAGACCCGGTGTTCATTCTCCATTCGCCAATTAAATTGTGGAGTGCTTCTTGTATTAGTTCTCGATGCTTAGCACCCGGGGGGTTGTAGACATTGATTATGAGCACTTTTATCACTGTGACATCCATCCCTAGTACTGCTTCAATTGCACAGATATAGTCCTCATAAGTTGTGGATAGCCTGATACTAGTGATGGTATTCTTCACTCCAATCAATAATCCACAAAATGGGCGACCCCTGGGTCCTTTTTTAGCTGGACAGTAGTGTATAGCATAACCATCCATGAGAAGTGGTGACATGAGCCAAGTCTCCTGGAGTATGAAAAAATCTTGAGTACCAATAAGCTGAAGAGAACCCTGAGAGGTAAGAACATTACACATTGAAGCCTTGTGTATTCCAAGACAAAAGAGAACAAGTTCATTGCTTTTGGAGGACCATAGGGAGTGAGTCAGCCAGCTATTTCAAGGTGTTTTGAATATCACTTAGTTGTACCTTCTTGTTAGTAGGGAGGTTAGGCATTATGGCCTGACTGGCCTTCCTGGTGCTATCTACGCTTGGTATTAATGGGTCCTCTTCTTCTTTGTTTACATCAACCCCCCAATCCCACCTGTGCTAGACTAGATTTATGAGCACGAATTAGCTCGATCGTTTCATGTACCTCACAGTGTAGCACAGTTACATTGGGGTTGGGTACTTTCAAAGGTTGCACAAAGGAGAAATCTTCAGACCGTATAACCCGCAGTTGTGGGATTAGATGAAGTTTGGCCAGCACTTGAGATCTGTTCAGCCATTTATTTGCATTCCTTTGATTCAAATTTTTAATGTAGCATATTTTCAATAGAGTATTGTTAGGTTTATCGTTTTGTTTCACGGCTGATGAAGATTTCTGTGGATATTTATCTTTCCTGCATGGATTAGAATATACATTAGATTCTTCCTCTGAATAGATTGGTGATCCTGGCTCCTGATCATTGCTACTGACATACGAGATCTCATAAGGTTTATCAGGCAGTAACCAGCTAGTTAGTTTGCCTGCTTGTGCACTCAAGCGCTTCTTTGATCTGCGGGCTCTTTTCCGTGCTTTCCTAGATTTTATTGGCAAGGGTGCTGTTGCTGGGAGTGGGGAGGCTATAATCACTGGAACCTTTTGGTTCTTTAACCATCTGGTCAGTCTCTGTTGCTTCTTGGATATAGGAGCCACCTCCCCTTCCATTAAATCAGATGCCCTTTCTTCATTGATAGAAGGAGCCTCAGTTGTAGAGATTTCTTTGAGACTCGCAAGTTCCAGATGGGGGGTGTCTTGCAGGATTCGAGGGTCGGGTAGACCCAGATGGAGGACTGTATTAACATGAATTCTACCACAAAGTTTGAGTAGAATTTTTAGGGGAAATTGCATGGTGCCCATCGAAGTTTGGAGTTCAGCAATTGATGTTGCTTGGGAATGGGAGTTATCGTTTCCCCTGATCTCATCGGCCCCGGCTGACCCTTCCAGGTCGATATACAGATTAGATGAGGCCGAAAGGCGGTCCCTATCCGAGGTAGATGATGGGATATCGGGGAGAGGTGATTGTAGGTCTTCAACTCTGCTAGGGATAGTGCCACCAGTTGGTATCAGGTCTTGAGGCTCAGCGAATGATGCTGCCAATGCATCTGTCGCACGCAAAACCTGCGCTTCAACTGTCTGGCCACCATTGGTGGCAGGATTTCCACCTCCTGGGAGAGGGGTCATAGATTTTTGTATGGACAGACAGAGATTCAACAGCGAGTTGTTATCAATATCCTCATAGTTAGAAACATCCAATGGTTGACTCCCATTGTGATTAGATTCATGGGAATCACCTAAAAGGTCAGAGCCCAATTTTTTTTTTTTAGGGATGACTTTTTGGAATAACGCAGGTATAGTGCCTTTATCAGGCTTCTCCCCCTCATGCACAATCTTATTGTCTTTAACAGTAGGTGTATGATCGTCCTTGGCACCGTTACCCCTCCTCAAGTTGGAGCGGGTTTTGGAAGTTTTAGATTTAACCATTTTGAGCAATTTGAACGATTAAAAGGTAACCAGGATCAAAGAGGTTATTAACACCTCCGCAGTCTCCTGATCGCACGTATATTTGCTTACTTAGCAATATTTCATGGAATAGTAAAGTTCAGCTTCACAGCCCTTACCTCCACTGAAGTTCGTAGTGTTTCGGTTCGATTGTATAGGGCCCAGTGTAGCTAGGTTATATGGCACCCCAGCACCAAACAGCCATAAAACAGTCAGCGCCCTTGACACCGTCGGGCTTAACGCTGCAAGGGTGGCTGGGGGCTGGCTAAAAGCCCAGTTGGAATCACGTGACGAGTCACGTGACGGCGATAGACTCCGCCTCCTCCAGGAAGCGGTCTGGGCACAGCAAGAGCTTCCCTTAGCTCGCAGTGCTGTGGCAGGAGCTGAGAACAGGTAAAAGTTCCTTTTGCTAAAACGAGGCTTCCAGGAGCAAGTGAAGCAAATGAGACACTAACGATACATTTGTCTTATAGTGTTACACAGCATGGTATGACACATTCAATGTATTTGATGTCTTGAAGAAAGCGGGAAACAGTTATAACCGCTGAAACCGGTTGACAGAAGAAAAATAGGTCTGGCAGTGATGACCCAAACCCCGACGCCCACTACAAACGAGCTGTGGGTCCAGTCAAGAAACATCGCCACATCTATATTTTAATGATTGGAAACGAAAGGAAGAATTGCTGCCATTAGTTTTATAAAAACTTAATTGACACTGATTAAGTACTAGGAATAAATAAGACACACAGCTTTGGAGGCAATACGAATAAAATATGTAATCAACCACAAAGAGTGTGCACTTTTCTTTTAGATATGCAGGAAAGTAGTGAGAGAGGATAGGGTTAGCCTCATGCATGTCACCCTACCCTAGATAGGCGTCTCACCAGCGATTCCTAGGGACGATTAGAATCACACTAAGGGACAGCAAGATGCTTCTTACAGGGATATCTATGTAGACATAGGGACTTAGACCATTAGGAATAACTTTTTAAGTAATCAGTTCTGTCTATATTGTGTTAAAAGTATTCGGGTAAAGACAGAATGGAATCACCCACAGACTCCAAACTGTATATACAAGATCCACTTGCACCTGCTACCCATATGCAAAGGAAAAGAGGCTGGAGGGCTCTTTAATTAGTGAAAAAGAGCGGCAACCAGGAAGGCACCAGGTGGGCGGGGCTTGCTAAGTGGGGAAAAAGAGTGGCAACCAGGAACGCACCAAGTGGGTGGGGCTTAGGCCAGGTGACCAAGATCCACTTGCACCTGCTACCCATCTGCAAAGGAAAAGAGGCTGGAGGGCTCCTTAAGTAGGGAAAAAGAGCAGCAACCAGACAGGCACCAGGTGGGCGGGACTTGCTAAGTAAGGAAAAAGAGTGGCAAACAGGTAGGCACCATGAGAGCCTGCATCAATTAGTGGGGGCTCTCAGTGGCAAAAATGAGGATAATGCCCTCCTAAGGTGGCACCTGGGGCACATCTACAGGGGTAGAATGGGATAGCATGGACTCTGCAAGGGGCACCCGCAAGACAAAACGTTCAGATTTTGAAGTCCAGGAAACCCTGAGTTTGCGGGTCGGAGCAGTCCTGCCTTAACACCACGCTCCAAAAAGGCTTTCTTGATTGTATTCAGCTACCTACTTCTCTCTTTGGTGGCAGACAAGAGATCCGGGAAAAGGTGGACTCTGTGACCCTGGTACTTAGGCTTATTCATAAATGCTTATAAAAGCCATTAATGCCTAATTGATTCTACTCCCTTTGCACCAGTGCCTTGTGTAATTCATGTCTTAATGATTGGATCCCTTTCAGTGAGGTTTTTCCTACAGAGGGCAGTGTTGCTCCTTGGCCATCCTTTCTGAACATGTATGCTCTGGACTGTTCATAGCTTCTTCCTTGCTCGATTGTGACCTTCATTGTGATATGTTTCGATGTGCTGTCTAGTAACATAAGTTGTTATATATCTTTTGAACACAGGCTTGGGAACTCGGCTAAGTTGATGTGTCTTAACCAATCCATGTGCAGTATTTGTCCCTTAACTCTGGTGTCTGTTACTTCTTTGTTGCTTATGCATGTTGACACTACTGAAATTCAGGCTTGTGGGAAGTTACAGAATTATGTATGTGTGCTTTTTTGCAAGAGCCTGGCTAATAGTCTCCTTAAGGGAATGAGGATCTTCATGCTTCAGGGATGGCTGAATGTATCTCGAGACCTACTTGTGTTGTTCATTCATTTAGTTTAAAAGTTCACTGTCGTTTGCTATTATTATGAGTGCCCCCAATGGTTCCCTTGCTAATGTTAAATGTTACTATATTTGTTAAGGATATGTGGTTATTCTCCGGTATAAGGTCTGTACTTTAGTGTTTACTTATCCCTCAGGGATACTGCCTACTTCAGCATGGTTACTAGCCCATTTTAGGCTTACACAGGGAATTGATATGTGTGGGCTTGCTTTATTTATGCTGTGCGTTTCTTTACAGGCACTTTTGAAAGTTTATATTTTCTTGCACATTGGGGCATTGGATGTACTCCCCAACATTCCCACACAGAATATTTTGTGTGTTTCTGTGATAAGGCCTCTTAAAACATTTGACTGTGATGGTTTTTATTTGTTATATGAAACGTCTTTCGGATCTGCCCTTCCTGCGTCTTTGAATCAGAGTCCATTTTCCTTCAGAGTCATAGCTACTGCTGGAACCTCATTCCCTGCTGTCATCTGGGCCCTCCCTACTGTTCTGATTTCGGGAAGGCCTTCTAGATGCACTGGACACAGGCTCCTCCCTTTAATCTTTACGCTGGGAGTTCTCATGGTTATTTTCCTAGGATCCCTATTTAGAGTTCAGATAATAGAGGGCCTCTTGCTCTGAGGGTTGAAAATAAAAGCTGCCTCTTCTAGATGGCCTAGAAGAATGCTCCCAGTCACCCTGATGGGAACAGACCTTTAATATACCCTTCCTGGGCCAAGGATTGTGTCTCAGCAAAGTGGACTGTATGATTTCTCTGCAGGATAATTTCCTGGAGTTCTAGGTCTCTCAATCTTACTTGATATTTTTCCTCAGGTCCAGATTTATTTTCATTTCCACTTCTGTCCCCTTCCTGACATGTTTAAAGGGCAAGCATTCATCTCTGTATGAAAAGGAATGCTCTCCATCCTGGTCCAAAGTATTTGGGAGAGAGGATATGAGACACCTCTAAACCCCTTGTTCTCTAGAGGGGTCAGACATATTGCACCCCACAGCTAGCGTATGCAAAGTTAAGTTCTAGGTAGGTGGAATGAGACCTCTGGCAGGAGGGAATAATCCAAAGGTAGCAGGTAGCACCCCAATGCAAAAAAACAGGAACTGAAGGTAGACATGGAAATCTAATCTGTTAACTAGACCCTACACCCCTGTTTTGACCTACCATTTGCATGATACCATCAATTAACAGGACACAGTAACTACAGCCCAGGGTGAGAATGCTAGTCAAAGGCTGGATTATGTAACATAACTCCCATAAGCGCCCAGCCTCAGCCTAAGAATATTCCTGCCTCACACATCACTATAAACATTCCCATAAAGGTCCTAGCAGGACTTGGGGATCTCCAGGAAGCCCTGAGCAGGGCCTTTGCTCACAGGAAGCCATGCTTAACATCCCACCCTCCGTTAAATATGCCCACATTCCCTTCCAGCTTTCACTTACATTTTTTTGGATATGGTTTCTACATGCCTTGGCTCACCATGACACTGCAACATATCATTGCATGCTTTTAGTTTGATGAAGGTCACTTTTGCTTTTATTGCATGGTAAGTTGATTTGTGTTTCACTTTACTATATGTAGTGTGAGAAACCTGAGGGTATTATCACTCCTACTCTCCTTGGATACTCTGTGCAGGTGGCCAGGGAAAGGCCATCCCTCTTGGATCCCAACCCTGGGGGTGGAGAAGCGAGGGTGGATCACCTGGGTGGAGGGACCTTGAGGATTAGGAGTCGGGTGCCCTTGGGTGAGACATGGTATCCCCTTTTTCCTATTGACAACCAATCTAACCCTCCCCCAACCTTTAGGGGCTATTATAAACCAGCTCCCCTCATTATCCCACATGTGAAATGTGACAATACTGGGATGAAGAAGAGACAACTGAGAGTGATGAAGATTACACCTTTTCACCACTTTGGTACTGGGACGAGTAAGATGCCTGCAAGGAGCTGTGTGGGTCAGGCATGTCCCTTTAATTATGGTCAGGCAAGGCTAATGAAGCATGCACACCGGCAGCCTGTCAAGGCGCTTCAGGTGTATAAAAAGAGACCAGCCCAGCAAGAGAGAGAGAGAGCGACAGGGAGAGCTGTGTCTGAGAGAACAGTAGGAGGCTGTGAGGAAGCAGCCGTGGTGGGACCGGAGAAAGAACCAGAATGCTGCCCATCATGCCAGAAGATTCATGGATCCCGATCTGAGTGGGCTGTGTATTTCCCACAAGCCTGAGAGCCTCCATAACCCAGCAGCAGCTGCTCGGGAGCCTGGAATGCAAAGGACACTGTCCGCGTCCGTCAAGCAGCTCCAGAGGTGGCGGTGTGAGGAAGGAAGCACACGGGGAGCAAGCACAGCACACACCGGCACATTTCACGACTTCAAAAGCCGAGAGGAAGGCACAGGAACCACTGGGGGAAAGCACTGAAGGCTTGTGAGTGTCAGGAAGGCGCTCCAGCACCGGGGCGCTCCCATAGGACCACAAGGGAACAACGGTCCGTGAAATTAAGCAAACAAATACCTATTGAATATCGAACTAAGTGGAAACTACACAGTAAAAGAGGCCGATAAAGGAGGCAAAATAGTACTTCTAAACACTCAGGGTTATATCAAAATGGCAGAAAAACATCATAATGATCCAACCTGTTACACAAAACTTAAAGATAACCCTTTACCTACAATCATGACAGAATGGAATCAAATGAGTACTGATTGGTATGAGAATGGCCTTCTTACAGAAGAAGAATTAGACTTTTTGAAGTCTAAACACCCAGTCCTTGCTACAATCTACTTTTTACCAAAAATACATAAGAGCTATGCAAAAATACCATCCAGCAGACCAGTAATCAATGGCATCGGTGCAGTTACAGAACCTATCTCAGCATATATTGATCATTTTCTACAACCTTTGGCAGCAAATTTAGCATCAAATGTACAGGACACTAAACACATTATACAACAGTTGGAACATATTAATTAGGAAGAAAACTATAGACTAGTTACTTTTGATGTCACAGCTTTGTATACCCGCATACTACATCTTAAAGGCATGGTAACAACGGAATACTTCCTTAAAGCAAGATCAATATCTGTCATGATCTCTGCTTCCAAAAGGTCAGGGTTTTCCCAACTCCCTTGGAAGCAGATCCATAACCCAGGTTCCGAGTGCCAACCAGTCCCAATTGGGACCTTTTGGACCCAGTCCAGGCGCCAGTGGCACCAGGCTCATAAATATGCCCAGTCCCAGCGCTGGAAGCGCCGGGCTCATAATGCTTGGGTGGACTTACCTGCAGCAGACCATGCTGCTTACTTGCCTGCCAGTTGAGCCTCTGATCCTCTTCTGTTTGGAACTACTTTTCCTGTTGGGTGGGGCTGGAGCCACTCCCTAGATTTAGAACACTGGAACTCTTCTGGAAGGCAGGAACTCTTTTCTTACCAGGAACTCTTTTCTTACTTAGGCGTGGCTGTGGAAGGAGACACCTAAGCACTACAGGAGGCTATTTAAACCACACCCGGTGGATGAATCTTGCTTTGCGTTATTCTGCACCCTCTGCAGCAGGACGCTCATCGTGTCTTCTGCATCCAGTCCTGGGCCTAAGGAAAAAGGCTTACCATCCTGAATCCAGTCTTCAGCAACACCTATAAAGACAAGAAAGAACAGGTTAGCATTCCGGCATCTGAAAGGCAAAGGCTTACCTACTCTTCGTGCGCTCCGGAGGTCTTCATACTGCATTCCGGCATCTGAAAGACAAAAGCTTACCAACTCTTCGCACGCTCCGGAGACCTTCGGCGCTGCATCCGCATCTGAAAGACAAAACAAGGTGCGTTTAAAGACATTGGGGAACTTTAATACTCACGTGCCATTACTCCTTTCCACATCTAATCCAGTGGGTATTCCGGCACCCTGCAGCCGCTCCGAACTCGTACCTGCAAAATAAAAAGACAGTTAGAGCGCATCGTGAAGCAGGCAACAAGCGCTTACTCACGTGCTTCCAGGCGCTTCTATTCATCACACGGGCTCCATCTTCAACTCACTTCAGCCCGTCATCCGCCATCGCCGGAACCCTGCAAAACAAGAGACATCGTTACTAAAGACTTTAAAAAGACATTTGAATGACTCGAAACTTACCGTTCGTGCAGTAAACGACGGACAGCAGTCCTCTGAAGTCAAGAGGCCTGCGCTACCTATCCAGTGAAGAAACTGGCTACAGCACCCTGCCCCGAGGCAGATGGAGAGCTCGGCATTCACTTACCCAAGGTGAGAGCGTTAACCTTTGGGGGTCTACAGGAGAGGAGAAGAGGAAAGAGATAGGGACACCCCAATAACCCCAGTTCATTAACCCCATATTTTCTATCTGCAGACATCTTACTCTACACGTCAGGCATACAGTGCACAGAGGTCCAGCCCAAAGAGCCAACCGGGTGCTACACATCACCTTTGAAGATACGGTAGTCGCCCAGTCAAGACCGGCGCCTCTGCGAGAATCAGGTGAGCGTTACAGAACGCAAAGCCTACCGCAAAACTCTCGCCCAGGCGCTATGGAAACCTCGGATACTGACCCCCTAGCCCGGTTACTTGGGGAACTAAGGGCAGAAGTGCATGCAACTCGTCAGGAAACGAATGCTCTAAGAAGGGAACTAATTATTTCCAAGGAGAGAACAGACAATCTTGCTAGACAAGTGCTACAGTCACAAGCCGGACAGACCCCGTTACCCGCATCAGGGGCAAATCTTCCTTCAACATCCTCTATGAATCCAGTGCAGATCAACCTACCTGGGAATGTACCTCTGGCTCCGCCCGAGCGATTTTCTGGTGACCCAAAGAGGTTTGCAGTATTTATCAATCAGTGCCGGTTGCACTTCTTATGCCGGCCAGCAGCCTTTCCAACTGATCAAGCTAAAGTAGCTTTTGTACTTTCGTACCTTAGTGGCAATGCGGCAGACTGGTCGATCCCTCTAGTTCATCAAGATGATCCGGTTC
Source organism: Ambystoma mexicanum (assembly GCF_040938575.1). Lineage (NCBI taxonomy): Eukaryota > Metazoa > Chordata > Amphibia > Caudata > Ambystomatidae > Ambystoma > Ambystoma mexicanum. The sequence goes on along the minus strand of NC_090923.1, from coordinate 1,468,563,163 downwards.
TCCATGATTTTCAAGCCTTTCAGCTTAGTATGGAAAAACTGTTCGCAAGACATTCACAGGGGCAGGCCTTGGACAATGAGCTTCTTTCGTTGCGACAGGGTAATCAAGACCTTTTGGCTTATATTGCATCTTTCAATAGACTAATATTGGAAACTCAATGGCCTGAGGACAAAAGGATTACGCTGTTTTATAGAGGTCTACGTGGAGAGCTCAAAGACATTTTAGCCCAAGTAGTGAATCCCCCACAAGACTGTTCGGATTACATAGACTTGGTCGTTCAAATAGATCACAGGCTGCAGAACAGGAAGGCCGATCATTCCAAGTTTGATGCTCGAGTATTTTCCAAACCGCCAACTTCTTCCAAAGGAGTAGACTCCGGGGAACCCATGCAAATAGGGGGTCTGAAAGGTCCTCTAACACAATGGGAGCGAGAAAGGAGGAAACAGTTGCAATTATGCCTATATTGCGGAAACTCAGGGCACTTTCTTCGAGACTGTCCGGTGAAACCTGCCAAGAAGGCAGTAGGAGCTGCAGTTACCAAAGTTACAAACTCTGAGCAGGGAAACGACCTCGCCCGACAAGAATAGAGGTCCTCTTGCCGAGCGTAAAAACCAGTTCCGTGACCTCGCATTTCGTGATACCTATGGTCCTCATTAGCCCTGATAATCCGGATCGATTACATGCAATTGAAGCTTACGTCGACAGCGGTGCCATCGGCAATTATGTGGATCATGAAATGGTTTTGAGGATGAATCTAACTCTTTGTCCCAAGGCTGTAAAGGACGTCATTACTAAGGTGGATGGTACGGAGATAGCCTACGGGCCAGTAACGCATACCACTCAAGAAGTGACGCTAGTAAGTCAAGATGGACACCATGAGAAGATCGTGTTCGATGTGATCAAGGCCCCTCAGTTTCAGATTATTCTAGGAATACCTTGGTTAGAGAAACACAATCCTCTGATCGATTGGCGAGCAAGAACGGTCCAGTTTCCAGAATGTGTCTCTACTTGTCACCCTCCACCTGGTGTTGCACTGGCCGCAATTTCTTCAGAGACTCCCCAGTTACCTCCCGAATACCTAGAATACCAAGATGTTTTCCGGAAGGATCAGGCTAACTCTCTACCTCCTCATAGGTCTTATGACTGCCAGATAGACCTGATACCTGGATCTACTCCTCCTTGTAGTAGAATTTATGCCCTCACCGAGCCTGAGAACCTTCACCTTCGACAATACCTGGATCAATACCTGGCAAATGGGTTTATTCGTCCTTCCAAGTCCCCTGCTTCTTCAGCTTTGTTCTTCGTTCCAAAAAAGGAAGGAGACCTTAGAACTTGTATCGATTATCGCTCCCTGAACCAGATCACCGTTAAGAATAGATATCCGTTACCTTTGATCCCTGAACTCCTGGACCAAGTCAGAAAAGCATGCATATATACAAAGCTGGATCTTAGAGGAGCTTACCACTTGGTACGAGTAAAAGAGGGCGATGAATGGAAGACGGCCTTCCGCACCAAGTATGGGCTATTTGAATATCAGGTCATGCCCTTCGGACTTTGCAATGCCCCGGCCGCCTTTCAATATTTTATGAACGATGTCCTCAGAGAGCTCATAGATGTATGTGTTGTTGTTTACATTGACGACATCCTCGTTTATTCTTCATCGGAATCTGAACATCGGAAACACGTGAAAATGGTCCTCGAAAGATTGCGTCAACACAAACTTTTCGCTACGTTGGAAAAATGTGTTTTCAACGTGACTGAAGTTGAATTCTTGGGATTCATATTATCACCTGGCGGAGTGCGTATGGATTCAAAGAAGGTCGATGCAGTTCTCAAATGGCCATCACCATCCTCCGTAAAAGGTGTGCAAATCATGTTAGGCTTTGCTAACTTTTACCGCAGGTTTATCTCCGAGTTCTCTCGAATAGTCCAGCCCATCACTGCCTTGTTAAAGAAAAACAAACGTTTTGAATGGTCTACCGAGGCGGAACAAGCTTTCCAGGATTTGAAGACTAAATTTATCTCTGCACCAATCTTAAAACACCCTCGCCCCGAACTCCCCTACATCGTGGAAACTGATGCTTCAAGCCTTGCCATGGGGGCAGTTCTATCACAAAAGGACCCGGTAACCTAATCAGTAGCATCCCGTGGCATTTTGGTCCCGCAAATTCTCGCCTCCTGAAGTCAATTACACGATTACTGACATGGAACTTCTGGCTATCAAGTCTGCCTTTAAGGCTTGGCGGCATTATCTGCTGGGGGCCCGACACACCGTTACTGTGATTACGGATCACCGAAACCTGCAATATTTGAAAACCGCAAAAGCCCAATCCTCTAGACAACTCCGTTGGGCATTATTCTTTGCCGAGTTTGACTTCATAATTACCTATCGACCTGGTACAAAGAACGGTAAAGCCGATGCCCTTTCTCGGATGGGAGTGGAAGAACACTTGATCAACCCTAAACCTGTACCAATCATTCCCGAACAAAGAATTCTGGGTGTAATCGCCACAGAATCCATAGAGGAAGTTAAGGATAAAGCCAGGCAACTTGTAACTCCAGCAGATATACAGAATTGGCATCTGCAGGGAAAGGACTTTGCAGTAAAGGACAACTTATTGTATTTCCAAGAACGATTATACCTACCCAGCACAGATTTACAGAAAAAAGTAATCTCTTGTTATCACGACTCTTTAATGGAAGGTCATCCCGGTATAGCCAAGATCTCAGAAAAGATCAAGCGCTACTTCTGGTGGCCGTCTTGGAAAAAAGATATCAGAGACTTTATAATGTCCTGTGGAGTATGCGCCCAAAACAAGAGTCAAAAGGAAAGACCAGCAGGCCTCTTACGCCCTATTGACATCCCACCTCGCCCTTGGCATACGCTTTCTATGGACTTCATCACCGATCTACCTCCATGCTCCGGATACAATACGATTCTAGTAATCGTGGACTTATTCTCCAAGATGGCGCATTTCATTCCGCTCAAAGGCTTGCCAACAGCAGCAACTCTGGCCCGAGAATTTCTCGAAAACATCGTCCGACTGCACGGTTTTCCTTCGGTTCTAATTTCGGATCGAGGTAGTCAATTTATTTCTCATTTTTGGCGAAGTTGCTGTCGGTCGGCTCAAATTGATGTGAGACTATCGACCAGTCACCACCCTCAGACCGACGGACAAACCGAGAGGACCAATCAAACTCTGGAACAGTATTTACGCTGCATGCTGCAACAAACTGAAAAAACTTGGAAAGATATCCTTTGGATAGCCGAGTATGCCTACAATAACTCTGTCCATTCGGGAACTGGGAAAACCCCGTTTTTTCTTTTGTACGGCAGTCACCCTCGAACCTCGGAGTTGGATCCCCTCCAAGATCTTGAAACACCAGCAGTAGACTACCTGCATTCTACAATCACCCAAGCCTTTAAGGAAGCTGTTTCTCACCTTCAAAGGGCTAAAGAACAATACAAGAAAGGAGCAGATCAACATCGGAAGGAAGCCCCTCACTATCAAGTAGGGGATCAAGTCTGGTTATCCACCAAATATCTATCTCTAAAAGGGCCACGCACATTCAACCCAAGATACCTTGGTCCCTATTCCATCACTACCATAGTAAACCCAGTAGCGGTCAAGTTGGACTTGCCCCCGCACATGAAGATACATCCGGTCTTCCACGTCTCTCTATTAAAACCCGTGCAACCTCAAATCCGACTAACCAAATCTCCAAAACCTATCCTAGTGGATGGAGAACTCGAGTTTGAAGTCAAAAGCATTCTGGACTCCAAGATCTCCAAATCTAAACTATTCTACCTAATTGACTGGAAAGGCTTCGGCCCCCAAGAGAGATCCTGGGAACCTGCTGAATATGTCCACGCTCCTCGCCTAATCAAAAGATTTCACCGAACATTTTCTGACAAGCCAAAACCCCCGGAGAAGCCCGGTTTGGGAGGGGCCTTGAGGGGGGGTGCTGTCATGATCTCTGCTTCCAAAAGGTCAGGGTTTTCCCAACTCCCTTGGAAGCAGATCCATAACCCAGGTTCCGAGTGCCAACCAGTCCCAATTGGGACCTTTTGGACCCAGTCCTGGCGCCAGTGGCACCAGGCTCATAAATATGCCCAGTCCCAGCGCTGGAAGCGCCGGGCTCATAATGCTTGGGTGGACTTACCTGCAGCAGACCATGCTGCTTACTTGCCTGCCAGTTGAGCCTCTGATCCTCTTCTGTTTGGAACTACTTTTCCTGTTGGGTGGGGCTGGAGCCACTCCCTAGATTTAGAACACTGGAACTCTTCTGGAAGGCAGGAACTCTTTTCTTACCAGGAACTCTTTTCTTACTTAGGCGTGGCTGTGGAAGGAGACACCTAAGCACTACAGGAGGCTATTTAAACCACACCCGGTGGATGAATCTTGCTTTGCGTTATTCTGCACCCTCTGCAGCAGGACGCTCATCGTGTCTTCTGCATCCAGTCCTGGGCCTAAGGAAAAAGGCTTACCATCCTGAATCCAGTCTTCAGCAACACCTATAAAGACAAGAAAGAACAGGTTAGCATTCCGGCATCTGAAAGGCAAAGGCTTACCTACTCTTCGTGCGCTCCGGAGGTCTTCATACTGCATTCCGGCATCTGAAAGACAAAAGCTTACCAACTCTTCGCACGCTCCGGAGACCTTCGGCGCTGCATCCGCATCTGAAAGACAAAACAAGGTGCGTTTAAAGACATTGGGGAACTTTAATACTCACGTGCCATTACTCCTTTCCACATCTAATCCAGTGGGTATTCCGGCACCCTGCAGCCGCTCCGAACTCGTACCTGCAAAATAAAAAGACAGTTAGAGCGCATCGTGAAGCAGGCAACAAGCGCTTACTCACGTGCTTCCAGGCGCTTCTATTCATCACACGGGCTCCATCTTCAACTCACTTCAGCCCGTCATCTGCCATCGCCGGAACCCTGCAAAACAAGAGACATCGTTACTAAAGACTTTAAAAAGACATTTGAATGACTCGAAACTTACCGTTCGTGCAGTAAACGACGGACAGCAGTCCTCTGAAGTCAAGAGGCCTGCGCTACCTATCCAGTGAAGAAACTGGCTACAGCACCCTGCCCCGAGGCAGATGGAGAGCTCGGCATTCACTTACCCAAGGTGAGAGCGTTAACCTTTGGGGGTCTACAGGAGAGGAGAAGAGGAAAGAGATAGGGACACCCCAATAACCCCAGTTCATTAACCCCATATTTTCTATCTGCAGACATCTCACTCTACACGTCAGGCATACAGTGCACAGAGGTCCAGCCCAAAGAGCCAACCGGGTGCTACACATCACCTTTGAAGATACGGTAGTCGCCCAGTCAAGACCGGCGCCTCTGCGAGAATCAGGTGAGCGTTACAATATCATATCTGGAACAGAACAACATGATACTAGAAATGCTTAACTTTGTCTTGCACTACAATATATTCCTGTTCAATAATATCATCTATAAACAATGCCAAGGCACTGCCATGGGGGCCGAATTCGCACCTTTCTTTGCGAACCTGTACATGGGCAGCTTTGAACTCAAGCATGCATGGCTACACAAAGCATTTACTGAGGAAAACAACATCGTCTTTTGGGGCAGGTACATAGACAACATCCTGGTCATATGGAATGGAAGCAAATCAGCATTGCAAGAATACCATAGATATCTCAACAACAACAACTATAATTTAAAACTTACAATGGAAGAAAGCATAAACCGGATCCACTTTCTGGACATGGCACTTTACATCGAAAATAACAAAATTCATTCAACACTATACACAAAAACCAACCTGAGGCAACAGCATTCTTTATGCCAACAGCAACCATCCGCCACACACCATCAAAAATATACCCTATGGAGAATTCATAAGACTCAAATGCAACTGCGCTCAAGACAATGAAATGAATAAACATATGGACATAGCAACTCTCAAATTCCAAAAAAGAGGATACACTAAGAACCAACTGAATGAAGCACTAGCCAAAGTTAAACAACGAAATCGTAAAGATCTACTACACAATAAATCAAAAGACGATAAAGTAGATAAACAACAAGACAAAATGAAATTTGTAACTACATACAGTACGGACAACAAGATCTTGAGGAAATTCCTACATAAACATTGGAATATACTCACATTGGACAATGACCTAAAGGATTATGTTGAAGAATACCCTCTCATCACATATCGGAAAGCCAAAAATCTCAAACAAATCTTATGTCCGTCACATTTCACACAAGGTATACCATCTAAGGGAAAAGTCCAACTGTGGTCACAAGCTAAACTTAAAGGATATTTAAATGTGGCCAATGCAATTACTGCAAATACGCAGAAAATGGCAAAAAAGAAATCAGCTTACCAAATGGAAAACATATATAATCATGAACTTCATGAATTGCAACACAAGTCATACAATATATGCTATAACATGCCTATGCACCAAGATCTATATAGGCAGTACAGTAAGACCTCTGAAAATCAGAATCTCAGAACACTTGTGCGCCATCAGAAACAGAGACAGATATCCTCTTGGAAAACATTTTGCAATGGAACATCCAAATGACGATACAGATGGGATAAGATTCTATGGCATGGAACAGATAAAAATCGGATAGAGAGGAGGAAATAGGGAAAAGAAACTCTGTCCGCATTCAAGCAAAATGGATATGCATTTTAGACTGTTGTAATGTCGGTCTAAACTTTGACACAGAAATGGGACATTTCATCTAGATAAAGCAAGTTTATGAGCGTTCTTAATGTCCTTTACAACCCAATGTATCATTGCTTTGACAAAAAATCAAAAAGTAAGGCCACGCTGTCAACAAACAAATGAATTTAGGAAGTGCACACAAAACCAAAGCATAGCAAATGTAAGTAAAAAAGCTAATGCAACTGTTAAATGGCATTGAGTATGAAGTTATGTAATTAGGGCAAACCAATAATATGGTTATATCTCCTGTTCCCTTTCCTTTAGGTCAATCACAATAACGTTATTAAGACAGCGTCTTAAACACAATGAACCTAAATCCCTCCTGAAGAACCATACAAATCGAAGTATGGTGAAACATGTGTAGAGTGTCACACCATGAGCAAATAAGTGTATTAGAACAACAAATGTGAATGTAAGTGAAGATTATATTTCCAACATTGGAACAAATATCAGAGTAACATATGTGAATGAAAATGAATCTAAAATGTTCCAACATTGGAGCAAATTAGAAAATAATGTGAAAAATAATTAAATGAATTATTTTTGAACTCTTTTTGAATACATTTATAATTTGAAGCGCAAAAGTGGAGTACTTGTGGTTTTTTCTTTTCTAACGTTTAATGTTGGCATTGGACAGTCGCAATGTCTCAAGCTCAAGCTCCACATGCAGCAAACAAATAGTTCAATAGAAACATAGAAAAAATCTAAAAACCAAGGTAGTTCGCTACAGTTGCATCAGACTGAACTTTTTTTGAATTACACATTAAAATTAACAAATGCATATTGAATGCTGAACTAAGTGGAAACTTCACATTGAAGCAACATAAGTGCACATTGAACAACTAACTGAAAGTAAACAATATTGAATATATGTGGCACCACGATTTAACTAAAACCTTGAAGTCAAGTACAAGGTTGTGCGACCCGTTATGGGTGGACCATGCAGTCTAACAACTGCGCCTAGACCGGAGAGCCCTGAATGGTGAAATAGGACACTGAGCAACAGCCTAATGAAACCACTGCATAAATACTGGCGAAGTGAGCCAGCAAGAAGGTCAGGTTGGACCTGATGTTTTGTTAAGTCTTTTGGAAAGACTGTAGCAAGTATAAATGGCAAAGTTGAAGTCTTGGGGAAAGGAATCCTGAGACTCAAAGGAATCCCCCTTGTTGAGAACGGAGTCTCAACACCCCTTTTGCTTTTGGATTGTGCTACTGAAAACTTGGGGAAGGGAACCCCACTGTTTGGTTTTGAACTGTATCACTCTGAACTGAAGAAAGGTAATTTTGAGACTTTTTCATGAACTTTCCTATGCTTGGGAAAGGGGATCTGAAAGAAAGCTTTGAGCTGGTCGAGGCTCAGAAATTTAAGTTGAACACTAGGTCGTTGAACCTTAACATCCCTGCACATTTGTTAGCTTTAGTTGTGAGGGCAAGGATAGGTTTTGGACAAAGACATACTTTTAAGTTGAACTCTTTGACTCAGACTTTCCTTAGTTTCGTTCAAGTAGGGAAATCCCACCTTAGCATAGGGCATGTTAGGTCTTCAACTACCCTGACATTTAAGTTAAAAAATATGTTGTTGGAACTTTCTGGTGTCTGTGTCTTACTTCATGATGCATTCACAGTAGGCAACTTCTAATTGCATTTGTGGCGTGGCCACTTCGTTGTGCCTGGGTAGTTTCTTTAATGGAGCATGCTATCTATAATACTCTGACTAGCCTTAGCTCTTTTTTATGTATACATTTTTCTTGTGTCTTGGGACTGTTAGTGTGAACCAGCAACATATCTCTAAACATTGAGTCTGATTAATCTTTAAAATCACACAGCACTTCCAGTTCTTGTAATTTCACTATGTAATCATCAGCCAGTTTGTGTGCTTTCTGCACCTTTGTGTAAAGTTGCATTTTTACAGCACTATATTTATCTTGTTACCAATCATTTGGGCAATCTTTTTACCACCTCTTTGAATGTGTTGTTGTCACTGGTGGTGGTTCTTTGGGGATGGAGAAGATGCGTGGATCATGTTGCCAAGTGTATGGCTTTTGATAGGGGTGACCCTTCTGACCCCAGGGCTTGTCTGACAGAACAGCAATTCTAAAAGACGGAAAAAGGGGGTTCCATCTTAGTCCTGAAATCAGCGACAAAATATTGAAGGAGGTGAGGGAACCAGACAGAATCACCAAGACCCGTTAATGAGGAGTCCTTACCCCTGACTATGCCCCTTTCCCGCAAGTGGATTCTCCACCTTTACTCTGTGCCCCACCACGAGACATGAGGAGTCAGCGGTACATGTTCCAGTAGACAAGAAAGTGGATGGATCCCTCAAAAGGAACCCAACTATCATTGCATACCTCAATTTATGCCTCCAACATGTCCTAGGCGCTTATGGACAATTTCAAGGATGTTTACTGCACAGCACTCTTGGAAACCATGCATTGAGAAGTTTATTTCCTTTCTGACCTGGCTTTCGATGGTGTACGTATAGCTGCATTTAAGCACGTTGTTAATGACCGGGGGACATGTGCATGTCTGAGACTGGCAGACTGAGTTCTCCTAGAAGTCTTGTTGTTCTTCTAATGACAGTCGAGAGGGCAGCGTTCTGCGGTGAACAGTTGGAGGAAAAGGTCCATGTTCACAAGGAGGAAAAAGCAATCTGGTACCCTGCAGCACAACAACACTTCCAGGCTCCACATTGCAAAAGCTACGTATTCTAGTTTTTCTAAACCTCAACCTTCTGCATCCTGTGGACATCCCTGGTTCAGGGGGAGGCAGATAGTCCTCTCTAGAAGGTCCGCAACAATACAATTCCCAAGATGTTAGCCTCCTGACTGGACCCCCTCTGCTGGGCCTGGTAGGGGACAGGCTAGGACTGTTAGGCCATGTTTGGTTCTGTACTACATCAGACACATGGTTCCTGGAATGTACTCAGAGAGAGTATGTCATTAGATTAACCTCTATTCCTCTTGACACATGGACAAAGAGCATTCCCTGGTCCAGGGATCCTTGGAAGAATGCATCCCTGCATCAGGATATTCCTGAACGTTGGGAGAAGAAAGCCACCTTTCCAATGCATAACTCCCTTTAGGGCAGAATCGTTAGTCAAACATCTTTCTAGCACCTATCTATTGGGCTACCCTCGGGGCCTAAATCTGAAAGAGAGCCCTGCAGCAGATGTGAGAAACCCAAGGGTGTCTCACCACTTAGTCCCTTGGGATCCGTCATCCAGGTGGCCAGGACACAGCCATCGTTTTTGGATCCAGTTCCTGGGGGTGGACCAGTGGGGGAGGACCCCCCCACACCACCACCACCACCACCCCTCCGGGAAAGAGAGAATCACACCCAGCCAGTCTGTTTACCATGTCCTGACATTAGAGTCAGGCACTTGCCTATAATGACTCACACCTGATTCCCATTACCCTTCCCCACTGGGATAAAAGGCAGGGCATGGGAGTAAACTGCGAACGAGGCGAAAGACATGGAGGAGCAAACATTCTATGGTGGCAACAGTATTGCAAAGGAGTGGTGGCAGACCTGAACAGGGCAGTGACAAGGGAGAGGCCCTTTACCCCGTTGTATGATGATCAACTATCTCCGAATGGTTGGCGAACAGCACAAGCAAAACCTAGCAGGAATACTGAGCAAAGCTTGAAAATCTGTGCACGATATCTGGGGCCCTCCTGCACGTCTGCTGGAGGCAGAGAGAAGTTACAGCCGCCGGAGTATCATCCTTGGCTCGAGGAACAAAGCCGCTGGTAAAGCAGCTTTGTGTAACCGGTGAGTCGGAGGGAACTTTGAGATACTGGTGTGCTTTTAAGTGAAGGCTGCGAGAGGCAATATTGTTGCAACGTGAAGGGCTTTTTGAAAGCCCCATATTGACAGATGCGAGTGAAGGCTAACCAGCAACAGGGAGTTACCGAGATACAAAGAAAGACTCAAGGATAAGCTACTGTGGAGTGTGGTCTGGCACTTGGGGTGTCCAGACGAAGGTCACCGGGGCGTCTTTGAGTGAAAGTGCAGAACTGAATTAACTAAATTCAAAGTGGTCATGCAAAGGTTACAGCAAAACCCCTTTGCACAATCGAAAAGGCTTTAAACTTGTTATTGATCATTAAGGTGAAGAGGCCTACGCCTAATCGAGAGGAGCCTTTACTTGTGAGACATTTCTGAGAAAGTACATGGACTTTAGCCCGGCTGAGGATGTCCACGTCAAAAGGGAAAGAGAAAGGTCTGAGCCCGACAGTGGGTAACCTGAAGTATTTGTTGTTTGTAAAGTTAAAGCATGTGAACTGTACAGCAGGATATTTCCCAGTGGAGGGACACTTGATCAACACGGAAAGAGAGGCTTTGCTTAGGAAGACCCTGCCTTGCGTAAAGGACTGCTTCCATGTGCCACGAGCTTCGAGTGTACTCCAAGCTCGATTCCTGTTCCGACTTGTACCATGCTGAGACGTGGGGAAGGGGAGGCCACAGTTCAGCAGTCCTGAACTACCGAACCCCTTGGACGTTTTCATTTAGCTATACACGTTTTTTGTTACACACCTCATCACCCCACTCCCTTTTATATAGAGTAAGGTTCGGGCATAGTTATTTTTTTACTACATGCCATCTTTTATCATGACATGACTAGGACAGCGTTTTCTTTATTTTGACGGTCGTAGCTTGATCCCACCTTTAGCAATTGGGTTTAGAGTAGGTGTTTTCCAACTCATGGAAAGTTCAATAAAAACCCTTGAACTACATTTCTTGTGTCCGTCGTGCTTCTGATACCATGCCTTCCTTAGACAGAGCACAAATAAAGCAAGCAGAAGGGGACAGAGGTCATGCACAACAAGCTCTGCACAACAATAAGGAATAACAAAGCCAGACAAGCAAACATCTTGCCGTGGAAACGAGAACAAGTGAACCCAGAACTGCAGTACTTCACTGAAACATCAAATAGTCCTGTGCAGGGAAAAAGGGGCAGGGCTAACAAGAGATTTTAAAGCCTTGCACCTATGTAACATGGACCCAAGGAAAATAATAGCCCTAGGCAGTTGAGTGTTGGAACTAGGAAGGGAACATAGTAAAAGGCAAATGAAGGTGAGCCAAAGTGTTGGTTTGTGTGGGTGAGGTAGGAATGAGTTGAGGAGGACCAAGAGACCAGGTGGATGAAGGACAGTGAAGACGAGTGCTGAGGATTTGGTGGCGGAGTTGGTGCAGGGTGTAGGTGAGGTGTTGGTTGTGAGAGCGAGTGGTACCGTTTGTGAGTTTGAAGCTGTGAATGTGTGAGAGTGATTGTAGAGAAAGTGGTGGAAGGATGTAAGTGCTTGGTGTGGAGAGAGGAGAAAAGAAAAGGGAAAAGGGTTGAGAAGAGGGGTGAGACGGGTGGAAATGGAGAAGGGTGAGTGGAAAGTGTGAACATCAGATTGACACCAGAAGGGTGGTCAGGAAGATGGAAAGAGGGTGTGAGAAAACACGGAAGTGGAGTGTGAGAGTAGAATAGAGGGAGTAGTAAGATCGAGGAGAGGAGAGAAAGGGACCCGGCTGAGGGAGAGAATGGACCAGAGTATCTGACATTGGCACAATAGAAAATATTGTTGCTATTTTTTTCTTTTTACATTTTTTATTGGTCACTTGTTAGGCACTTATACAATTAGCCAAACTGTTTCAAAGGTCCAACTGCGAGAACTTGGTTCTCGCAGTTGGTTAGGTTAGGTAACCATTAGAAGAACCCTGGAGGGAGCTAGATAGATAAGGCTTTGGCCATTAGGATCTCACCTTCGGTTGTAGGATTTATCGATTGCTAGTTGGAAAAAAAAATGGTTGTACAGGATACTTGGGTTATGGTGGCGGGAGCCCATGGACGGATGAGAGAGGGAAACCCATTAGCATGGCAAGCAGCATTTACAATGGATCCCTATAAGGGTCGCCTGCTTTATGATGATGCATAAAGCTGGCGGCCCCATAGGGATCTCCAGTATTTGTATGGTGCAGAGGAAGGGAGGCGGCTGAAACACAAGTTGCGTTCTGCTCCTCCTTGCCATACAAATGCATGAAAATGTGGCGTGGATTGACTTTTATACCTTTCAATCACGTTACACCACTGACAGCTTGCTTGCGTATTTTGAGATATAGTAGTCTGTGTTTTTGGTGTACAGTTGAAAGCTAATGTGGTGTGAGTCGATGATTTGGGCCATTGTGGCTATAAGGATATTTAAGTGGTGTGGTGAGAGGGCTGAACCTTGAGATAGTGCAAACTAGTTCATAGTGATCTATGATGTGAGAAGTCCTAATTTGACTTGGTGCATGCCGTCCTTGAGGAAGGATTAAAACCATGGTGGAGCTTGGTGACTAATTCATACTATCTAAAGTATGTAGTCTAGCAGTTGCTCGTGCTCAATGGTGTCAACAGCTGTTGAGCTGTCCACAATGCTCACAGCGGAGCCATGACCCTCATTTAGTGATTTAAGACGTTTTTTTCTTATGTTAGGAATGGTACTTTCAGTTCAGCGGTGAGCCCTCTTTCTTTATTGAAAGTTGTTTAATAGACTATATTTTCCAGGTGTGAGATAGTTGTCAGGTAAAAAACGGCCCAGAAATGTGCTGATGCAAGAGAGAGCTATAATTGGATATAGTCTCAGCGTGCATAATATTTTTTCAATGATGAGTTGAGGGTCATGCTTTAGCTGATGAGGAAGGAAGCCAATTGAAAGTGATCTATTGATGAAGGCTGTCCTGAAGGGAGCCATGTGTACTAAGCCTAAATTGAGGCCTTTTGTATTGCAGATATAGGACTTCAGAGATGTTATTTTAAATTGTTTTGAAGGAAGCAATCTAGATTATGTAATCTTCTGCTACTGTCCATTTGTTGAATGGTGTAATGGTGGTATTAGAGGATCGGGGACATGATCAAGTGGTGGATTGCATAATAGTCTTGATGCCTCAGTCTTACCCTTAGATGGCTGATTGTATCATTGAAGAATAATCTTAAATTGCCATGTGGGCATATGGTGTGGAAACTTTTCAGCTCCTCTTATTTATAATGGTAGGTGAAGGCATTTTGTGATGTTTGTATTCATGGTTCCTACCATGCTGCAGTATTTATTGAGGCAATAATGGAATCTCCATGAGCTTGGTTGACTACTGGCGTGGACCTCTCCTGTATACGTCTCAGTTACTAGTGTGCTAAGTATGTATGGCTGCATTTACATAAACTTTTGCTTGTCCTTTGAGGTGACCAGTTGGTGTTGCACCTATTTAGACTCATGACGTGGGCTTGATTCTCCCCCAGAGATGATAGATGTTTATGCTGCATTTGTGCTGGACTTTTTTTTATATTATAGCATTCAAATGATGGGGTACATTCAAAGCAAGTATGAGACCTGTCCTACTTCCCAACTCCTTTTAATTCTGTCTTCTTATTGAAATGAATATGATGAGCATTACATTAATGCAGGTTGTTTTCTTTCAGACCTCAGTGACTCTTCATGATGTTGGTGCCTGCTTTACTGAAGAGCAGTGGACGCTTTTACACAAATGGCAAAATGAACTTTACAAGAACGTGATGAAGGAAATTCACCAAGCCTTGCTCTCACTGGGTAAATTTGAAAGCCATTTATTTATACCCTTGCCTCAATGAATGAATACCATTTTGGTATCAAAGGAAGTTTAAAATAGCATTGCTGAGCTTAATAAGATATGTGTTCATACACCAGTATGTAATGTTCTCACTTCCGGTTGGTCTTCTCAAAATAGAGTTTACATCATGATCGTAAACACACATTTCTCAGGTTCGCTGACTCCAATTACCAAGTGGGTCCCCACACCCAAGACTCATTCCAAAATATTGTCACTGGCTAGCATGTCAGTAGCAGATAGTAGCAGACAGTTGTTTATCATTCTGGTGAGGGAGAGCTAAAGATAAGCATAGGCACCCTTTTCTCAGAAATGTGAGTTTGTGGTGCCTGATGACTGGTCCGTATAAGGCAGTGGCTTCTGCACATGGACAAGAAATAAAGTGAAATGTAAAATGACTGTTAGGGTAGAATATGCAAAAAAGAAATAATCAAGCAACATCAAAAGTCATTGTGTGCAACATGTACTTTGTATAGAATTCACAATATTTAAAGGCATTTGGGGTTAGTGCTTTGCTCGGCTGAAAGTGCTCTAACTCAATGTGGATTAACAGCATGATTGTACCTGTGGTGGGGGCATCTTCTGGTGCCACATGGGGATGGGGCACCCCTCTTACGTATGATGCAACGTTAGTGGCACTTATTTTTTTACTTTTTATTTTATTGTGTTTTAGTTTATTACAAACTTTGTATACACATAAAAGACCCACACTCCACATCAAAGCACATTTGTTTTCTCTTATTATCCAGCAGATCTATCCATTTGTTATCATATCATATCGATCCACTTTGTTGCCGTCGTACAAGTTCATGTATTCCAATGATGTTCATATCTCTGCTAAGTTTCCCGTTTCAGAAATTTCTAATATGTTATCAAGGAAGTTTATACCTGCACATACAAGCAACGTTTTTTCACCTAATACGAAAAAGTTCCACCATTCGTCTGTTGTCAATGAACTTGCATTTGTGATATACTTTCCTAGATATAATGTTTGCTGCATCTTTACAGCTGGACAAGTACATATCAGATGTTTTATGGTTTCTGTGTTCAGTCAATTTACAGAATCGACAGTTGTTCAGACAATTCATATCTTTCCTTCTATACATTACCTCCTTCGTATAGTGTAGATTTAATCTTAGCCGTAAAAATTGGTTACAGTGATACCTGCTTGGAAATTTCTGTTTGGCACCGTGTTTAATCTATGTGGATCATAAGTAAAGTGTCTTAATGTTTTGTTGTTTACTCTCTGTTCAACTGTTTCTATCCAGTCGCTCTGTTATAACTTTTTCTTTAACTGCATCTGGGTTCCTGATCAACGTTTCTTGATCAGTGTCCAAATCCTCAAGATATTTTTTACACCTCTCATTCCATTCACTCAGAGGCCACCCCCCAGATCATTCATAGAGGTATTCAAGATATGATAGGGCGCAGCTGCATCTTCCATCTTAAACGTTCTGTACAGTGAAATACTTTTCCATATCGTTATTGAATATAATGATTGTAATCCTAATTCGTTTCTTATGGCACTCATGGGCACACGTTTTGGTAAGTGCATGACACTTTTCCAAAACACACCTTCTAATAGGGACCAGTTCATACCTAATGCCGCTTCTGCGCCATATGTCATTGTTGGCATCACTTTTCGCTTATCAAACATTATAAGTGGTAGCATTGTGAATTTTCCGTATCTTGAATTAATTATTGATCCCTGTGAGGTGAGCATTTTCATTTTTGTTTTTAAAATATTTATCCAAATGGTTTCACCAGGTGTTTTATTGAATTGAATGCCCAAATATCTAATTGAATTGCATTGTTGTTCTATTACTTTTCCCAATTTCCTGGCAAATGCACTCTTCTTCATACTTCCATGTATGATGCTTATTATTTTAGACTTTTTCCTGTTGATAACCAAGTCGTTTTTTCCCTTGTATTCTTCTAGATGAACCAGTTTTCGCTGAAGACCTATTTGAGTACAATCCATGACAACCAGATCATCAGCAAATAGTGGTTTATTGTGATTGCATCGAATGCCAAGCATCAAATGCCTAAGCAACGAAAAAAAGTATTGAATGCATTTTTTTTCTTTTTTTTATGGCGGTTCCCCCAACCCCTGTTTTTTACCCCTTAATACCCATTAGAATAAAAATAAAACCTTGGCCATTGAGAAAAATGCATTCAATGCTTTTTTTCCGATGCTTTGTCATTCAATGCTTTATATTCGATGCAATTACTGGATACCGTATATAGTATCCAAGCAATATGTTGCCCAGTTATTTTCGGTGGAAAATCAGCCACGTTTTTCAAAGTTGTTGGCAGATCTGCTAGATATAGATTGAACAATGTGGACGCTAAAGGGCACCCTTGCTTCACACCCTTTTCAGTTTGACATTTGGAGGATAATTCCCCTTCTTTGTTTAAACATATTCAAACAGATGTATTAGTGTGTTAAAAACGCTTTGGTGATTTCTAGCAATGATTCTGGAAACTTCATGCGCACATATTCTCCCAGAGCTTTGTCCTGTTTACGCTATCAAAAGCTTGTTGGAGGTAGATGAAGGCAAGAAATAAGTTGGTTTTCTTTTTGATAGTTTGTAATTTCAGTGCATTCAAGATAAACAGATTCAGATCCGTACCTGTGCCATTCGTGAACCCAGTTTGTCTTATGTCCATAATGTTGAATTTGTTAATCCAGCATATAAATTGCTTCTGAATATGGGCTGCAAGCAATTTACCCAAACCTTCTAGCAAGGCAATGGGCCTATAATTTTTCGGATCTAATCTGTTGCCTTGTTTGTAGATGGGAACTATGATGCCAGTTGTCCATGCCGCTGGTAATTTACCAGTTGTTGAAATCCTTTGAAATATTTCATTTATCAGTGCGGCCCATTCTTCTAGCGCTTTTTCAAAGATATTATTTGTCAGCCCATCCGGACCCAGTGCATTAGAGTTTCCTAATAGCTTCACTTATTTTAAATTGATCACCGGTAATTTGGCCATGGAAGTTGACATTCAGAAGTAAGAAGATCACTCTTCTTGTTTGTCTCTTTAAATACACTCGTAAAGTGGTTTATCCACTGTTTGTTTTTCATTGACCCCATTGCTTAAGATACCCTGTTGGTTAGACGTTGTTTTATTTAACAGATTTCGAGTTTCTCTTCCATCTGTCAAGTGACTTCAATTCAGCAATCCCACTAAGTCAGTGCCTCTTCTGGGACGCCGAAGGGAAGCCCTTATTTATATATTTTTATGACCAGTTGTACTCTGGATGATAAACCCTTATATAACGCCCCTCTCTTTGAATCCCCCTGACCTCACTGAGCCAAGAAGTAGGTTTGTTTTGCAATTTAAAAGATTTATTGGAAAAATTAAACAATATATATATCACACTTTTATAATAAATTAATATTT
This sequence comes from Ambystoma mexicanum, assembly GCF_040938575.1. Taxonomy (NCBI): domain Eukaryota; kingdom Metazoa; phylum Chordata; class Amphibia; order Caudata; family Ambystomatidae; genus Ambystoma; species Ambystoma mexicanum. The sequence continues at coordinate 1,468,545,421 of NC_090923.1, read as the reverse complement.
GATATCACACTTAAGAATATGACAGTAATCAACAATGGATAATATTAAAATTGTACGCTTATTTAATTGCTTAGGAGTTGGTATAGGAAGGAAAAGGTAACTGAGAATGCTTTTATGGTTTCAAGGAAAAACAATGATGGAAAGAATGCAGTACAGAAATAAACTGATAGGGTTTCACAAGAGATAATATGTTCACTTTTCCCCTTGTGGCAATTCACTCCCCCCTATGCAATATAAGGAGATGGAAGTAAAGCACACAGTTTTCAGGACTACAATCACAATACAATACAAATTTCAGTTCCCCCCTAGCAAGTTTAGAGAAACAGGGATGGTTTTAAACACAGGCAAAAGTACTTTAAATGTGGTATGCAAAGAAGGGAAAAATATGCTAAAAATGATTTGAATTCCCGATAGGAGATTCAGGGTAGGTGATAGCTACTTAAGATTAGTTCAAGTCACACTCACGAGGATCAATGAGGGATTAGCAGGTTGAAAACAAATTTTAGCAGTTCAAGCAAAAGCGGCGATTTTGACAGGAGCTAATTGGACCAAATCGCAAATCACGGCACTTTTTCCGAGTGCGTGGAGCGCGATTACGGAAAAACTATAATGAGTAGTGTTGGAAAGCTTACATTCTTAGCTTTAAAATGAAAGTTAAATGTTGTTCCTAGCACACGCGGTTCCAAAGATACGGACAATTTTGTGAAGGTAGTTTTTCGAAATTAAAATAAACTTCAGAATGACAAAATGACACTTTTACAGCTTTGAAATGATAGAATGAACACACGATTCCTATGATGCAGTTCTGGACAGGTTCAAATGTTTTGAATCAGATTATTTTAAACTAAGAGATGGGTTCTGCACAGGCCTCAGGATACTCACTCCTAATTTTGGAAGGAATGGGCCTCGTCACGGATCTGGTCAACAGGTTGTACTGGACTTCTGGTGGCTTCTGGTACTGGTTCTGCTCGCAGCGGTCTGGTCTGGGTCTGCTATGGTTCTGGATACAGCTCTGCTTTCTGGGTCCGGATATGGTTCTAGCCCCAGGTTCTAGCCAGAATCAAACAGCTCGCCCGGCTGTTGAATAGTTTGGTTAGGTTGCTGGATTCTGAAGGCCTGCTGAGAAGAGTTCAGCTGTTTGGGTTAGGCCTCTCTGCTTTAAGTTCTGGCTTGGTTCTGGATCTATCTGGCGTTAAGTTCTGGATCTCTGGATATTGTCTGGATTTGAAGTCGTCCGGCAAAATGCTTCGCAAGAAAATGGAAAGTGAGTGTCCTGCCTGTCCAAAGCAGTCTCTTTTTATGTGTTTTGAAAATGGGTGTGTGTGTGTGGGCATAACTAAGCCTGCCCCTCACAACTTATCATTGGCCAAGTCCTCCTCTCTCCCTTGATTGGGGAAGGAATGGAGTGTCATCGTGATGAGGTATGTTTTATGAGTCAGAGGATCCTCCCCTTTGCATTTACTTAGAAAAATCAATTTTACCCAAAACACATATTTCCCAGATACACAGTTTGTTGAAATTACATGTACGCATTGCAAATGAATTAAGGTACATTTCTTGCCCAACTCTGATCTTCCTAAGAGCTTGGGTTCAGAAATGACAACTTATTTTCATTTTGATTGGTTTTCCAATATTGGACTTTTACTCAAATTTACACAGAGGTACACCCCCCCTTCTGGGCATATTATAGTAATGTACTATGTCTCTAGCCTAAACCCTGTGTCTGCAATATTAATAAATAGCGGGGTTCGGTCCCAGAACACCGCACAAAGTGGAGTTTGGTCTCAAATCGTGAGGGCATTTTCCATTTTAAGGACCCCCAAATTGTACATTTCTGTGAGCTTAATACAAGATTTTATAAGCAATTTAATCAAACATACATTTGGTGCAATATGAAATCACATATGAGTCTGGGTCCGCCCCCAGGAACTTGGTGAGTCAGAGATCACAGGCCTCTCCTTCCTCCAGAAGACTGCTTACAGTCCACACCCAAAATCAGCATACCCCATTCAATTGAAAGGGTCTATTATCTCTCTCCGCCAGGCTGCAGGGGAAAACTCCTCCCTCTCAATCAAAAGGGCCATGTGATATCCTGGGCTGTTGTGTGGGTCTTTGAGGTGTTAAGGGTTCTCAGGAAAGGCAACCCCTTTGACGTTTTTAATTGAAATAAGACCACTTTCTTTGCACTGCACAGTTCTGCAAGACAGCTCTCCTGTCAAGATTTATAGAGCGCCAGCGCCGGTTAGTGTCCAACGCCGGTATTGCACCTATTTTTGGGAGCTGTCTTGAATTAATGTCTTTCAAAAAGGGGATTTAGCTTGACAGCATATGATTTTTGCTTGACATGGCATTGATGTGGATCTGCAGTAGAGTAAAGTAGAACACTCAACCAGAGTTGGATTTTTGTTTGGTGGTTTCGGGCCCATGATTTTAGCAATTTTTGACATTAATAAAAACAGATTTTGAACAGAACCATCTTTCTTTGCACTGGTGGGTGGCAGGTCAGGCGACCATTTTGGTGTGCACAAAACTGCGCGGTTCTCCTGGATTCTGGCGCAAATGTGGGCTTTTCCGTCATCTTGGATTTTCTAAACCCACAGCACCAAATGTTGCAGCATAATAACTTGAACGTGGGTCAAGACACCTGACAAGCCCCCCGCCCAACTGCGCTTTGATTTCGAGTCGAGGGGGAGTCGGGTGCAAAGGATGTTTTGATCCACGCACTGGTATGTCCGCATCATCTTCTTCTGATTCTGCATATGGCACAGTTCAGCATTTTTCCTTCATCAGGGTCGATCGATCAATTCTCCTTGCCGGTCCTGATGGGAGTATTGGGCGGTACCCCGGGCCCCTCGAATCTTTGCTCTCGGTCCCCGGGTCATCCTCCTTGGTCAGTCTCCATGGTTTCATGTCTCCTAGGATGACAAAGCAAAGCGGCAATACCTATTCGTAGACATTTCTCCCCCACTATTGATATAGGGGGGCGGCATATACATTTTATATATTTTAATAAAACAAGATATAATCAGGAGACATTTTCATTCAAGAATCATAATATTTTAGAGACTATATGTGGGATATTTTAGGATTGGAACTGAATTACTCTGGAGCGGCCCCCTCTGGTATTGCAGAGGACTCCTCCAGTTGCTGCAGAGTGTGCCTGGGATGGCAACACTTTAGCTGATTGATGTGGACCCACTTGTCTTCCCCTTCCGCCAAACTGCGTTTGGGGATGCAGATCTTGTAGGCGACTGGGGAGATCTTGTCTACAATTTCAAAGGGTCCCTTCCATGTAGGCAGAAATGTTCGCTGTTTGGCCTGGTTCCTCTGGAAATTGCATAGATAGACCCGGTCTCCCACATTGTATTCTTTCATGGTAGTTTTCAAATCGTAATGGCTCTTCATGCTATCAGCTGATCTTTCTAGATTCCGCTGAGCATAGGCAAAAGCATGTTGAAGGTGTTTCCTTAAATTCTCCACATACTCATGAGTTGTGGAGGCATTTATCAATGTCTGCTCTTGGGTCCTGTAAAGCAAATGCTGGGGAAGCACCATCTTGCGTTCAGTCATCAGCTCAAATGGTGACATTTTAGTTGCAGATGAAGAGGTAGATCTGATGGCCATAAAGACAAGCGATAATCGGATATCCCAACTTGGTCCAGAATCTGCCACAAACTTTTTTAAGATGCTCACAATGGTTCTGTTGCATCTCTCCACTGCACCAGAAGAGGCTGGCCAGTAAGCAATATGTAGCTTCCTTTTAACCCCCAGTATCTCCCACATCTTAGTTATTACTTCGCTGGTGAAGTGGCTACCTCTGTCTGACTCAATCCTTTGGGGTAGACCAAAATGCAAAAAGATGTGCTTGATAATCAGGGCAGCTGCTGTTTCTGCCTTGCAGTTTGGGCCGGGAGACATTCCACCCATTTGGTAAATAAGCATGTCACCGTCAACATGTACTTATTCCCCCTAGAGAAGCGAATCACGGGGCCTATGAAGTCGATTCGCAAATCTGACAATGGCAGTGTCATCCCCCTCTTTTGGAGAGGCACACAGTGTGTGAGGGATGGTGGCTGAAATTGTGCCCACACAAGACAACCCTTCAAGTATTGGTCGAGGTCCTGCCCCAGGTGTGGCCAGTAATCAACCTCTCTTAAGATCTCAAGTGTTGTATGAAACCCCCTATGACCGGCGGTGGCCGCATCATGGGCGTGACTTAACATCAGGCTTCGGAATGAGGTAGGGACCACCCACTGATCATGGCCAGCTTGGGATTTCCTTACCAACAAACCGTCTTGGATTCGGAACATTTTTGGACATTTCATCAACACTCTAAGGTCCTCTTTCCCAATGTAACCGGTATCCGTCAGGGGAAAGTTCTCAGGGTCCTCAATGTGTTGGTAAAACTTACCAATTATTGGATCCCCCTTCTGAGCCGTGATCAAATCAGCATCTGGTGTCTCCTTACTCCATTGTGCAGTTGAAAGGTCATTGTGAGCATTTGTCTGGGACCTAGTGATAGCAGTGACCTGGATTTCCCCCAACAGGGACTCAATCTCTATTAAATCCCCTTGGATGGCCCCGGTTTTGGCCAGCTGATCAGCTAAGTCATTCCCAGTTTTGTCTGGTCCCTCTACTTTGGAATGACCCTTGATCTTTTTCCAGTAGATGGTCATCCCATTCACTGTGACCAGATCATCAATGTTTTGAATTAACTTCACATGTTTCAAGGGTTTGTTATTAGCACATAACATGCCTCTGGTTTTACAATTAACCAGGTGCTCCACGAACCCGTTCCATACATAATCTGAATCTATGATTATGACCAGTTCGTGGAGTTGATGTTGGACAGCAGTGAGGATGGCCTGATGCACAGCCATCAACTCTGCCACCTGACTACTTCGGGACCAATTTTGTACCCAGCGGAGGGTTCTGGGGACTCATTCACCCATGCATTCCCTACGCCGGCCACCAGTTCTTTTTCCCCGTTGTTGTCAACATGGTAAGAGCATCCATCCACTTAGACAGTGGGCATTCCCTCACACTTGTCTTCTTCAAAGACTTTGTGTGGGGAATTAAGGTATGCCTCCATGTTGTCCTTGATTTTTAGACTTTCATCCTCGAGACAGTTTTCTCTGGCACAATCATGCAAGTCAGCCAGACCTTGCGCTAGGGGACTCTTCTTGTTTTGGCCATATCTGACCTCCACAGGAAAGCCTTGCATTGACAGGATCCAGGAAGTGATTCAGGAATTACTCACATTTCCGGGCCGGATTTGGTCACTTTGGAGATATTGCAGAGGCTGGTGTGGAGTCTCCACTATGATGTGTTCCCCCTGGATAAACGGGCAGTAATTCTTCAATGCCCACACTGTTGCCAGGAGTGCCTTCTCACAAACGTTGAATTTTCCCTCCACAAAGGATAAAGTTTTGCTCGCATAGGAGATTACTTTATTGACCTTGTCATGCTTTTGATATAATACTGCAGTCAAGCATGTATTAGAGAACCCTATCTCCAGGAAGAACTCCTTGTTTCTGAGAGGGTAAGCTAGGCAAGGCACTTTTGAGAGGCTTCTTTTGAGTTGTCTTATTGCAACGGATTGTTCTGGACCCCATTCCCACTTGACCCCCCCCTTCAAAAGATGAATCAGGGGTCTAGTGATCTCTGCGTAGCCCTCAATGAACTTTCTGCTGTAATTAGTCAGTCCAAGGAGGCTCCTTAGTTCCCTCAGAGTTGTGGGATCCTTCAATTTTTGGAGGGCTTCTACTTTCTTTTCCTCAGGACAGAGACCCTGAGGAGTAATCTCATGCCTCAAGAAATTAACTCGGGTTCTACACCACTGTGCTTTTTGTTTGTTTGTTTGTTTGTTTTATTCACTTATAATGCGCACCAGACCCGAAGGTAGCCGGGCGCAGCAGTACAGAAAATGCAAAGCTTAGGTTGCAGGGTGGGGTCATGGGATACATACACTGTACAAATACAAAATACAAATATAGAATGCAAAATATCACAGTAAGGCAGCAGTTGCGGTTTACATGCAGAATAAATACAAAATATGCTCAAGACAGTCTATGTACAGGTACTGTGTGGGCGAAAGCTCATCGGTCAGGTGGGCAAAGTGAGTGGGACCATAAGATCATGATGAAATGTATGTTCTAGGGTGGGGTGAAGGATAAGTGGGCGCCAATAGGCTATTCATTGGCAGTCCTTAGCAGATTGATGTAGTTATTTCTGAATTTAGGGAAGGGCTGTGCCTCGCGTAGAGGATTAGGCAATGAGTTCCATAATTGAGCTGCTTGCACCGGGAAGCTACTACCCCCCGCCTTAGATAACCTGAATCTCGGAATGATGAGGCTGTTGGCATTTGCAGTTCTGGCAGGGCGCGAGTGATGTCTTTTTGTGAGTTTATTGCGGAGATAGCTTGGTGCTGCATTGTTCAGGGCTTTATGAACCAGGGATGCTACTTTAAGGTGGATTTTGTTTTGGGAGGACAACCAGTTGTTTTGACGCCTGATGTTTGAAATATGTGATCTTTTAGGTACACTAAGGGCGGCTCATAGGGCATTGTTTTGAAGAATTTGAAGTCAGTGGGTAATGGATTTATTTGCTCCGATGTAGAGGGCATTACAATAATCAAGCCTCGAAAGGATTAATGCTCTCGCTAGGATAAGGCAGAAAGAAAGAAAGTTTTGCTCCGGCAGCCCTCAACTGTGTCAGAACATAACGGATTTCCGCTATGTGTTCCTCCACAGATGAACTTTTAATGAGGACATCATCTACATAAGCTAGGTTACCCCTTTCACCCAGGTCGGGCATGGCCTTGTGTAGGAAAATGTTGAACTCATTGCCGGAGTTGAGGTATCCGAAGGGAGTCCAGGTCCATGTGTACTGCTGGCCCCCAAAGGTAAAAGACAGCTTGTATTGGTCCTCCCTACTGACAGCCACAGTCCAGTATCCATTGGTCAGGTCTATTGCGGTGAATACCTGTGACCCCTGGATCTGGGCCAGCCCTTGGTCAATGTAGGGAAGAGGCCATCGGGAAGTATGGACCCGTTTGTTGAGCTCCCTAAGGTCGGCGCAGAGTCTCCACTGGCCGTTTGGCTTCAATATCCCCAGCACCGGATTATTGAAGGTGCTGTGGACTGGACGGATTATCCCCCGGGACTCAAGGTTCTTAATTATTTCGGTAAGGGACTCCATTGATGCGAGAGGCAAGCGATATTGCTTCACAAACACTGGAGTCATGCCAGGGTCCGTGGGAATTGTTGTGTGGATGTCGGTGCGACCACAGTCATATGTCTACCGCAAAGAGATCTTGGAAATCCAAGAAAACTTGTTTCAACTTTTGCTTCTGTTCCAGAGTCACACAGGCATCAGCTAGGTTGACACTCTCTTCCACCATCTGCCTGAAGCCTGGAAAGACTTCTGGTTTTGCTATCTCAGCGGCCTCCTCCAGCTGGGTGGAGAAGTCCCTGGTCAGAGTGCTGATTTGGACTGGAGGCTTCAGGTGGGAAAGGCAGCCCTCATGGACCTGGAAAATCACCTCATCCCTTCTGAAGTCACAAGTCACATCTTCCTTACCATAAGGGCAGGAAGTGTACACCAGGAAGTTCCCCCCATGCCGGGTAAAGATCCTGTCTGGTGTAGTATTGTCATCACTGTCACTGTCAAAACAGTCCTTGGGGATTGGTCCTAACAGTTCATTTCCTAAATCAATGGAGAAATGTCGGTCATCAACCGCCATTCCAATAATGGTGCCTGCGGCTAGAGTGATACTCTTTAAGTCGCTGTTATCCACCTCTATTGGAATGGTATCATGTTCTATGTTGACTAATGGTGTTGGGTTTACCCCCAACCCTTGCTGTTGGAGAGAAGCATTTAGATGAATATAAGCATCAGGGTTTTTCAATTTTTGTCCTCTTTTAACTTTCACTTCCATGGAGAATTGTCGGGTCCTTTCTGGGATGGTGACTTCCTCTTTAATCTGAATTTCAACTGCATAAGGTAGCAATTGAGCTGACCTAAATGCTTTTTCTGGATCATCAAAGCCCATGGGATTATCCACTAATCGGGACCAAGCTTTGAAGTTTATTAGGTCCAAACTAATGGCAAAGCGATTGAGAATGTCACTGTCTAAGTAAAAGGCGGCAGCGACGTCTCGCACGACCCAACAATTATGCACTATGCTCTTGTTGCCAATGGAGATTTTGAGCATACACCTTCTTGGCAGGAGATGTTTGGAATTGGGTGTTTCTAGATCCATTTCCCATTTGTCTATCAGTTTGAATGTGGGAATGGCTGGATCTTTTGGGAGTTGGCGGAACATGGCTTCGCTGATGACGCTCTTACCGTTGTTCACACACACTCAGGCGGGAACAGAGTCCTTCCCATCATTTAACTGAACAGGGATGAACAACTGCTCTCCAATTTGCTGAACATCAGCCAGGCTCTGAGCTGATTTCACATCTTTCTGGAATATAGGAGTGGGAGTTTCTGATTGTGGATTAGTAAAGAATTTCAGAGTATTTCCCTCCAGTGTGGAATACCACCTTAAACTGGAGGGAAGGTTGATTTTCAGAAATAGAGAGGACCCCCCATCATCAGTCTGTTGTCCTACTGCTATTACTGTCACGTCTGGAATTTGGTTGTTCTGGAAGTGAAATTCTACTTGGTCAGATTTTTGTTCCACCATGTGACAGGTGCCGTTTAAACTAACATGGTTGACACTCTGTTTTAATTTTATTGGTCGGCTAGTCTGGGTCCAGAGGACCTTGTTTACGCAATCTATTAGGGGTGACAACCTTCTCAGGAGGTAATTCCCTAGTAAACAAGGGGTGCCCTCTGGAGTCACTACTATGACCGGGTGTTTCACTTTGTGTCACCCAATTTTTATGTCCAAATCCGCAGTCCCCTCGACGGGAATTTCCTTCCCGTCAAAGTTCTGAAGTTGTCCAGGAAGCGAGGTGAGAAGAATTTGGTAATCCTCCCCCCTTCCTAAATTTAGCTCATCAAAGGCCCTTTTGGACAGAAGGGTAGCTTGGGATCCCGTTTCCACCAGTGCCAAAATTGTATCCTGCCCCTGTACTTGAACAGGGGCATAGTATCTTCCCTCCTTCTCTGCAAGGGGGCACAGATAATGCACATTTTTGGACAACTGGGGGGCTAATTTTCTGGTTTTGGACATTGAGAGAGAAGAGATTTGGGCAAAATTCTGTGGAGAGTCTCGGAAATCTGAAAGAAAAGGTTGGCAACTGGATATGGTTTTGGGCTCCCCTGGTTCCGGTTCTGGGCCGCCCCCCCCTTTTTGGAGGCAGTCACCACGATGGGTTTGGACCAGGGGTTTTTGGTATTGTTGATAATGGGATAGAATGATGGGCGGCGACAGCTCAATCCCCACATCTACCCAGTCTATGGATGCGGTTTTGGGTTCCCCTGGTTCCGGTTCTGGGCCGTCCCCCCTTTTTGAAGGCAGTCGCCAGGATGGGTTTGAACCAGGGGTTTTCGGACTTGTTGGTTCTGGGATAGAATGATGGGCGGCGACAGCTCAATCCCCACATCTACCCAGTCTGGGTTGGAATCCTTTGGGACCCATTCTTCCTTGGGAGGAGTTCCCCCATCTCTGAAGGAGAAGATCCTTTTCCCAGGATCCTCTGAGGATCCCTCTCCCTCAAATTGGAACACCTGTACCTCCTCCACAAAATGGGTCTGTTTGGGTCCTTTGTTTCTCCTACCTCCTCTCTGCTCCTTGGGTGGCCGACTTTCAGCAGTAGGAGATTTTGTTTCCGGTTCCTGGGTTTCCCGGGGCTGCTTACAAGTGGGGAAGGAAGCTTGCTCCAAGACTTTACACCCCCCTTCCCCTTGTGCCTCCTCCCTGAGAACTAGTGGGTTATCGGGGAGCTGCCCCCGTCATTGTTCTGGAGCACCAGGCCCAGAGTTTGGGGCATTCTGCGGTGGCATGCTCATCTGAGGGTTCCGTTGAGCCCTCAGTATGTGACCCAGATCCCGTGCCATATTTTGGACCTGGCGCTCTAACTGTGAAACCCGCTCAGGCTGATACGGGGTTCTATTTTCTCCCCTGGGCTGATGTCGGGAAGGGTAGCTATCCCTTCTCTGGTATTACCCCGGGTTGGGAAGATTTGGGTACCCCTCCACCCTTGGCCTCCCCTCTCCCAGATTAGGTTGTCTGGGCTCAGGGAATTGGGGAAAGAAGGATGGATGTTTTTGGGGCTGGAAGTTGGGTGGATACCTGGGGAACAAGTTCTGCCCAGGATTTGGGGAAATTCTGCCCTCCTGTGGGAAGTTAGGAGGGAAGTTCCCTGGGTCAGCTGCTTGGCTGGATCCCACCCTTGGGCTGGAGGAGCCCACACATAACCCAGGATGGGTCGGTTTCCCTTGTAGCGGGGACTTACATAATCAGGGGAAGTGAGGGACCCCATTTGTGGGACTACCTCCTTGACTCCCTGTCTGTGACTGGCCCGATGGCCTTCTGGGCTTTGAATTATTCGGTGCAGGCAGGTTTTTAGGCCCCCCATCTCCAAATCTAAAATGGGGGCAACCTTCACCTCTGCCACCTTGGCAGCAGCAGGTGTGCTGGTTGATTTGGGGCTTTTCTGGGCGTTATTTTTATTTTCCACCGGTTTCTGCACCTCATAGATGCAGGTGACTTGCTCAATGACCCAGTCTAAAGATCTTTTCTCGTGAAAATCTCTCACGAGCTGGGTCATTATGTATTTGGGTAAGGCATGGAAAAACGTATTAACAAATTCTTTACTGTCCGTGCGCACCCTTTTTGTAGTCTGTGCAAAAGCACGCTTCAATTCCTGCACAAATTCTTGTGGGGCCTGATCCTCCCCGCAAATTGTAGGCTGCCTTGCGAGCCTCTTGGGGATTTCTGTGAACAGAAAAATGTTTCAAGATGGCCGCCTTATATGTGGACCATCTTGAATGGTTTTGGTCCTCCAGCCCCGCAAAGAAACTGGAGTATTCTGGGGAGAATGTCCATTTGACATACTGAATGCAGCTACTGCTGTCCTTCAAATGGAAAGTCTCCATCATTTGCTCGTAAAGCTCCAAGTGTTCCCAAACAGAATACTTGCCGTTCTTGTGATAAGGGGTGATGACACTCCTTATTGCCTTAATCTGTTTTAAGGGGTCCTTAAGCAAGGCCCTTTTTGCCTTACTGGCCTTTTTTTTGTTCGGGTAACCCTGGTCCATTCATCCTCTGACTCAGAAGCACTGCTCCCAGAGGTGCCCGTCTGATCTTCCAGGTTTTCTCGGATTCTGCAAGCCTGGGAAAGGCTGCCAGAATGTGGGGACCTAGTCTCCTGTGTCCTGGGCCGCTCAGAGGAGTCTTCAGATCCCTCCTTGCTGCCAGGATTTGATGGGTACCCCCCCCCCACTGACCTAACTGGGCAGAGGTTTTTAGGATGCCCTTAGTGGGCCTACTTGCACTGTGCTTGGGTGCCCATACCCGGATGCCCACCCATCCATTCCTGGGAGGTACTGGCCTATGAACCCCATACTTTTGACTGGATAGTAATCTGCCATCCCCGTGGCCCTGGGCTCATGTGCACCATGGGACATGGGGGTGGCAGAGTCCAAGGACTGGGAGAGATGAAGGCCTCTGGTACTAGGGCTCCTGAGCTTATGCTCAGGTGTTTCCCTTTCCCAGCGAACTTCATCTCTGTCAGCCCCTGCTCTCTGTTGCAATGCAAGAGCCTGCGCTTTCAGTTCCTCAGTTAAGGCCTTACTAGACTCTATCAGTCTCTCCTGCATGGCTACCTGTTGCTGGAGCCTATCATTGTGCTGACAGAGAGCCTCATTTTCTCTATGTGCTTCCTGGTTGGTCCTGGAGTACTGAACCAGTCTTTGCTGCAGGAGGGTTAACTCCCGAGTCCCATCCCTACTGGCCTGCTCCTTTCTTGCCAGAGCATCTTCCACCCTCCTGGTGTGCTCTAACAAGTTCTGTTGCTCTTTTTGGAGGTCACCCAGTCCCTGGAGGGCCAATTGATTTTCTTCAATGTTTCCTTTTAATTGGCAGACTTCCTGGCCTAAGGTGTCCCTTTCCTAACTAAGAGCCTGCATCTGTGCCGCCAGGTCGTCCCTCTGCCTTTGAAAGGCACCAGCTTTCTGTCGCTCTTCCTCAAATTCTGTCTGGGTATCCAGGTCTTTCAGAATCAGTTTGTTGCTCTCTGCCTTTTCCCTATCTAGATGACTTTGCAGGGTGGCTATCTGCTCTGTGCATGCCCTGTTGAAGTCCAGTTGTTGCTCCAGCTTTTTCTGGCTCTGCAGTAGGGAGTCCAAACCTTCATGGTACTCCTTCTGCAAGGCCAGAAATCTGGTATCCTGGTCAGACTTTTCCTGTTGCAGTATACCCATGTCCTCTTTGATTTTAATGAGATACTGTCTGCTCTTATTTTCTGACTCCTGGCTCCTGTGCAGCCTCTGCTCAGAAGAGACCAGGTCAGATTGGGCCTTCTCTAATGCCATCAGTTGCCTATTTGCCAGATCTTGGCCTTCAGCACATTTGTCCTGTATGGCTCCCATATATAAATATAAATATGCTGCTATCCTGACAATCTTGTTGTGCTCATCTTTTGGTTTAGGGGCCATATATAGTTCACTCAGGGCCACATGTAATGGGCCTTGATCTCTCCATATGTCTGACCCTGTTTCAGTGATCTGGGGTGCGATTGCCTGCAACCAGACTGTCTGGTCCTGATGAGCCCACCCACCTCTCACAAATAGCTTATGTAAGAGGTGTTCTCTGGCTATTTTGATATCTACCAAGGTCGTCATTCTGGAAATTTATTTCCTTCCTGACTTACAGAAGTTTGTATTTTATTTTGCAAATCAGACGGTTTCCTTAGAGCGTTCCTTTGAGGGGCGTTTTTACAGTGTAACACGGCGTGGTAATCCAACAGGACTTATGTATCCTGTCAGTTATCACACTGTATTAAGCTGCACAAGTGGTAGATCTAATCCAGACGCCCCGGCTCGAGCCCCCACTCTGTTAAGGGACTTCAATTCAGCAATCCCACTAAGTCAGTGCCTCGTCTGGGACGCCCAGGGGAAGCCCTTATTTATATATTTTTAAGACAAGTTATACTCTGGATGATAAACCCTTATATAACGCCCCTCTCTTTGAATCCCCCTGACCTCATTGAGCCAAGAAGTAGGTTTGTTTTGCAATTTAAAAGATTTATTGGAAAAATTAAACATATATATATATATATCACACTTTTATAATAAATTCATATTTGATATCACACTTAAGAATATGACGGTGATCAACAATGGATAATATTACAATTGTACGCTTATTTAATTACTTAGGAGTTGGTATAGGAAGGAAAAGGTAACTGAGAATGCTTTTATGGTTTCAAGGAAAAACAATGATGGAAAGAATGCAGTACAGAAATAAACTGATAGGGTTTCACAAGAGATAATATGTTCACTTTTCCCCTTGTGGCAATTCACTCCCCCCCTATGCAATATAAGGAGATGGAAGTAAAGCACACAGTTTTCAGGACTACAATCACAATTCAATACGAATTTCAGTTCCCCCCTAGTAAGTTTAGAGAAACAGGGATGGTTTTAAACACAGGCAAAAGTACTTTAAATGTGGTATGCAAAGAAGGGAAAAATATGCTAAAAATGATTTTAATTCCCGATATGAGATTCAGGGTAGGTGATAGCTACTTAAGATTAGTTCAAGTCACACTCGCAAGGCTCAATGAGGGATTAGCAGGTTGAAAATGAATTTTAGCAGTTCAAGCAAAAGCGGCTATTTTGACAGGAGCTAATTGGACCAAATCGCAAATCGCAGCACTTTTTCCGAGTGCGTCGAGCGCGATTATGGAAAAACTATAGTAGAAAGTCGGTTTGGGGCTTGATAGAGAGCTTAGATTCTTAGCTTTGGAATGAAAGTTAAATGTTGTTCCTAGCAGACGCGGTTCCAAAGATACGGATGATTTTGTGAAGGTAGTTTTACGAAATTAAAATAAACTTCAGAATGACAAAATGACACTTATAATACAGCTTTGAAATGACAGAATGAACACACGATTCCTATGATGCAGTTCTGGACAGGTTCAAATGTTTTGAATCAGATTATTTTAAACTAAGAGATGGATTCTGCACAGGCCTCAGGATACTCACTCCTAATTTTGGAAGGAATGGGCCTCGTCACGGATCTGGTCAACAGGTTGGACTGGACTTCTGGCGGCTTCTGGTACTGGTTCTGCTCGCAGCGGTCTGGTCTGGGTCTGCTAACGGTTCTGGATACAGCTCTGCTTTCTGGGTCCGGATATGGTTCTAGCCCCAGGTTCTAGCCAGAATCAAAGAGCTTGCCCGGCTGTTGAATAGTTTGGTTAGGTTGCTGGATTCTGAAGGCCTGCTGAGAAGAGTTCAGCTGTTTGGGTTAGGCCTCTCTGCTTTAAGTTCTGGCTTGGTTCTGGATCTATCTGGAGTTAAGTTCTGGATCTCTGGATATTGTCTGGATTTGAAGTCGTCCGGCAAAATGCTTCGCAAGAAAATTGAAAGTGAGTGTCCTGCCTGTCCAAAGCAGTCTCTTTTTATGTGTTTTGAAAATGGGTGTGTGTGTGGGCATAACTAAGCCTGCCCCTCAGAACATATCATTGGCCAAGTCCTCCTCTCTCCCTTGATTGGGGAAGGAATGGGGTGACATCGTGATGAGGTATGTTTTATGAATCAGAGGATCCTCCCCTTTGCATTTACTTAGAAAAATCAATTTTACCCAAAACACATATTTCCCAGATACACAGTTTGTTGAAATTACATGTACACATTGCAGATGAATTAAGGTACATTCTTGCCCAACTCTGATCTTCCTAATAGCTTGGGTTCAGAAATGACAACTTATTTTCATTTTTGATTGGTTTTCCAATATTGGACTCTTACCCAAATGTACACAGAGGTACACCCCCTTTCTGGGCATATTACAGTAATGTACTATGTCTCTAGCCTAAACCCTGTGTCTGAAATATTAATAAATAGCGGGGTTCGGTCCCACAACACCGCACAAAGTGGAGTTTGGTCTCAAATCGTGAGGGAATTTTTCCCATTTTAAGGACCCCCAAATTGTACATTTCTGTGAGCTTAATACAAGATTTTATAAGCAATTTAATCAAACATACATTTGGTGCAATATGAAATCACATATGAGTCTGGGTCCGCCCCCAGGAACTTGGTGAGTCAGAGATCACAGGCCTCTCCTTCCTCCAGAAGACTGTTTACAGTCCACACCCAAAATCAGCATACCCCATTCAATTGAAAGGGTCTATTGTCTCTCTGCTCCAGGCTGCAGGGGAAAACTCCTCCCTCTCAATCAACAGGGCCATGTGATATCCTGGTCTGTTGTGTGGGTCTTTGAGGTGTTAAGGGTTCTCAGGAAAGGCAACCCCTTTGAGGTTTTTAATTGAAATAAGACCACCTTCTTTGCACTGCAGTTCTGCAAGACAGCTCTCCTGTCAGGATTTATAGAGCGCCAGTTCAGGTTAGTGTCCAACGCCAGTACTGCACCTATTTTTGGGAGCTGTCTTGAATTAATGTCTTTCAAAAAGGGGATTTAGCTTCACAGCATATGATTTTTGCTTGACATGGCATTGATGTGTATCTGCAGTATAGTAAAGTAGAACACTCAACCAGAGTTGGATTTTTGTTTGATGGTTACGGGCCCATGATCTTAGCAATTTTTGATATTAATAAAAACAGATTTTGAACAGAACCATCTTTCTTTGCACTGGTGGGTGGTGTCATGATCTCTGCTTCCAAAAGATCAGGACTTGCCCGACTCCCTTGGAAGCAGACCCATAACCCCGGTTCCGAGTGCCAGCCAGTCCCAATTGGAACCTTTTGGACCCTGTCCTGGCGCCAGTGGCACCAGGCTCATAAAGATGCCCAGTCCCAGCGCTGGAAGCGCCGGGCTCATAATGCTTGGGTGGACTTACCTGCAGCAGACCATGCTGCTTACTTACCTGCCAGTTGAACACCTGATCCTCTTCTGTTTGGGACTACTTTTCCTGTTGGGTGGGGCAGGAGCCACTCCCTAGGTTCAGAACACTGGAACTCTTCTGGAAAGCAGGAACTCTTTTCTTATCTAGGCGTGGCTGTGGAAGGAGACACCTAAGCACTACAGGAGGCTATTTAAACCACACCCGATGGATGAATCTTGCTTTGCGTTATTCTGCATTCTCTGCAGCAGAACGCTCATCGTGTCTTCTGCTTCTGATCCTGGGCCTAAGGGAACAAAGGCTTACCATCCTGGAATCCAGTCTTCAGCAGCACCTGTAAAGACAAAGAAAGAACAGGTTAGCACTACGGTCTTCAGTGGCAGCGCATCTCTTACCTGGTCCATCGGCTGTCACCAACGCCTCGCGCTGCATTCCGGCATCTGAAAGACAAAGGCTTACCTACTCTTCGCATGCTCCGGAGGTCTTCGTACTGCATTCCGGCATCTGAAAGACAAAAGCGTACCAGCTCTTCGCACGCTCCGGAGGCCTTCGGTGCTGCATCCCGCATCTGAAAGACAAAAGAAGGTGCGTTTAAAGACATTGGGCAACTTTATTACTCACGCGCCATTACTCCTTCCCACGCCGAATCCAGTGGGTATTCCAGCACCCTTCAGCTTCTCTAAAGCTCCGAACTTGTACCTGCAAGATAAAAGGGACAGTTAGTGCGCATCGTGAAGCAGGCTACAAGCGCTTACTTACGTGCTTCCAGGCGCTTCTATTCCTCACGCGGGTTCGATCCTCAACTATCATCAGCCCGCCATCCGCCATCGCCGGAACCCTGCAAAACAAGAGATATCATTACAAAAGACTTTTAAGACATTTGAAGTGCCCAGAACTTACCGTTCGTGCAGTTAACGACGGACAGCAGTCCTCTGAGGTCAAGAGGCCTGCACCCTTATCCAGTGAAGAAACTGGTTACGGCACCCTGCCCCGAGGCAGATGGAGAGCTCGGCGTTCACTTACCTAAGGTGAGGGTGTTAACCTTTGGGGTTCTACAGGAGAAGAGAAAGGGAAGAGGAGAGAGGCACCCAATAACCCCAGTTCATTAATCCCGTATTTTCTATCTGCAGACATCTTACTCTTCGAGTCAGACATACAGTGCACAGAGGTCCAGCCCAAAGAGCCAACCGTGTGTTACACATCACCTTTGAAGATACGGCATTCACCCAGTCAAGACCGGCGCCTCTGCGGGAATCAAGTGAGCGTTACAGGTGGCAGGTCAGGTGACCATTTTGGTGTGCGCAAAACTGCGCGGTTCTCCTGGATTCTGGCGCAAATGTGAGCTTTTCCGCCATCTTGGATTTTCTAAGCCCACAGCACCAAATGTTGCAGCATAATAACTTGAACGTGGGTCAAGACACCTGACACATCAACCTTACATATCTTACATATCGCCCGAAGCATCTCTTCCCCTTGTTCCTGGTCTCTAGATAGCTGAAATGCAAGTGTTCATTTTCAATATTGCTGTTTCCTTTGCTTTCAGTCGTGATCTCAATGGGCCTGACACCTTCTTTATTTTTTTTAGATAATTCCTCAAAAGATTTTTTTTTAAGTGCTACCTCCGAACTGTATAAGTGCTTCGGTTTTTGTGCCGGATACTTAAAGAGGAAGTGCGCTCAAACATTTTATTGCCCCAAAAGATGGGCAATAATCAAAAATATATATAAAACATATTTTTAAAGGAGGTTCCTATGTAATATTTTGAGCAAATGAGGCTCAAAGTGTTTACATGGGGGCATCC
Organism: Ambystoma mexicanum; assembly: GCF_040938575.1. Taxonomy (NCBI): domain Eukaryota; kingdom Metazoa; phylum Chordata; class Amphibia; order Caudata; family Ambystomatidae; genus Ambystoma; species Ambystoma mexicanum. Next base: position 1,468,527,646 of record NC_090923.1, on the reverse strand, counting down.
ATTTTATGATTTGAAGCAGCCGCCTCTGTGCATGTTAAGCTCTGCTCTGGCGCAATAATCAAGCAGCAAAAGCCCCCTACTGGGAGCTTTTGCTTACTGCAGCCAGAGCCGAGCTTAACATGGGGAGGAGGCTGCCTTCACTTTCAATTTACGTTTTCTATGCTCCCCAAACCCAGGGAAGAACAGAAAACGTAAAATGAAAAGCAGAGCAATTATAAATACTTCGCTGTCTGCCGGCGGAGTTTCATAATTGCTACCACTTTCTTTTCTAGTTTCCTGTGCTCGGGGAAACTAGAAAAGAAAGTTGCAGCAATTATGAATACTCTTCCGGATGCCGGCAAAGTATTTAATTGCCTGGACTTTCCCACAAGAATAGGCGCGGCAATTATAAATACAACGTTGTTGTATTTATGATTGCTGTGGTTAGGAAACCATGGAAATCATAAATACAATAACGTTGTATATATGATTGCAGTGGCTTTACTTTGAGTCTCTCAGGCTCCCCCCCACCCGGGGTAGCCTGGGAGACTCAAAGCGGAAGCCACTGCAATCATAAATCCAACACGGTTGTATTTATAACTGCCGTGCTTTTCTTTTTAAGTTTGGCAAGCCAGAGAAGCCCGGGAAACTTAAAAAGGAAAACAAGGAAATGATAAATACAACCGTGTTGTATTTATGATTGCAGTGGCTTCAGCTTTGAGTCTCCCGTGCCGGGGGCACCTGGGAAGCAAAGCGGAAGCCACTCCAATCATAAATACAATGCAGTTGTATTTATTAATGCTGTGGTTTTCTTTTTAAGTTTCCCGGGTTCCCCTGGCTCGCGCTAGCCCGGGAAACTTAAAAAGAAAACCACAGAAATAATAAATACAAGCCCCGGAAGCTCCAAGCGAGAGCCACTGCAATCATAAATACAACAACGGTCTAAATTAAAAAATCTAAAACACTTACCAGCAGACGGGATCCTGACTGCATTCTCTGCTATCCAGCAATAATGAAGCAAAAGCCACCTACTGGTAGCTTTGTTTTATTACAGCTGGCTGGCTTTTGCTTCATTATTACAGCGAGGGCACAGCTTAACACAAGCACAGGAGGTTCATCCATTTCACAAAATGAAGTGAATTTTTTCAGTTTGAGTCTCATTTGCTCAAAACTTTACATAGGAACTTTTTTTAAAATATTGTTTATATATATTTTTGATTATGGCCCATCTTTTGAGCCAATAAAACTTTTAAGTGAACTTCCCCTTTAAAACTAGTATTTGTCATCCCATAGTAAGTTTATAACGGCATATACCGGTTTTCTACATTTCCACTTTTTGGTTGATTGACACATTTTGTGGTTATTGCTAATCATAGTTAGGAGTCCTCCTTAAGGTCTTCCATGTCGGCCTGTTAATGCTGGATTTAATAACGTGGCATAGCCATCTTACTTTGGTGTATCACACATCCATGTCTCTTGTAGACAGATAATGTCAAAGTGTTCCATCTTTGATGAATGGTTCCCAAGCAGATGTTTGAAGGCTTGGGTGTTCCATGACATGGAGGTTCCAAACTCTACTCTCCCTTTTTCTTGTGGCTAATCATGATGTTTATTTACAAGGACTCTTGAGACCCAATTCCAGTCTGTACGATTATCATCGAGATGTCTTGACGTTTTATCCATAGCTTGCTTATTGCATCTTATTTTATTTTCAAACGTAACTGTCGGACGTTTCTTCTCAAGGTCCACTTGATGTGCCATTTTTATATTTTGTTCTCTTTCCCAACTTTTTTGGTACTGATCTTTTCCCCCGCTTCGTGACCTATTATTATCCCTATCTCGGGTAAGGTCTCTTAATTCAAAACCGAACAATAGAATTAACGATTTAGCTGTTAGTAGTAACTCTTTTATCAAATGAGATTTCATATATAATACTACCCAATCAACTCTGGACTCTTTCACATATTCGATGATTGCAATGTCATCTGACCTCACTGTTCTCAGAGTTGCCACACTATGCAGTAGTTTCATTACATTCGCTATATTCATGTTTGCTTCATTTTTTTGTTGTCAAAATGTTTTCTATTACTAATTTGTTTTTTTCTGTCTTGTCAAGACGCAATGGTTCTTCATATACTTTCTCTTTATTTATGATTATGTGGCTTCTATTGCGAGGTTTTACAGGATCAAGAGTTCTAATATTCAGAGATCACTGTTGGTCTCTTTTCCGCCCTGGATGGGCCTCCATCATTTCACTGAGCTTTAACTGTCTCTGCGCCAAGGCCATACAGTGGGACGAGATGTTTTCTTCTTGGTCTTTATCTGTGATAACATCATGCTTCCTCTGATAGTTACTTATGGTATCTTGGAGCTGGACTCGGGGATGACTCCTTGTTACTTCTATTTGTTACACTTTCCGCACCACTTAATCTTGTGTTTTCATTTTTTTCTAAGTATAATGACAGACGTTCCAGATGGTCGTATTCTTCCACTTACCATGTTCTGTTGCCATTTTTTGTACTTTTTGAGCCGTCCTAGGGTGGATTATCTTTTTCGTGTGTTTCTTTCCTGTGCGGCAGCAACACATCTTGTAGCCCCACAGAGGTGCGCTAGAATGTGTTGCACTGGGTTTTATTATTTGTTGTTGAGTTCACATTTTTTGTCATCCATTTCATAGACTCCATCAAAGCATCCATCATGCTGGATTTTTCAGTATGTTCACCTTGTGCCACGTCACAGTCTGGCCTGCCGCTTCACGGAGGCCTCTGCTTCTACATCTAATCTCTCCCGAATCACTGTTGTAAAAGTCTCTAGATGCAGAAGTTTAGCGTGCACCATAGCATGCAAGGTGTCGTGGTCGTTTACGCTATTATGAACATCTTCATATAGCTTTAAGAAAGGATAAGTTGAGATGTTAAGTGCAGCAATTATCTCGGGAGGATAGCTCAGGGGCAACGTGCTCGCCTTGGAAGCAGACACGGAGGACACGGAGCAATACAGGTTCGATCCCGGTCGGCGCTTAGAATCCTCTGGGTATTAAGCACGTTATAAATAACCTATCATATCATATATATTACATTGTTGTGAATTTGCGTTGCTGCCTCACTTGACAGATGGATATTACTTGGATTCTGTTCACTATTCATTGACTGATTACTTAACGGTGAGTAGGTTGGCGAGCACTGCACGGAAGATGAATCTGGGTTCGACATTTGACAAATATCATATCCCTGGAAACGATTTTCTTCAGTCTCTCTATCATCCCGCACAGTTTCCGCCAATTGACCTATCTCTAGGTTGTCGCCATTCGTTACATCCTTCAGGTCATTTCGAAATGCACACATCGGAAAGAATTGTTGTTTTCCTTTCCTGGATCCAGCTGCTGGAGTAGATACATATTTGTTTGCATTTCTATTTAAATGTCTTTCCTCCAATGAGCAGCGCAATGACTGCTCACATATTCGTTCTCCTGTTTGAGCAGCATCTTCCCTCAGCCTGACAAGAATCCTAGTTTCGTGTTCAGTCCTATCTTTCTGCAATGTTCCCTGCCCATCACAATTGTTGTATGATGTTTACTTTATTTGTGGTCGCTTCACACCATCCACATCACTTACACTTTCTGCAAATTGTTCACTAGCTTCATTCGCACTCGCATTCCATATTTGTACTTTTTGTACTTTTACACACTTTTGCCTCTGTCGCTATATTGGTCGTTTGCTCTTTGTTGTATTTGTTCTTGTGTGCTGGTGGATGGGCAAAGTCTCTCATTCTCCGTTTCCAATTCCGTCCCATGACGCTCACAATCAGCTTTGCGCTCAACTTTGGTTCATGGTCGTACCTTCTACACGCCTCATGTTCAACCACTAGTTGTTACATTTTTCATGCGTCTGTGTTAGCGTTGATGTTTACGTGATGTTTCTGACTGTTTACTCTTTGTATACATCAATGCCTCATCAGCATGGAAAGGCTAAGCATATGTTACATCGAGCATGTTCGTGATGGATTCGCTGTCGAGCTTAGTGGCTTTTATGCATTTTTCAGTACAGTTGCGTACACATTTCCCCGGATTAGTGCAACCCACCGAGAATAGCAAGGTGCTGGGTCCAAAATAGGACTTTACAGGGTGGTTTTGCTTCCATTTCCCTCGGCTTGAATCGGTTCTGCATGTTAGCCCCTTCAAAAATGGGCCAAAATATGCCCCTATTATTACTGTAAGAACATACTTTGTTGCTGGTTGTGCCCAATGTAGGCCGCCAAGCCCCTATAAAACATTTGGTGTGGCCCTCGCTCTGATGTTCTCTCTCTTCTCTCTCTCTCTCTCTCTCACACACACACACACACCTCTCTCACACACCTCTCTCAGACCTCTCTCTCGCACAACTCTCTCAGACCTCTCTCACACACCTCCCCCAGACCTCTCTCACACACACCTCTCACACACACCTCTCGCGCACACACCTCTCTCACACCCACACCTCTCTCTCTCTCACACACACACACACCTCTCTCTCTCTCTCTCTCTCTCTCTCTCTCTCTCTCTCTCACACACACACACACACACACACAGACCTTGCTCACTCGCACACAACATCCAAAACGTCTTGCACACCCCTGTGCATACACAACACAACAGCACTTATATTTTCAAACTTATTTTTCCACATGGAGGTGGGGTTCTCTCAATTTGGTCTTGGCACCTCTGGACAATGGAGCTGAAATGTGGGGGCTGGACGGGGAGCACTGTTGGGTGGAATCTCGCAGTGGATAGGAGGGTAATCGATGTTAAGCTAGAAACCTCGTGTGAATGGTGCCACTTTGTTGCCACCACACTCTGCTCCCACTAGGTTTACTCCTGAAATCGATAATGTAAAGAAATACAGTGCCACCAAGAGTTGCATTGTACTTTTACGCTCTTTCCAGAGATCTACGTTTCCATGCGTTATGTGCAAACTGCAGTGCAAGCTGATAGTGCACTGATTCCTTTTTAATTTTTTTTATTTCAGTGCACTGGTTAATCATAACCTTAGGCACAACAAAAAAAAGTAAAACAATTCATACAATATGCTTATACAATAATTACTAGCAAATACAATAAAAGCCTTTGATAAAAGTGATCATAACACTAGTGTGCTAGAAAGCACATATTACAAATTTCATGAATACACTGTAAATACACTTGTGGGTAAAATAAAAAAATCCACGCCATATATAAAAAGCTGCAGCTGTGATAACCAAGGATGTGGCTGAATAGATAGAGCTCCAAAATGTATCAGAAGTGAGAAAATCGATGTTGGATCCATTTTAGTCTGCAGAATTGTTTCAAGTACAGGTTCAGCAAAACTAGCAGCAGGGACCTTGCACTCGGATGTTGGGTAGGGGCACAAGGGCAGCAACTACTCTTTTACTTCTGTCCCTTGAGATATAGACAGGAAGGAACAATGTTCCTTTGATCACAAAAGAATGTGCAATAGATAAGAAATCGGATTTGAAGGGAAGCAGTGAGCTTCTTGAAACGGGGTGAGTTTGCGTGACATTCTGACCAGGTTGTGGAGGGGAGTAAATGGAACAGTCACCGGGGACAATGCAGCAGTGGACATAAATGAAAGGACAATCAACAACATTTTTAAGTGCAGGTAGACGGTATGTCCAACTGTGTTAGGGATGTGACCATGATAGCTGTTCTTAGCAAGTGAATTTAAAGACTGTTCACTGGAGGTGGACCTAGAATCTGGTTATATGTGATTTTACCAACCTCAATTACAGAGTATTACATTTAATCGCGGCCATAATAACGATTTATTTTTCTTTTCTTTTTTTTGGGTGATGGGGGGGTCCCCACCATACCCCCTGTTTTTCCACCTTTATAACGCCATACCAACTTATTTTAACCCTTTACCCCACTACCCCATATATATTTAATTCATATTTTCTGTGTTTTCTGGTGTTATATACTGCTGTGAAATGTACCACTCTTTTATGTTTTTTGTAAAATGACTGGGTACCCTAGAACCCATATTAGACAACAATTAGAAATTTAGTTTTTCAGGAAGGATATTGATATTGATATTTTAATTCTATTGCGCTCGTACACAAGTGTTTCAGAGCGCGACAAGGCAAGGGAGGGGAACCGGGGAGAACAAAACAACGATCTTACTAGGCCCAGTGACTTTGAGAACACGCAAGTGCATGGTAGAGGGGGAGGGGAAAAGTGCATGGAAGGGGGGAGAAGTGGAGAGTGCGGAGCAAAGGCGAAATAGATAAATAATAATAAATAAATAATAAAGACAAGAAACAGTGGTAGTGCAGCCAGCAATTGGCAAGTGCTGGGTTTAAGGCAGCAGACAGGGTAGGTCTGATGAGTGCAGGGAGAAAAAAAGGTGGGGCTGTATGGGTACAGATACAGACCCCAGTGCGAGGGGTGGCCCGGAGGCAGTGCGGGAGGGTGGCAGGGTAAGCAGGTACCTGGGCCCAGAGGACAGAGGGTGGCCATGTGCACGGTGCCAAGAGAGAACAGATCAGCAGGGGAGAGGGGGAGCGAAGGCAGAAGCAAAAAGGAAGGTCTTGAGGTGCTTCTGGAACCAGAGATGGTTCTCCTCACGTTTTAGAGTGGCAGGGAAGCTGTTCCAGAGGGAGGCCCCAGTCGAAGACAGAGATCTACCCCCAGCTCATTTCTTTGAAAACCGACTGACCCAGAGGTAGAGGAGCGAAGAGCTCGAGAGGGGAGGTATTTGCGGAGGGATAGCTGAAGGTATTTTGGACCCTGGCCCCAGAAAGCCTTGTGGACAATGCAGAGGGATTTGAATTTCATTTAATCCTTGCATCCACTGGGAGCCAATGGAGAGATGTCAGAGCTGGAGAGATACGATCCCAGGGCTTGAGCCAAGGACAAGTCTTGCAGTCCTGTTCTGGATTAGTTGCAGAGGGTGGAAAGTATAAGCAGGTAGATTTAGAAAGAGACTGTTACAATAGTCCAACCTAGAGAGAACCAGAGCTTGGGCGACCATGAGCTCCTGGGGGAAGGAGAGGAAAGGCACAGTACCTCTGAGGAGGTGCAGTAGGAAGTTTGACTTTTTAGAGACAGCAGAGATGTGGGCGGAGAAGGAGAGTGTGGAGTCAAAGATGACAGTGAGGTCCTTAGTCTCGCAGGTGGGGGTAGGAGGAGGGCCAAGGGAGGCCGCCCAGAGAGTGAGGGGAAAGGATGGCGAAGGTGTGGCGATGAGGATGATCTCCATCTTGCTGGCATTCAGACAAAGATCATTGGCGGCACACCAATCTTGAATGGCAGTGGGCAATGAGAGATGAGAGAGGGAGAGGAGGTGGCCGAGGGCAGCCTGAAAATGAGTTGAGTGTCGTCAGCATAGTACTGGAAATTTGAGCAAAAAATGTCAATGCAGTGGCCGAGAGTTGCCAAGTATTGATTGAAAAGCCAGGGCGAGAGGGTAGACCACTGGGGAACACCACATGTAGAGAGGAAGATAGATGATAGGAAGGACCCAAGTTGGACCTGGGAGGGTTGATTAGAGAGAGGAAAGAGGTCAGCCAGGCCAGAGCCTGATCAGTGATACCCAGGTTATCACGAAGACGGTTGAGCAGGATGGTACGGCTGACCGTGTCGAAGGCAGAAGAGAGATTGAGGAGGATGAGGACAGAGGGAATGTTAGATTTAAGGTTGGAGAGCAGATCTTCACAGATTTTCAGGAGAGCAGTTTCTGTGCTTCTGGCAGCTCTGAAGCCAGACTGGTGGTCATGGAGACAGCCAACAGAATTGGAATGAAGGTGCAGCTGAGAGATGCTCAACTTTTCCATGAGTTTGGCCAGAAAGGGAGTAATGGAAATTGGGCGATAGTTAGCCAGACAAGAAGGACCAGCTGTGGGCTTCTTGAGAAGAGGATGCACAAGGGAGTGCTTCAGAGGCGAGGGGAAGGATCCTGATGCAAAGGAGTGGTTGTAAAAAACAGCAAGGGCCGGATACCTTAAAGGGAAGAATGCTTAGAATTGAGAATAGTTTTGAGAGGGTACAATTAATTACATCACCCAACACTGTTTTCAAAATCACTTCACTGTAACAGTTGTGTCTATACAGTTGGTGGAGTTGCATCTATCATAGACTACACTACAGAAGTGCAATGATGTAAGGAGAATTGGTGGCACTTTATCCCAAATGAATTCCAGGAAAATATATTTTTGAATACACTGGCAAACCTAGTAATAAGTGCACTGAAATGCTGAAAAGCAATTGTGCACTTGTGCCTCCTATGCAAGCCTATTGAAATGGGAAAGGCCCATGATTGAAAAGCAGGTTTGCACAATAAAGAATGTCATGTTTTTCATATGGCTCTGTGTGGCAGATTCGGCGCCCTTACAAGTGCTGCAATTAAGTGGTCTTCTCATCCGATTTGAGGGTCCTCCATTTAGCAGCTTTGGAAGGATAGAGGACTGAGATGTATTTTTGCCAGGGTTTGAAGTAAGATGTCTGTGGTGAGAGTTGAACTCGCAAAGCTAGGTTGGCAGCTAATTAAGTAGGGCCCGGTCAGCCACACTCCTCTACAGATCCGACCCTCCAATCAGTATGCAAGACCTCGATACGCACATGCTTTGTGTTCATTTGTCCTATTTCACCACGCCCACAAAAATCGGGAGCTGCCAAATCCAGCAGGCCTTCATAGCAGGATTGTTAAAGCCAGAGTCAGCAGGATGGGCATCGTGTCTGCTCAAGTTAATACAATTTGTGATTTTGATATTAGCCACAATTCTCCCTCAACAGCCCATTTTTTAAATTAAGTTTTGTTAAAAAAAGTCACATTTATATGAATGGATTTGGTTCACACTAACTAGGCGGCTTTTGTCACAGCACTCCCTTGGTACCGTTTATAACCCACAAATATTAAGAATCATCGAAAATATGTCCCATATTTCTTTTACATTTTTTCATATCATATCATGAGAGATGACAATTGAACAATTGCATTTGGGAATCTAGACTCCAAATTTGTATGCGAGCTGTATTACTTTTAGATGAGCCATGCTTTCAGCCCTGTCTAGTTTAAGTAAAGATTTGACAATAATATAAAGAAAGGCAATGACTCAAATGTTAGACATGATGAAGAAACCTCATCTTCAGATATTACAAGCTGCAATTAGGTCTATGACTTTAATTTTCTATGATTATGCTGCAGATTATCCAATCAGTTGTTGCAAACTATATTCATTTACATGTTGTGACTTTCAGAGGAGTAGCCATCTTTAGTTTTTCTGTGTCTGGAGGGAGTGGGGAGGGGTGGTGAGTGGAATTAGGGGTGGAGAGGGGGGGAAAACGTGAAGAAATGTAATCCTGGAACAATACGCTATTTTGTACACAACAACAGAAACTCTGGGCACCCACCTGTCCCCACACATTTGCTTATTTACTTTATTTGTGTAGTACAATACAAAAGCCTGAAGGCATGGGAGCACTTAACAAGACAAACAACAAATAACAAAAAGAAATCGAAGGACCAGATCGCAGGGCAAAAAATAAATGAGCAGAACAAGCTAATTTTCAATCCACGTTTGAAACTGGTGAGCGATGTACATGCTCCCAGTTCCGGTGTAAGTGCATTCCACAATTTAGGAGCTGCATGAGGGAAGTATCACTCTGCCACACAAGAAAGTTAGTCCGTGGAACAACCAGAAGACAGGTGTTGGTTGAGCGAAGTGTTCTGGGGGCAGGCAGCCATGAGATAGGTTTGTCCAGGTACTCTGGCCTCTGGCATGTATTTTGTCCTCTCCCGACAAGGAGGCTGTAAGATCCATGTGCAATTAACAAAACATATGCGTCGACAGAGTTTTTCACATTCAGCACGAGTTCTCTGCACTCCTCAACTTGAGAGTGGTTAAGCCGTACACTGTTCAAATTGCAGATTTTAGGCGATTCTAAGATGGCCACCGCACTGTAAAGACGTGTTTCGGTGTGCTCCGTCTCTACACAAAATCAATCCATGATCGGAACGCCTAAATGCCGGCCTCCACCTGAGAGCTGAGTTGGATAGACTCCACGACGACCTGGAATTATGATGGCCTGCCTCTGAAGTTGCAGAGGGGTCTCAAACTAGGCACGGACGCTCTCCTCTGCCTCATTCGAAGTAGCATCTTACGCTTGTGAAAGGTGGCCTCCTCGGTTCTGGGGCAGCGTTGTCGCATAACCTGGTCATCGCACCGGAGGAGATCTCGCACGAACCGGGGCACCAGACTGTTGCGAGGGGATCCCAGAAATAGCAGACACAGAGACACTAGGACCATCGCCCATGCATTGACTTTGGTTTTCGACAGCTCGTCACGATCAGCAGAACGTGACCCAGAGGGAGGGGTGAACTCTGGAAATGTTTCTGCGCACTGTTGATGCTTTAGGCCTTGCACAGGAGCAGGTACGTCAATGCCCCCACACAACGTTATTGCAGGGGCCGTGGTCCATACATGCATAGCCTCCTCTCTCGACCCCACCTGCATGCGAGCAAAATCCCTTAACGTGGACCATTATAGGCGGGTTCCTCGCCGGACAAAATCTGCATAATGTGCGACTCCATACGGCAGGGACACTGCTGGAACGGGCTGTACATTAGAACACAAGGCACAATCTGAACTCATCCAGGCAAGTTGGAACTCAACTTACAAGACTATAAATCTTTTTCCCCGGGCATACCAGACAGACCTGTCTTTCTGAGCGAACCACTGCTGGATCTGGCGATTCCCATGCCTGAAATAGAATTACGCATATGCAGAGGGGAAGAAAGAAACATACCCCGGCTGATCTCGCACAGGCTCACCAAACACCAGCTAATCCATTTTAAAAACTGTGGGCAAAATAGCCGGAGATACACTCAGCCAATAAGACGCCAGCAGGTACCTCTCCACCGGAGCCACGCAGCGAGGATACAGACATCGCGGCGTCTAAAGAGGACTTTCAGAACTTTCAGGAAAAATTCTCGCCGTCCTTTCAACTACAATTCTCTTTGTTCACATCTGAAATAGGCACTCACTCTCTGACTTCAGCAAGGAGAATTCCACTCTGGAAGATCGGGTCGACATAAAAGAACGAGCAATCCAGGAACAAGAATCCAAACGAGCGGCTAAAGGTCAAGGATTACAGACAACCTTGAAATCCACTACGAAGATATGGAAAATAGATCCAGATGGTCCAACATCTGAATTAAAAACCTTTAAAAACCTTCCTGAAACAGTAATAGACTCAGACCTAAGAGACACTATAACACACATCTCAGCGGATCTAATCACAGGGGAGTAGGCCATCAATATTCCGCTGGATTGGCTTCAGAGGACGGGCCCAAAAAGAACAGAACTCGGAGCTCGTCCTCTCGATGTGCTTGCAGCCTGTGCACTATATCCACAGTGGTGAGGAATTCGACACCAATAACCTACCATGGGACGGAAATCCAACTCTATCTGGACCTCTATCTGGACCTCTGTCAAATAACCCTCCAAAAGCGCAGAGACATGCAAGTTGTGGTCAAAACCGTACTGTCACGTGGTATCAAATACAAATGAACTTTTCCTTTCGGATTAACTTTCTCTATAGACGGAAGACAACACAGAAACACCTCCCGAGAAGCAGGCATTGACCTTTTACAAATTAAAGAGGATATACCTGCGGACCCATCAGAAGGCGGGATGGTTGTCCCACCAAGCAATCTAAACCCTGGGAATGGTCGTCTCTGGATAGACACGGGAGAATAAAGAGGGGCATGCAGAAAGATGACTGGAAAGCCCATCTCAGAGGACCAACTTCAAGCGCACCTATATAGGGATGCAGCAACAGAGAAAACGTGAAAATATAACTGATTGAGAAAGGGTACATCCGACTTTGGCAGAGATGGAGCATAACATCTTCGAACTTACCTGTTCAGGTAACAGATGGGGATTTTACGATACCCCTCACTTTACCCTGAGGAAGAAGATGATTCACAGCCAAGGGTTTTTACCCCAGGATACATTAGGTACTGTGGCTCAAACCAGTGGACCTCTCGGGATGGGACAGGAGGAAATGGGGGCTTGGGGAGGGAGTGTAAAGTTGAGGCGTGGAGGGAGGGGAGGAGGGAACCATTGTGCATGCAATATTTTATTCCATTGTGCAATATCAACCCTAATTAACACTTAATACGTGTCTGGGTGATCCTTCCTTCTCAGATTATATTTATTCTCTGGATATAGATTAGAAATGGAATACTGAGACCAACTGGTAAAATAATTTATGGAACCAACTACCTGTATATCAACTCGTGTACTTTCAGGTATGGAAGATTGCAAAATAGTGATGCATTGTCGCAATTAATCAGTGATCTCGTGTGGCACCATTTGTTCATTTTCAGTTTACAATGTAGCTCATGTTAATTTTCATTTTTATTTGATTTTTTTTATGACATCGTCTTCCTTCCTCATGTTGTTCTGACACGACATGAATCAACTGATCTGAACAATGGAAATGTTGATTAATTACAAATTGTTTATTGACAATTGAATTGAATTTGCATATTGTACTTGCAATATTTACTTATGGTTTTCTTGTAATATTTTGTATATTGATATATAGCCACACCTTGAAAACGACCTAGGATCGAAACACGTGACGGCAAAGGCAAACAAGAATATTCATTCAGAGTATTCAAAATTTAATTTGTACAAGCATCATATGCTAGTAGACATATTTACACAGTACGAAGTGCTCCATTTACTTGCAATATAAACAGCGTTGGCATCTGACACTGGGGGAGCTAGTGTCAGATGACGAGTGGGACAAGTTGTGGAAGGACATACCCAAGCTCAACAGGTCGACTCAAGTCAGAGAATTTTGGTTCAAGGTGATGACACAATGGCTTTATACACCAGGATCACCTGGGTGCAGGGGCATTGCTAGGGGGTGGCTAAGGGGGCTATAGCCCCTGATATTTTGGTTGTAGCCCCGGATAGAATCTCAGGAGCTACAGCCAGAAGACTAGCTAGCCCCCAGTCCCAACAGTTCCGACATCAGCTTAGCCCCGGGTCTTTTCCAGACCTAGCAACCCCCCTGCCTGGGTGGATGGGTGGAGGGTCCTTGGGGATTGGGGAGAGGATATCTGCAGGAGAGACATGGTATCCCCCCTTTTCTGGTGAGAACCAACCTTACCTTTTCCTTGCCTTTATAGGCTGTTATCAATCACTTCCCCCTCATTTCCCCTCATTCATATCACCATAGTACTGGGACGAGGAAGAGGTGACTAGGAGTAGTGCACACCAGCTTGTCATTTCAAAACTCTGGTACTGAGACGAGGAGGAGGCCTGAGGACTGTTGTGAGGGTCAGGCATGTCCCAATAACTATGGTCAGGCAATTGTAACTAAGAACTCACACTTGCAACCTGGTAAATGCTTGCAGGTTTATAAAAGGAGAGAGAACCAGCTGGCCAAGGAGAACCCTGCAATCTGAGGTGGAGCAGGCAGAATATTGGCCAGTGAAAAGGACACTGACTGCAGAGAAGCCAGGAAGACATTGAGGCCCGAGCGGGCCGCGAGAGGGTCTGGAGCTGTGCACAGCCCATTGCCGTGTGTTCCCCATTGGGAGTGGGAACACAGAGACTTAACCGATGCCGCTGGCGCTGCAGGAATCAATCGCTGCTCGCTGGAGCTCCTCAGTAGTGAGAGAGGAACTAGCATGAATCTGAGAGAGAAACCAGAGCACCCAGAAGAGAAGCTGCACACCGGTGAGTGACATGGATACATCACTCAGACCGGGGCGCTCCAGGGGCATGGTGTGTGTAACGGCAGATGCCGGTCCAGCAAAAGTATATGGAAAAGTGGTCTGGAGACCAAACATGAACTATTGAATACCAAACAAGTTGGCAAGCACATAATGAGTTGTGAATGCTAATCTAAGGAAAAGCTATGGAACAGATATGAGAATATCATGAAACAGAAAGTGATGTGTATTTGCGAACAAGTTAAATTTAAAGAGATCACGATTGGGGTGTAATGGAAGAGTTGTGTGTTACTTAGCCCTGGAACAGTACTGGATGCTGCAGATCAGAACAGCCTGACTATTGACAAAGCTGGGTACTACTTAATAGTAGAACAGCAGGCAATTGGCAGAGATATCTGTTAGATGGTATTAGAAAAACAGTGGGATGCTGCATATCAGGATTGAGGTGCATTGGCAGAGCTGTGTATAACTTACTTTTGGAACACTAGTTTGTGGCTGAAGGGCAGGTATTAGGATTATTGGCATAGCTGTGCGTAACTTAGTTCAAGAAGAGCAGTTTGATTTGCTGCTGCAAGTGAGAATTGCGGTGTACTGACAGAGAAGTTCTGACACTAATTACTGGAACATTACTTGAACAGTAATCGATGCTGCTGGTCAGGATTGAGGATTTTAAGTACTACTTAATACTACTTTACGGGACCAGCGGATAGGGTAAACTGCAGGTTAACATTGAGGTGTATTGGCAGTGATGTCTGTTACGTATACTGAAACAGCAGTGTGTAACTGCAGGTCTGGACTGAGGTGTATTGGCAGACCTCCTGTCTATCTATTATTTAGTACTGGAACAAGGGATGCTGCAGGTCACGGTTGGGGTATACTGACAGAGTTGTATGGGTCTTGGAGAGGCAAGCTATCTCCGTAAATTGCACATCCTGCTTCGTACATTCGAAGCCATTAGACATCAGAACTATGCCTCTAAATTCCCCTTTCTGCACCCTATGGGGCCAGGCTTTAGACAGCAGAGCTATATCCTAAAATGCATATACTATACCTTACATGATCAAGATTTAGACAGAAGATCTATCTCCCTGACCTAGGAGGCCCAGGGCCGCAAGAAGGTAACAAATGAGCAGGCAAGCAAAGGGAGCCCACTCGGCAAAAACGTGTCTTGGTCTTAGTTTTTTTAATTTACTTCAAACCTACACAAACACAATTCTCTGAAATTCACTGCACAAACCATCCCAAATTGTCCAAAGTCATCAATCTTAGAGCAGAAAATCAGAACACCCCACTCACCATTCCCGCAGAAAATCATACCATCTCCTATAGCTGTAACTGGATGACTTGGTACATTTGTGGCTCCCGCTGAACTCCTGTCGAGCCAGCTCACACCTTATGTCTTTTCCCATCCCTGACTGCCCCTCCCTAGCCCTAGAAGACCAGCCCTTAAAATTAGATGAATTCTGCTGCCGCCTTGTGCCCTGGTTTCATAATTTAGCTCGGGCATAAAGCTGTGTGAAGCACTTGGGCTGAGACCCTTCCTTACCTAGCAAGTGGCCAGAGAGACTGTAAATTCGAGATTGCAGTATTATTGGACTGTCCATCCTATCGCCACCCTAACCACCCTTACTCTCACTGCTAGCATGCTTTTCTTCGCCTTCCAGAAGACGCTGCCCATCACATAAGGCCCATGGTTGGTGAACTCTAGTTGTGGGGCACTTTGAGAAATCCACGCTCCACCTTCTATCTTTTCTGCTCCTCATTTCATCATGATAAACCCCTGGCAGGGTTGCAGCACCACCGCAAATGCACAGTTCTGATGCCTCAACACCTGGTGAGTTGTGACCCTGGTAGAGTGTGGGGAATTCCCAGCAGACCACTGAGCCTGGCACCTGAGCATATTCTAGTGAGGGTTGAGACATTACTCAGCCCGCCAACCAACAGACTAAGGAAGGTGAAATGGACACCTGTGGTCATCAAATGTCAAGCATATCTACCCTTGAACCAAAAGTTATTTCCTCCCATTAACCTTCACATGTAGCTTATGGTGAGGTACAATTTCAAGCTACTGGCCAGCCATAAAAAGAACTTGCTACCTCAATTCTCTCTCTATATATATATACAGACAGCAATGCAATACTGTTTTCATAGACTTCAATTAAAAGGTTTGCATTTTGTTTGTGCACTTTTGGTGGAAATCAGCCAATTACATATACATGTATATGTGGGGGTAGGGGAATAGGGGGTGGGGATGTGAGGTTGAGGTTGTAGGGGTGGGGGCTAGGGTTAAGAGGTGGAGCCCGCCATTTAAAAATAAAAATAACAAATTAATAAAAAACTGGTCAATTAATGAGGACCAAAAAAAGTGCACTAAAACAAATGCAGACTTTTAAATAGCAATCTATGAAAACACATAGAACCAGCCAGCACACCATTTATTACTCACCAAGAGTCATAGTGGAGAGTACAGGTTTTGCATCCTGATGAGTACAGCTTGCAGACTTCCCACTCCACCCAATTCGCAGATCCTTGTTTTGTTGTGCATAAGGTACAATGTATCAATGAGAGAGAGAGGGAATGTGAGCTAGTACAAGCCAATGCAGGGTTGCAGGTTGTTTTGTCTTGTGAAACCTACTACCCTTATACCCAGACTAACCATCTTCAACCAGTTTTATATTTTTTTTCAACCAGACTTTTTATTGGCATTTTGTAAGTCAAACACACTTCATGCAATATTCATGTCATAATGCAGAACGAGCAACAAAAAAAAAAACATTGAACATCAATAACATGACCTCAAGTGAGGTGAAGGGATTCGGGGATGGGAGGGAAATATTCGGGGGAGATCAGGGAGTGGGATCGCTGCAGTCTTGGATTAACGCTACAGGGAACTGAGAACTGAGACCGGTGGTGGCCGTGGGCTAGGTGGCTGCAAATGAGGACTGAGGGGACTAGTCCTCCCCTGCCAACTATCAGAGGGACGGCGGCTGTCTGACAATCCCAGGAAACCTATGCACATAGTCTAGGAAGGGGGACCAGGTCCTATAAAACGTAGCCTTGTTACCAAAACGGAGGACCGTGATCTTCTCGGCTGCAGCAATGTCCCAACACTTTGTCCACCACAAGGAGGTCGCTGGGCCCTCCGAGAGCTTCCACAGACTGGCAATCGAAATTGTGGCTGCTGTCAATAGCTGCGTGCAAAGGTCCGCCAACATGTCCCTCTCCCGTGTCGCCCAACGAGACAATGCCCGGATCCCAGGCGATCGTCAGGCCGGTGATTAACTTAATCTGTTCCAAGATTTCCCTCCAGAAACGGGCCGCCTTCGGACATGTCCAAAGGAGATGAAACAGTGTTCCAGTGTCCATGCAGCCTCTCCAGCATTGCAGTGGTATGACGGGGTTGCATTTGTGTAGGATCTCCAGCGTCAGGTACCACCTGTAGCAGGCCTTTATAGCTCCTTCTTTATTTGTGACACATTTAGAGGCCTTGTGGATTCTTGCCCGGATTCGATTCCAGCTTGCCGCTTCCAGTTCTCTGCCTATGTCTCGCTCCCATCGCTTCATGTAAGGTTCCTTCAAGTCGGGAGGAGCTCTGTCCAATAGCTTGTACAGGGTCGAGATTTTACCCCTAGGCGGAGTCGTGGTTAGTGTGCATTCCAGCGTTGTTAGCTCTCTATTCCCGTTTTTTCTCATCAGGTCATGTGTCAACCAGTGCCGGAGCTGGGCGTAGTGGAACCTTTCGCTTTCCGAGATCTGAAATTTCTCTTTGCAGCCCTCGAAGGTGAGTAGGTTGCCTGCCGATATAGAATTCTGCAATGCATTTCAGGCCGCCTGCCTTCCATCTTGAAAATGCATTTTGCTCCAGGCCAGGGGTGAAGTCCGGATTCTCCCAGATCAGAGTGAGTGGGCCCACCGTGCTCATGCAGTTCCATTTCCTGGCCGCTTGCGTCCAACTCTGCACTGTATTCCTAGTTGACAAGAGGGGCCCCGAGGTTGTGGGGTTCCTGGGGCAGGCAATGTGCGGGAGGGATTCCAGTGAGAAGTGACTCCAATCCTCCTCCAGTCAAGAGCTGGGCTGCCGGGCAGTACTTATCCACCTCCGGGACCCCCAGACCCAGGGTTTCTGAGAAGAACCCGTCTGGCAATGCACGGCTTCTTACCCCCGAGGACAAACTTTAAAATGTTGGCCTGCAGTTTCTGTCTGTCTTCTTGGGAATTGTTACTGGAAGCGTCAGGCAGTGGAACAGCAGTCTCGGAACTAAGTTCATTTTCAGTGCTGCAATTCTTCCCATCCACGATCTCTCCTGATTTTGCCAACGAGCCATGTCCGACTGTAAGTCTTTGAGGAGTTGTATGCCCAGGTAGCTAAGGTGAGATCTGGCCCATGGGATCGGGAACTTTTAAACTACACACACAAATCCCCCACCAACAGCAACCACAGGGCTAGCTATAAGCACCTAAACAGTAATTGAACTCTGGCTAAACTCTCCTCTTTAGTACTGTCACGCCATCCTGCGCCAGCTGAGAACCAGATACAAAGTGCTGTAGTCTATTAGATCTTGGTCTCTTCCCTATGGATAACATACTCCCAAGTGTTTCTGCCAAACCCATAGAAAGCGGATCGGCACACAGGAACTGGGTACTATTGACCAGCACTCCTCTCCCCACTCAC
The DNA here is from genome assembly GCF_040938575.1 of Ambystoma mexicanum. Lineage (NCBI taxonomy): Eukaryota > Metazoa > Chordata > Amphibia > Caudata > Ambystomatidae > Ambystoma > Ambystoma mexicanum. The sequence goes on along the minus strand of NC_090923.1, from coordinate 1,468,509,271 downwards.
CATAGGCCCCACTGCGCACACGTGGGGACTGACACAAAAAAGAAGCCAAGAAGGTTTTTTTAAAACCATGGTCCCGCCCTGCACTGATCTCCCACTAGGGGATATGCTGCACCTGAGGGAGGAAAGCAATTCCACAACAACCAATCACACACCAGCAATATTATTGATGCATGCAGGCAGGCCCTTAACCCCAGAGCAGTACTAGATAATGCGTTGATAGAGTATGCAAGAGATGTCTCAGGAAGAGGACCTTTAGGCATTTGAAAAGGGAAATTGTGGCTGGATTTTGGATCTAGCTGGCAATTCCTGAAGTAGGCTTTAGAGAGAGTTTAGAGGGACTATGGAGAGCGAGCAGTAGGCTGAAGACGAGACTGTGGAAAGGCCTTGGTAGATGGTTTGTGGAAATACTCATGAGGGTTTGGAGGAATTGCTCTGGAGGTGGTAGGTGGAAGTCATGTGGAAAAGGTTGGATGCTAGGAGGAGATACACGAGGTTAGTGAGTTGGTAGCTTGCAGGAGCATGACTGAATGAGAGGGCACGCTTAGGCCAAGGCTCGGGTTAGGGTGAGACCCTGATCAGAAGGGTCCATGATGGGTGAAGAACTAAAATATGGAATGATGTTGAGGGGGACCAGAAGAGAAGAGGGATTGTGGAGCAGGCAGAAATCAGGAATCTAGGAAAGGGAGGGGATATGTTTCCCTTAAACTCATCTGTGGAAACTGGGGCTGGCAAACTCAAATGGCTGTGTCTTAAAGTGGAAGAAAAAATGAAATTGTATCTACAGTTCTTTAAGGAGACACAGCGACATCTAACAGATCTGCAAGAAGGAACAGAGGTGGTTGTATCCCACCAAAAGAAACCTAGAGCTTGTGAGTGACATGGGAGTACTGGGAAATATTGTGAATTTATAAGGGGACCCTCAACCTTTTGGAACTGTTGACAAGAGACTATCCTGATTATTTGTTTTGACATGGACCCAGAAGAGCATCTTTTAGAATTTGATAAAACCCATTTTTACCTGCAATTATGCTTGATTTCTTTTTGGGCCTCAGTCTAGTATGTGTCAGACCTAAAATGTCTTAGTGACTTGTGAAAACCAGAGGGTGTTTCACAACCTAGTCCCCAGGGATCCCGTACTCTGGTGGCTATGGGAGGGCCATCGCTTTTGGATCCCGACCCTGAGGGTGGACAAGCAAGGGAGGATCACCTGTGTATGGGTTCCTCGGGGAGTGGGGGAGAAGCACCATATAGTGAGACATCGTAGCCCCCTTTTTCCACAACCCCTATAGCCCTTATCCCTGCTTATTTCACAGGAAACTACAGCTCCTATAATTCCTCCCCACATTACTTTGACAACACTACTGAGCCGAGGAAGATGAGTAATGAGGTCAGACAGATCACTCCTACTGACTTGCAATGGCTCAGTCCCTATAATGAGGCCAGGCAGAGTCCGGCATGTAATCCTAACCATGTACACCTGCCACTTGTTCACACGCCGTTCAGGCACACTGTGAGCGTGGCTGGGTACGAGAAGGAACATCTCTTTCGGGGCTGATGCGAACCAGGCGATGGAAGTCAGCGGTCCAAGGGGCTGATCTGCAGTTACGAAGATCGAAAGAGAGCCAGGCGAGAATCCCACACTTTCGGGAAGCCGTAAGCGGTCGAAGATTGAATCCGGGTGAGCGGAAGAAGGAAACCTTCGAGGTACTTGAAAGCAGCCTGCGACCCTCCCGAGTGAATAACATAGTTGGGGAGGAGCAGAAGAGGCGTTGGAAACGGCCTTGACTGCTGCATGAAGAGCATTGATGAAAGAAGACTGATTAACATAACCAGTGAGATATCGAAGGCAACAAAAGTCTGGTTTGTGTTGAAAGCCAAAATTAACTGTTACTTTAAAGTTGATGGTTGTGTGTGGGCCGATAAAACGCATCATGAAAAGGACAATTGCTGAATTGTAAAAGGAAAGGATACATAGTAATACTGTGGTCCTGCAAAGTAAAAACGCGCATTTGAAAGTCTCTGTGAAATGTTCTGAGTTGAATGGCAAATAAGGCAAGGAAGTAACTGCGATCCCGAAAGAAAGTTGAATGAATGAAAAGCAAAATATGTGAACTCTGAATATGCCAAGAGGGCAACATTTATGAACTTTGAAAGGGGCCAAGAAGGCAAACTAAAGAAAATAAGAAACTACAAATGCCAAGAAGTATTTGTGTTACATATGAGTTTTGGAAAAGTCCAAGAAGGCAAACGAAAGGGAATAAGAAAATAGTAGTACCAAGAAGCATTGGTGTTGTAAGAGGAGGAAGATTGTGGATTGTAGAATTCATGAAAGAGAGGTCGAAGTGGTCATGCAGAGGTCTTTGTAATATCCTTGCAGCCTCGAAAGTCTTCTACAGTGAAAAGATACCTGAGACAATACGTGGGGAAGGGAACCCTCCAAAGAGAAAAACAGGCTTGAGCCCAGCATAGGGAAGCCTGTACAGAACTATGTGATCAATGAAGAAAGCAAATGTGACAAGAGAGGCAGGCCCGAGCCTGGCAGAGGGAGGCCTGTGATGGATTGTGGGAAAGTAAAGGTCCAAAGAGGACTTTGCCAAGCAACTGCTTATTAAGAAGAAATTGATGATATACTAACTGTGACTTATACACCAGGCTTTTCCTACCTACATCAATGTCTTGATAGTCCAACGCCTTGGTAAAGCCTGACAAAGGGAGAAACATTAGCACGTGCCACCACCAGGTTAATGTTGGTTCAAATAAGAGGCTTGTAATAAGGCCTATGCATGACTTAGGACTGGCTCGCAATCCCTAATGTTTCTGAATGAACTCTTTAATAAATACCTAATTTCTTTAATCAACAAACCTGTTTGAAATTCTTGAAATCCTAGCGCAGCACTTCGCCTAACTTTCTCCATACCTTATTCATTTAATGGTCGAGATTACTCCCATTCTAGAGTTAGGGCTAGTTAGGAATTCTACCAACCCAACCAAAATACCAAATAAAGGTTTTCGAAACTTGTATCCATTGTGTCTGTGTCTACTATTGATACCATGCCTTCCTTACAGACCAAACAATGACCTGACATGGAATTGTTCTCTGTATGTGGACTATGTGAGAAACCTGAAGGTGTCTCCATGACTGGTACCCGGAGATCTGTCATCCAGGTGGCCAGGACACAGCCATCACTATTGGATCCAGTTCCTGGAGGTGGACCAGTGAGTGAGGATCACCTGGATGGGGGATCCTCTGGGAGTGGAAGTGGGACACCGATGGGTGAGACGCGGTATTCCCCTCCTTACAACACCTTTTCCCCAACCTACAACATAGGACACTCTTCTCCTGCCCCCCCCACCTTTCCGACACGGAACACTTTCGCACAACACTAGAGACAACGGACAAAAACCAGAGCCGTTTACACGACATGTCCCAACACAAGGGTCCGGCAAAGTCAGGAAATTGACCCGAATCATACACACCTGACGGCCCTTTCCCTTCCCCACAGGGATAAAAGGTGGAGCACGAGAGCACAATACGAGCAAGGCAGGCCGCATGACGAGAGAGCTAACTCAGCACGGCAGTTCAAGAGGCAGAGACAGTGCGAACCAAGAGGGTGACAAGGAGAGCGACCTTGCCCTTTCTGACCAAGGCCCGTGAAACCTCCACTGAAGGAATCGTAAGACCACGATCAATAGCCAGCGTGTGTTGCAGCAGATGTCAACGGTACACGGGGCCCTCCTCCGCTGATAATCCGGGGAGAGACTCTTGCCACTATGGTACTGGCCTTGACTCAAGAGATAAGAAAAGCCAAGTGGTTCATCACAGTCGGTGAGTCAAGGGGAGAGAGCCAATAAGAAACTGAACTGTGTTGAACAAAAATAGCAAACGGCTAATTGAAGAAAGTACAAAGAACTGTTAATACGAGAGGGGAAAACCAGCTACAGAGGAGCCAGTCACCACGTGGGTGTTCACTTGAGAAACTCTGGGCGATTACTCTATTGTTGAAACTACCCTTACCAGAAGGCTTTGGGAACGGCACAAGAAAGGGGTCAAAGTGGTCATACAGGAGTCTAGTAAAATCTTATATACAGTTGAAAGTCTTTGACCGGCAGATGATCGTGAAGCTAAGGGAAGTGAATCCTGCATCGTAAGACTTGTTCAAAGAATTGTGCAATTGATAAAGTTGGCAAGAGTGAACCTGATGGAGGGATGCAGATAAAGAGGGGGCGAAGCCAAAAGTCCTGATAAATAGTGTGTTGACAAGAGTGAACCCAGCAGAGGGGTGTCCACAGTGACTGTTTAAAAAGACATTAAGATTTGTGAATGTCACAAATGAGATTGTGTTAAAAGCCGTAGTGAACACGACAGAGGGAGGCAAACAGTTGAGAAGGATCTGAACCCGGAAGAGGGGGATCCAGGGGTGAAAAATCATCAGCCCACCAATATATGAATGCAACAGAGAAATTTGTAAATACGAGCCAGAGTGAACCCTAGACGGAGGGAGCCTGATATTCCAGAGGGGTCTGAGCTGAGACGAGGGGGACCCGGGGGTGAGAAAGCATCATCCAAGTGCGAACAGAACTAGAATTTTTGTTGTGTTTTATTTTGTAAAAAAGGAACGGTTTGAGGATCTGAGCCCGGAAGAGGGGGATCCAGGGGTGAAAAGATATAACCCAACTTACAAGTAGAAAGGAACCTTTGTTTATTATTTTGGAACACATCAGATTCTCTGAGGCAAGATACTTTTTATAGAAAAGAGACTTAACCACCAAAGGCCCTGATAGATGAGAGCAGAACTGTTAGCTTGTGCTGGGAAAGCTCGAGCGTGTGCTGTGTTCCGGAATCCCACCTTGTCCCTTGCTCAAAACGTGGGGAAGGGAGAACCCCAGCTAACACATCCTTATTTGTGAACACTTCTTTCTTTCCTGTGAATTCTATCCCACACTCTTTGTATTTAATGTAAGGAATGGCAATAGTTTTGTTTTATTATAGGCCCTTTTATTTGACAAGTCGCCGCTAGGACTGCCTTCTTATTATTTGATGGTCATAGCTTGCTCCCATTTTAGATTTAGATTTAGATTAGGCATTTTTCCAACCTTCCTATACAGTTTAATCAGCGCCCTTGAACTGTGATCACTTGTGTCTGTCTTTACTGTTGGCACCATGAGTTCCTTACAACTACTAGTGGGAAAACAGGTCGGTGACCAAGCAGGGAAAGGTACTAATGTTAGGGGACTTGTTGTGAGTCACAGATTAAGACGTTCGTTTTAATTTATGGCAATTTCCAGCTGTTCATCGATATAATTTAGGAATTGAATCAATTTTTATATTTCATACAAAACGGGGAAGGACAGCATTCTTGGCTGCTGCTAGCATGTCAATAGTCAGCCGCCCAAAGGTCTCTGAGATGAGCTATAATGCAACAGGAACTTGTGAGGGGACTACTCAGCAGAGGGATGCAGGGGTGAATAAAGGAGGTCTACCTTGGAGTTCTCCACTCTCGAATGTGAATTGCCTTGATGGATTGAAGGTTATTCTTAGCCCACATCACTAGGGAGGTCACAATGCATTCCAGTGCTCTTGACCTGGTTCCACTCTGTGATTGATTTGATATTGAACAGGGCATAGCAAAGCCAGGTGGATTGCCCTCAGTTCCCTTCAGTTTGAAGACATCTTGCTCACCAGTCAAGACCATAGTGCCAAACGCTGGTGTCAAACCGACCAATGCTCCAACTATGCCTACTAAACCTACAGCCATTGGTACACTTGTCCCTGTGACTGCTGTTAATGCATTAATTAGCTGCCAGTCCCCCGAATCACTGCCTTTTGGTAATGGAATAACAACATTGCTCACTCTAGTGCCTCTGTCAGATGAACACCCTAACACTGCCACCATGCAGCCTGGCCCCATCATGAATACCTCTTCACAACCTCATGAGACTTACTCCCTTGACTCTCCAAAGAGTTTCACTTATGCACTACATCTGCGCCCAGCACATCTGAAGCTTCCCACGATGGCATTAAGTCTGCTCCCAAGTATGCCCCTGTTGCGCCCACTGCAACCACTGTGGGTACATTTTCCCGGTGTCCCTGACTTGGCCTACTAACACCTCATCCATTCACCCACAAGTCAACCTAGGTAAATCAACTACTTCTCTCATGAACGCACAGTTAAAGGGAGCATTAGTGAATGCCAGATCAATCTCTGCCCACTCTCTCGAAATCGCTGATCTCATCATAGCCAACAATCTTGACCTACTAGCTATCTCAGAATCATGACTCCATGCTGTTTTGGGCCCCTCCCTACCATCCAACTACACAATCTATTGCAAAGACAGAGGGGATTCTAGAGGGGTTGGGGTCACCCTCATAGCTAGAGAGACTCTACCTCTCAGAGAAATCTGTAACACTACTTTCTCGACCGGGGAATTCCTGACTACCAGACTTAATATCGCTCATACATTCACTGTAACCATCCACCTGGTTTGCCGGGCCCGGACCCATTTTCTCCTGCGAAGAGGACATCCATCAACTTCTCTCTAACTCTAAACCGACATCCAAGACCCTACTCCTTGGTGACCTTTCTTCCACAACTACTTGGAGTATTAGAAACATCAGCAAAACCTGCATCCTGCCATTGCTGGATGAGCTAGTCCGCACACTGGCCCTCATTACAACCCTGGCGCTAAGGGGTTAACGGCACCGTTAACCCCTTAACGCCTGATTACGAGGTCCCTTTGCGGGTTGGCGATTTTAACGCCTGCTTTTTGCAGACGTTAAAATCCAACCCGCAAAGGGACCTTAGTGCTAAGTACGGTGCCGCAATTTGCGGCATCGTACTTAGCGCCTTCCCCATTCCCATTGAGCCCTATGGGGCAAAAATGGGAATGGGGTAGGGCCCATGGTGAATGGGGAATTACCGCCCCGCCAACCTTGGAATGGGGCAGTAATTCCGCCATTCACCAAGGCGGACCCCGGCATGGACCGTGGTGCTAATAGCACCATGGTTTAGCACCGGGGTTGTAATGAGGCCCACTGACTCTTGTCAATGACCCAGCAATACCCTCAACAAGTTTAGTCAATTCTACAAATCTTTCATCATTGAGGGCATCACATCCATGTGTCCTGCAATGTCTACCTGGATGCTACTCTGTCTCTTTCAAGGCAAGTCAATGCAATCGCCTCTTCTTCTGCAGCCCACACTTCTAAATTAATCAACGCATGCAGGCCCCTCCTGACCTCTGAAAGCTTTGTCACCATTGCGAGAGCCCTCATAGGTTAAAGATTGGATTACTGCAATGCCCTATTTGCAGTTGACCATTGAAAGATTCAGAGGAAAGCGGTCTTGGGGGGCCAGCTTCCCGGTAACTGTAACTGCCCACAGTAACGGGAACACTTTGCCTTTGCAACTGAGATCTGAGCAATCATACTGGACCTTCAGGAAACATCTCAAGACCTTACTCTTCTCCTCGAACTTGTCACTCGTCTGAGCCATTTGAATGCATTAAGTTCCCTTGACTTATTCCAAATGCCTTTACCATGATCCAACTGTTTTCCACAAGCACCTTTGATATGTGTGCAGCCATGTAACTTCCTGTCTATGTAACCAGCACCTTGATGCCTGCGGGTTTATTGTGCTTAACAAATGCAAAAATAAATAAAAATAGACCATGGACGATCTCCTTCCTGATGGAGGCCTGCAAACTGGTAACCACCAGAGAGGGAGGGTCGAGGTGGAAGGCCCTCAAAAGGTTTGATGGGACCAGCCACCATTGTAGCGGAGCCCCCAACCCCTCTGGGAATGGAACCAGGGTCTCGTAGGTCTGTGAGGATGGGTCCCAGTGTGATCTAGATGGGCCAGAGAGAGGCAGAGGTACAGACGAGCCCAGAAGGTCACAAGGACTGTGGCTCAAACTTTGTACCCACAACCAAGCCCGGGTTGTGGCCAACTGCCTTTTACAGAGGCTCTCCATCCCCTCCCTGATACTGTTAACCTTGTGCTCCCGAAGGTATACTATGCTGATGTTGGTGCGGACGACAGCGCTGATACATTGGAGTTCCTGTGTCGGAATCTGAGGTTTCCCCTGTTTTACCAGGAGCCCATGGGCCCATGATCAGCTGACACACTGCTCTGTATCCCTTTAGGATGGACCCCGAAATAACCAATCATCTAGAAATGGGTGGAGCACGATCCCCTCCTGGTACAGGAGCCTCACCAGAGGAGCCATCACCTTGGTGAACATTCTGGGTGCAGACTTCAATCCAACTGGCAGTGCCCAAAATTGGAAGTGATTGGGCTAACTGTAAAGAAAAAGTACTGGAAGAAGGCAGGGTCGGTGGGGACAAGCAGGTAGGCATCCAGCTGGTCCAGAGATAACCAATCCTCTTTGGATACCAGTGGAATGATCCCTGAAGGGTCTCAGTCTTGAAATAATTCTTCTGAACTTGCAGAGTGACCACCTTTAGACTGTTGACTGGGCCAAAGCACTGCAAGTCCTTGGCCTCCAAGAACAAATTCGATTAACGTCCCAGGCCCACCTACTCTGCCGGTACCCTCATTATGGTCTTATTCTCCAGCAAAGTCCCAATTTCTGACAACAGAGTCAACTTCTTTACCTAGCGTTTGAATAGGAGGGCCCAGAAAGGATGCACCCCCATAATCCTCCCCTTCTTCCCCTGATGAGACGGGGAAGCGTAGGGGAAAACTCTTGAACGATGAGACTGCAGATAGTCATGAAAAGGGTCTCAGAGAGTATGAAATGGCTCAGGGGCAAAGCGTTTGTCTTGGAAGCAAGACAGTGTGGCGAAACACAGGTTCGAATCCCATCCCGCTCTTAGATACCATTCGCTGGTATTAAGCGCGTTATAAATGACCAATAAAATAAAATAAAGAGACAGCTATGGCTGGAGAAGATCCAACAGTCAAACTATTTGAAGAGGTTCTTAGGAGAAGGGTTCCTGTCATCCCAGCCATTAAGAGGTTTTTAAGGGGTGGAAGGACCCAGAGAAGCTCTTGGAGCCAAAATATATCCTTTGGAGGAGGAGGCTACGTTTCCTAAATTGTTCGATGTAGACTCTTTGAAGACATGCTGCATTTTCAGTTTTTATGTCTATTTTATGCTAATATCTGCAAGTGAACATTATAACCCTTCTTGCACAGTTATTGTTTTGTACAGTGTAGATCTGCTACGTATTTTTTATTGTTGGCAAATACCATGGATGGGGCCTGAACTTTACTTTTCATATCCAAGGTCGGCCTTAAACACCAGAAGGAAATTGTTGTCAAATTAATAATTTGCAAAGAAAATGTATTGTATACTGAAAATAAAATAATGGCTAATTTTATGCTTTTTGTATGACAAGTGTTTGTATGTAAGTTGCTTTCGAAATAAACTGTCTTGACTGACTGACTCTTTGACGGCCAGCCTACCAGGGAGACTATCGATGTCATCAGAAGAATGGCGACTATAGACCCGGTTTTGCCATTTTTGCAAACCTTTCTGTTGACTGACTTCATCATGCATAGCTGGCAAGTAGTCCTATTTCATGGGACAACTTAGCAAGTCTTTTCTTTTCCCGTTGCTTGCTGGGACTTGTGGTTTCGGTTTCCTCATTATAGTACCGGTCTTCACTACTGTCCCAGCACCTAAAAGTGAAAAGCTAGGACTAGCTTAAGCTTTCACGCATGACATGGAGCACTTAAGTTGTTAAGTCTTTCGACATGAAGCTGTAGGTTTCTGAGGGTGGTGTGAATGCATCATAAAGCAAGACACAGACAACAGACTTAAAGTTCAAACAAAAGAAATGTATTAACTTAAATTTCAGGATGGTTGAAAGCCTAAATTTCCCTATGCTAAGGTCGGATTTCCCTACCTGAATGAAACTAAGGAAAATCTGAGTCAAAGAGTTCAACTTAATAGTCTGCCTGTGTGCAAAAACTATTCTTGCCCTCACAATTAAAACAATCTAATGTGTAGGGATATCAAAGTCAAAAGAAACAGAGTTAAAGTTCTGAGCTTCTTCCAGCTCACAGCTTTCTCTCGGTTCCCCTTCCCCAAGCATAAGAAAGTTCCATGAAAAAGAGTGTTGAAGTTTACCTTTATCCAGTTCAAAGCAATATAGTTCAAAATTACTCCTGGTGTTCCCTTCCCCAAGTTTCAAATAACTCAATCCAAACAAAGGGGTCTTGAGACTCCAATCCCAAGACAACACATATAAACCTGCCAAGTCTCAGGGTTCCCTTCCCCAAGATCTCACTGTCTCACACACATTCCTTGGGGCTTGTTCCTGTGCACCAGGTTACCTATACTTGACTCTTTTCTTTGGTTTCAGGACTTAGGGTGTACACTTGGGCTCCTCTGATTTCTCCTTAGCTGTCTCTTGGCTCTGCCATCATGTATCACACACCCATTTTCAAATGGTAGCCTTGTCACATTGTATTGGTTCATTAAGATTCACTGTTTAGGCTTTCTTCATTGTATACCAATCATTCAATATTATTCACTTGCAGTTCAGGGTTTAATGCAGATTTATATTGCTTATTTATATTCAGCTTCAAGATTTAAGTACATTCGTTGTGCAACATACATTCAGTATAACACGTTTTACAGGCTTGCTTCAATGTTAAGTTTCCCTTTTAGTTCGGCAATCAATATGCATTCACTTTCGAGTTCATTCGTTAGACAACATGCATTCAGCGTTCAACGTTTTACTGGTTTGCTGCAATGTTAAATTTCCCTGGTAGCTCTGTATTCAATATGTATTGGTTCTCAGTACTTTCATTCCTTGGTTGAAGACTTTCGGAAACATTCCCCTTTAAGGTTCGTGACCACTTCAACAACACGTTAATTATTCCATAAGAAGCAATCATTCTGTTTGGAGACTTTCGAAAATGGCTTGTTCCTTTAACAAGACACGTGACCACTCTGCTACATTGTATACGTCTCTGGCCTCATTAACAATAGCAGTTCACTTCATGACGCTTGCGGTTACACTAACACTGGGTTTCTCGAGCTGGCAAACTCACTGGTTCACTTTGGAGTCCTTTTCTATCTCACGCTAGCCACAAATTTGGCGTCTTCCTTCCAGGGGATCTTTCTACGCCCCTCAGGCGCTCTCGCGCTCTTGCAGCACCACGGGAGAGTGAGCAGTCCTTTGGATGGAATGAAGGACAACCCCTCATCTGGTCTCCTTCCTTTGTTTCACCTCTGCGCCACGGAGCTCCTGCTCCCACTTCACACTCGCCCGGACTCTCAGCTGCTTCGGTCCTCAGTTTACTTCTATGGCTGCAGCACGGCTCACCACGGCTCCCATCAGTGTCTCGCCTCTCTCCCCTCCCCTTCCTGTCCATACCCTTTTATACACCTGAGTTTTGTATAGGGTTTGCAGGTGTGAGTCCTTTCTCTTGATAGCCTGACTTTAATTATGCACATTAGTCAAACATGCCTGATCTTTGCACGGGTACTCCTCTGAGGCTCTCTTCCTCATCTTAATACCAAAGTGGTGTAATTGCATGGTAGTGTGCATAAATCCTAGTCGCCTCTTCCTCGTCCCATTACTGTCAAATGTCATTTGTGGAACAATGAATGGCACTGGCTTATTATAGCCCCTAGAGGTTGGGGGAGGCTTTGGCCTGTCATCAATGGCAAAAGGGGGTACCAGGTCTCGCCCATCTCATATTTACCCCTTTTTGCCCTTTTTCTGGTACATTTGGACTGATGGTATCTCATATCATTTTCTTGATTAATGGAACACAGATAACAATATCCCATTACTGTCTTTGGAATAGAGTGTTCCTTTTGCAAGGGACATGGGAAATACTATGTCTCACCTGAGTATGTCTCACTCCCAATCCCCGTGGACCCTCAACCCAGGTGATCGTTCCTCGCTTCTCCACCCCCAGGTACAGGCTCCAAGAGCGATGGCCTTTCCCTCGCCACTTGTGCAGAAGATCCCAAGGGAGTGAAAGTGAGAATACCCTTGGGTTTCTCACAGTGGATACTAATCCCATATTTTGTAGGACAGTCATAATTGCATTGCCTGGTTCTCACATCTTGCCACAACCTGCTCGGGTAAGGGGAAAAGTCCTGATCTTTTTTATGGAAGGGCAGCAGTTCAGAGAGTAGGATCGGCTGTACCCAGCACATAGAACTCAGACAGGAAGAGCTCTGTTTAACTTTTAAAAATGCTACTTTGTTTCAGCTGAGCATTAAAACTAGAGTGATTAGTGGTAGATTGACTGCAGATAAAGCAGTGAGTGTATCATTGTCAGCTACTCTTGTCCCTCAAGAAGTGCAAATGCTCTGTGATTAAAAATGGGAAGTGGAAGTTTAAGTGGCTTACAGTCTGCTGGATTGGCTGTTTGTTCTTGGGGCTCCTGTTGTTGGAGCAACATTACCTGGTATTGCACTGCTGAGCCCGCCCCCTCTACATTCAAAAGGGGTCTGGAGCGTGAAGCGCTGCAAAGTATAAGTTAAGTGGCTTACAGTCTGCAGGTCCACAGAACGAGTACGCAGGACGGCCTAATACGTCTTGCTGTCTGGATGCTTCGCTAACCGCCAATCTGAGTAAATCCAGCTGACAGACGACACTTCTGTGATATCTTTCTGCTTCTCTCTTGGTGTTTCGGATTCTCAATCGCTTCTGTGGGTTTGCCAGGCAAAAATATGTAGTGCTGTGCCATTGGCGTGGATAGTGTCACTTTTGGCGGATTGGAAGTCGATGTTACTTAACAGTCTCTGCGTCTTCGTTTTGTGTTTTGCTTAATTTGTAATACCACAAGTTGTAAGTGGTGAGTGTTAGATCTATTTTTGAATATTACAGTGGTTGCAATCATGTGTGGTAAGGGAAAGCATTACAATTTGAGAAGTGCTGAACCAACCCCTCTAGACCCGCAGGTTGTTAAAGCACTGGAGGCCGCAAACACTTCAGTTGCAGTGTCATTAACAGAATAAAATAACAGGCTTTTTCCAGCAAGCACCACCGAAAACATATAGTTCAGCAACCCTCTACAACTTTTGACATACAGTCGACGCTGAACACCATACAACTCTAGGTCACAGAGGGATTCTCATCTGATTGTAATTGGTAATAATATTGACCTGAACAAAACAAACACTTCCCTATTTAATGCCTATATTCAATTGGAGGAGGAAATAATGGATTTGCAGATTCCGAATACAAACTTAAGTATTTCGACTTGTATACTTCCGACAATACAATCTGCACCCCAACGACCTATTGCTTTGCAAGGATGTTCTCTCTCTATGCACTTTCAAACAAATCACCAATATTCTCAAATTGAGAGTGGGGGCACTCTCATATGTTGGATTATTCCTCACTAGGTAGTGTGAGAAACCTGAGGGCTTTCTCACTTAGGGATTCTTTGTTCAGATGGCCAGGGCACAGTCATCGCTTTTGGAACCAGACCCTCAGGGTGGTCCAGTGTGGGAGGATCACCTGAGCAGGGGGTCCTTGGGACAGTTGGAGGAATGCCCTTGGCAGGGACGCAGTATTCCCCCCTTTCTGACAAACCCCTACCCGACACTGCCTCCACCTTTATAGGTTGTTTTTAATCCTGTCACGTTGCCCCCTCCCCAATTCCAACAGGTACTAACATTAAAGGGAGTTGATGGAGAAGAAATATATCCCTATCCGACATCCCCACAGTCCCTATGAGACATTATCATCTACAACTCATTCACCTACAACCACACATCTGCTTCCTTCAACCTGACAAACACTTACAGAAGTTTCCCTCCATCATTAGGGAATATTACAACTCCCATACGTCCTCCCCATTGCCTTGTTTCAAAACCACTGGGACGAAGAAGAAGAGGAACAGGGCTATGCAAATTGCCCATAGGAACCATTGAACCATGGATTCGTACGGGCAGTCCCCATCTTGTCCCATTAACGAGGACCGGCAGGGTCAGGCCTCCCTTTTCAACCACCCACACCTTACTCCAATTAACACTTCCTGTCAGTAGGTAGGGTTGAGCACTGAGACACACTTTGAGCGAGCTGGGGATGCAGTGTCTACCAGAGGACCTGAAGAGCAGAGGAGAGTGCTGAAAGAACCCTGGAGAGTCTGGAAGGAAGCTGAGGGCCAAAACGCTGATCCTGTGTTGTTTAAGGCTGCAGTAGGGCTGAGGACCTGTGCCTTCCAAGAGCCAGAGATCGCAGATCGTATCCTGCTGACTCTGTCTACAGAAGTATGTGGTTCCCCTGGGCATATAAAGGGAATCCCAGATACCTGAGGGGCGGGTGGGAAGACCCTAACCTCGACCCAGAGAGCTCGAGGGAAGTTGCTCGCCAGAGCCGCGCAAACCGGGTAAGTCTCATGGCAAGAGAGAGGAAATCCTTGTGAGCGTGTGGCTGGAGTAGGAACCTGAGCATTTAAATTGAGAAAGAAAGTAGGAAATGAAAAGGCCCATGAAACGCATAAAGGCACGTGAAGTTCTTTTTGAAATGAAGTGAAATTGAACTGTAAAATAAAGTAACAGAGTGGTCTGGCCGAATAAGAAAGTATGCCCATTCGAAAGACTGTGCACTGTGTTTAGGCTCGAGCCCGAACGAGGGAAGCCTAAAGGAATTGAGCTGTGATAACCTTTTGGGAACCAAACGGGACTGAGCCCAAACAAAGGAAAACCCAGAAATTGTGTTTGAAAGGGGTCCAAGCCCGAACGAGGGAGACTCAGAAATTGTGTTTAAAGAGAGACATTCTTTTGTTAAAGCCAAGGCTGAAGGGAGCCTGAGAAGATTGTGCGAAAGAGAAAGTAAAGTGAAACGGTTTGAGCCCGAAAGAGGGGAACTATGGAAAGAAATTGAAAGTGAGAGGCTAGGGCCCGTTTGAGGGGGCCTATAGAGACTTGAAATACATTTTTCTTTGGAACTTTTGTGTTTGTGCTGAAAAGCTTGGAATTTGTGTTTGTGCTGAAGAGCTTGGAACCTTTGTGTTTGTGCTGAAGAGCTTGGAACTTTTGTGTTTGTGCTGCAACATGCAGGGGATTGACCTGGACCTGGGGGAGAAGGGAGACCCGAGAGGTCAAAACTCTGAACTTTGAGACTGAGCACGTGAATGCCAAGCAGGCTCTGGAGGGCCGAGCCAGCTACCCCAGGTGTACTCGCATAGCAGAGTGTGCCCGTACGTCAAGTGCTCCACCCCACACACTTGTTATACAACGCGGTGAAGAATCTTTTGGTGCCATTCTGTTTTACTTTTGTTTCCCACAGATTTTCTGTTTGTGTTACATTTCCCTATTTCACTTGTATGGTATTAGAGTGCGGTAAGGCCATAGGTATTCTGGTTTAATTGTTATTCCTTTGCACTAACAACAGACTAGGACTGTTTTCTTTTTATTTAGATGATAGAGTGTGCTCCCATCTTTAGTGTTAGGGCAAGACAGGAGTTTTTCCAACACCCTTTTGAAGTAAATAAAACTGATGATTTATATATTTTATGTCCTCGTCCTTCTTGTGATCCCATGTCTGCCTCACAGTAGTCATTCACTGGCAGCATTAAATCTGGTTATGCAGGGTCTTGTTTGCTTATATGACATCATAGGAGATGAAGTAAAATCTCATTCACGAGAACTACTGGAAATGAAGACTCTATTGCGAACAATCCTGAATACTGTGAGGGGTCAGTAATGAGAGGCAGACAACTGCTTGTAGTTTTCTCAGTATTTGACATTTTATTTTAAACAACAAATACGAAGAAAAGCTAACTAGGCCTACTCTTACCAGCGAATTTCCTACCTAGTTTAGAATCCAAGGGAAAATCTCCTAGCATACACAAAACGCCCTCACACTAAACAATAAAACAGTTAAAGCAAAGCATAAACAACATAAATAAAAGATTGCCAAATAACCAGTATCTTGGATGATTTCGACTTGTCCTGGGTAGATCTCGTTCCCCCAGGAATGTCCAAAGTCAATTTATTCCAAAGAAAAGTAAAGTCTTAAATCAGTTCTTGAAAAGTTCCAAAGAAACCAAAGTTCATCAAAACAAAAATTGACTGATAACAGTTCCTTCTGTGTTTGTTGAAAAGTTCCACCGCCAATCTCCACAAAGAAAACAGCAGCAATGCTAATACTGGATAACCTACTTCCAGGATAGAGTTGACAAAGTTCAAAACAAAAGTACAGCTTACCGTCCTTTTTGTGACCTATTCAGCGTCATGGATATACCATGTCAGGATGCTTCTTCTAAGGGGATTGCTTTCTCCTTGACAGCTTCCTTCTGTGAATGGTACTGTGAAAGCAGGCTTATTTGCATCACAGTTTACTACTGCTTCAAATGCGTTCAATATAAATTGTTCTGAGAATGTTATAGACAACCACAGTTTTATTGATTCTGCTGCAACTTGAAACTAGGAATTTATTAGGCAACTTAGACCAGACTATTCGACCTCTACAGGTAGACAATTCACTCTTCTTTCCTATGCCACAAGAAAGGGCAGCCTCATTGCCTCTTCTGTCTGACTTACAGCTACTACTAGAATCTGTCTTGGCTTCCAGACTGCTTCGCTCTCTCAGCTTCAACAGTCTCAGCTTCACAGATTGTTGATCAAGATCTTTTAACAAGCATACCAACTGCCTTTCCCAGCTTTATGCACACCTTCTTGTTTCCAGTAGTTATCCCAAAGCTGTATTGCCACACTTCCAACCTTGGATAACCTTGTTACCCTGGTATCAGAGCAGTCTGGATTTATAACAGCTTCAACAGCTTCAAAACATCAGTGTTTAGATCTTAATAGGGCTGGTTTCACCTTAGAAAGAATCTATCTATTGGCTTGGGTAATGCTTGTTCTTTTCGTGACTTCAGCAACTTCTACAACTGCAAAGTATTTTGCTCTGAATGTTACAAGTATCGCGTTTCACTAGAGAAACAAAATTAGGTACATGTGACCTCTCTGATGAATTTCAACACAAAGATTTGCGTTCCCTTTTATTTATATACAGATCTGCTTCAATGTGATTCGGGAATCACAGTTGCTTACAGGCCACCTTTCTTTGATGTAAGTATTTCTTTTAACAGTTTGGGAAAGTCATCTGCTACTTCTCGAGTGATTACCGTTAACCCAACTGCAGTATGGATGTCTCTGATCCGGCCGCGACCTCAGAGAGCCTCCTTCTCTTCTGCTTCCCTTAGCTTACCTCTGCACACGGGCCGTGGGTAGTTGCACGGCTTCAGCTCTGCATTCACCGCAATTAAGCGCACCTGGAAAGACTGTTAACGTCTCCCAGTCTCTTCCAATGCAGCCACAGCCAAACAGGGTTTGTGAGCACAGGACCAACTCAGAACCTGCAGGTCAAATCTGCTATTGTTCCGGCGCTCCTTAAGTGGTCACACTTCCTTGTGAACTACCAGCCTTTTGCTGTACTACTACCTCTGCAACTGCTACTGACCTTCCTGCTTATGCTCCAGCTTCTCTCTGCTGCTCCTCCTTGCTGCAGCCTTTTACGCCCCTCACGTGGGTCAATTGGCTTCAGATGCAGGCCATTAGTGTTAATTGCCTGACCCCATCAAAGCTTGTTTCACCTGCTTGCCTGTCCTTTACCTCTGCATGCCTTTTCAGCCCTCTTCTTTGTCACAGTCCCCGAGGGATTCTGGGACATGTAGTCCACTTTAAGCAAATCAGGTGTTTCCACTTCTTTAACACTTTTAAGGGTGGGGTTAATTCCCTTAATATTTTTAGAAGAGGGATTGTGGGGTTTAACCTTAAAAGAGATAGATGGTATAGAAAAAGGCAACACTTTTTCCATTCCTAGTAGTGTACCCCAGCATTGAGGGGGACATTTAAGTTTCAGGATATAAAAGATATTTTATTTTGATATAATAGAGTTTTAACCGTAGGTTGAAAGGTATTAGAATGACAACACGCCATAACCTCTTCTGGAAGGACGGTAAAAGTATTGTTCCCAGAGAAAAAATACCATATCTCACTCTGCGCAATCTCCCCCCTACCCTGGGCCCTGTCTCCATCCAGGTGATCCTCCTGCAGAATTGGCATCAGGAAGCGTCTGCCCTTTCGTGGCCAACTGGGAGCAGACTTAAGGCAGGGCTTTGGTGGGGGATCTGCAGCATTCTCCACAGTACTTGACTAGAAGGAAATAAGGCTGCCTCATTTCAATAATGATGCCAGAATTTCCTAGTCTCCTTCCCGACTGATATCAGGTTCAGTTTCTTTTCTTACTGCTCCAGATAATGCTAAGCAAAATTCGGCAGCCCTCTGTCTGGTAAAGAAATCTAAGAATGTGAATAACTGTTACATCTAGTCATGCAGGTTCGCCCTTAAGGCATCTCAGTAGCCTTCTAAACTGCCAACATATGGAACAGCTATAAACAACCTGGTTTTACAACCAGCTCTTCTTGATTCCTCAGACCAGGCCTCTAGCGATATTATTGTCATCAAAGATACTCAGATGCTGCCTCTAAATTTAAGGCTAGTATTCAAGATATATTTGAAAGAGGCCACAAGTACAAAAATGGCTAAAGTGACTGACAAGTAGGTCAACATAGGGAATAAGAAAATGAGGGACATCAGGTGATTTTTTTCTGCACAGAAGTGAATCCTCCAATTATTGATCCTTCTGATTTATGTGGGGAGATTGTTAGCACCCACTGAAGAGTAGGTCTAGCCAAAAATAAATCAATTGCTTATGTCCCACTCAACCTCCCCAGTGCCTAAGATGCCGAGAACACAACCGGGAAAATGCAAAGGGGGATTACCAGTTATTGAGTGTGCCAATGAATTTTATGGTCCAAGCCACTCAGTTAAGTGGGTAATTAGTAAAAGGGGGTCATTTACTTTCAATTAAACGTTATACAATATTCAGGGATGAGGTTTAGTATGCCATGAATAGTTGAATTTTGACTCTCCTGAAAGGAATTCCCTCTCTGACTGGAATCTCCTCTGCTGGAATTAAATGGGTTGAGCTAAAGGATTGAATCGTATACTTTTATTCAGAATTGGTCTGTAGCCTTATGATTGATGCCCATGAAGATCTTATGATTCGGGGAGACAACACTTTTTTATTACAGTTATCAAAGGATAGAGATCTCAGGGATGACCTTAAATCGATAGAGGAATTTAATCCGAAGGGTCAACTGAACCAACAAGTTTCTTGTACAGTATACTACTTCGGACAGAGATCTGTGACAGTATTAAATGATCGATCAGAAACAATCCAGAGACAAGCCATTTTGTCAAATTTTAAAGGGCATAACAATATCCTTTTTAGCTGGAACACTCTGGGTTATAATAGTTTTTTTTATACAAACATGTTTCAACAATATAGGCTCAATGATTTGGTACTATTTCAAGAGACTTGGCTTTCTGCAATGCTGAAGATCAATGGTTTTAAGTTATTTATGAAAAAAGCCAAAACAGGTACCAGAGGCCGTCTGTCAAGTGGACATTTGACTGCAATAAAGTATGAAATTGGGGCTGTACATGAGGAAGAGTGCAAGTCCAATGAACTCATTGTGTTAAAAGTTTTTTTGGGCACTGGCTCTGAGTTTTTGTCTATACTTATTGTTACTCTTTATTGTAATCCATTTACAATGCCTAATTGTGACATTTGGTTATATTTGGACAGGACTTTCTATATATGGATTACCCAATTTCCGAGTTCATGTATTATCTGTGCTGGTGACTTTAACTGTTTCTGTTTTGATAAGAATGTGTGGAAGATGGTGTATTCTCTCCTTCTTTGGAGGAAATAATCAATTACATTCTCGTCCTACGGGAAAGGCAATGGGCACTGTTTATGCGAAAATGGGGACTTTCCAGGTTTATAGGAAACACTAAAGGAGATGTGCCTTTACATCCAACCTGGTTAGGGCCATTTTCTATGTCCACCATAGATTTGATCTTTATCTCCCTGAACATGAAGTGGTTCATACTTGGCTGTTTCCCACAATCATTTTAGTGATTATGCCTCTCTGTCAATGATTCTTAACCTTTCACATCTTACACAATATATGCCTGCCTCAAAATGTGTTGAGTTGGTTGCCAATAAAGATGGCAATTGTTTAATATAGGGGGGCTAAGTCAATGTGCCAGTTTGAAGAAAAAGTCTCCTATGATTGTGAATCTTGGTCTGTAATGGAAAGATGGCTTAGAGGTGTGCTCCCTGGTGCTTAAACTTTAGCAGTCTGGAAGGAGGAAGTAACTTCATCTTATATTTGGAGACATAAACCCTTCGTGTAGCGTTAACACCCGATCCGGCGGACCGGATCGAGTGTGATCGGCCCAGGGCCCAAGTTACAGGCCCGAGCAACCAAGGGCGTTTAACAAGGGTCCCTGGGCCGATAACACTAGATCCGGCAGGCCGGATTAGGTGCTAAAGCTATTAGCGCCCCGGGCTGACAATCTGGTAACCCGGGGAGCTGAGAGCAGTGTATTTTCTTTCAATGATTGTGGCACTTCGTGTCATCCCATTCATTGAAAGAAAATACTTACATAAGATGGCCTCCACAGAGCTGGAAGGCGGGGCTCTATACGGAGCCCCTCTTCCATTTCCATGGCGGCTGGCAAAGGGAGACGGAGCAAAGCTGCGGCGGGCATCACCGCTGCCACAATCGGGTTAGTGGGGCTGGGGAGAGGGGTTGGAGTTACTGAAAAAATGACAGGAAGGGAGGGCGAGGGAAGCAGCCATCCGGTTCCATGAAGTTGGGCTGAGATTAGCAGTTTCAGCCCTTGATCCAAGGATCCTGATTGGCTGCACTGCCCACCCCAGAGGCTAATAAACATGAACGCTCCGGCCTTCGATATACGGATCAGAAATCATTAATGCTTAATGCATCAGGGTATAAAAGAAATAATGGCTTCACCTAGGGTTGGGATGGAAACAAAGCTCCAAGATTGTCGAAAAGAGAGACAGTCCTTCAATAATTGTGTGAAGGCCTACAAAATCCAGAAGTACCACTACTTGAATGAAACAGTGATGCTAAAATTGGTTACACATGACTCGAAGGGTATTTGGTGGTTACTGAACGGAATGGAAAACCAGCAGAAATCTGTACAAACAAATTGCATTCCTGAATGTGTGTGGACAACTTTCTTTGCTAATGTCTTTTTCAGGGCACAACCTGTTTAGTTCCATTCCTTAAGGAGCCGAAAGCTCATTGGGCATTACATTTTGACTTTAATGATTTTTAACAGCTCTATCCAAGTTAAAAAAAACTCTAGGGCATGTCGACCAGATGGTCTTTAGAATCTTACCCCTAAGAACAACATAGGACTTTTGGCAAAAGTTCTTTGGTGTCTTTTCTCTCTCATTTACAACATTATGGAGACACCAGATTCTTGGGCTGTCTCAATCATAGTTCTAATATACAAAAAGGGAGATCAAAAAGGGAGATAGATCATCTGCCTTAAATTACAGACCCATATCTCTCATTGATTCCTCCTCAAAGGTACTAGCTAACTTTATCCTTAAGGACTGAGTTCAGTGGGCTCAAGACTCCTGCAGATTCCGTCCGTTTCAGAATGGATTTAGTCTATTACTAAAGGTTTTATACTATCTCTATTGCAGACCAATGCTGCACAGAATAGGCAGAATCCTCTTTATTGGGCAAGTTTGGATATGTCCTCTGCCTTTGACAAGGTGGAAAGAGGATGTTTATGTAGGAAATTAAGATCATGGGATGTTCCCACTGGCTTGTTAAACATGCTAATTTTGTTCCACAGTAATAATCGATTACGAGTGAGGTTAAATTTGGAGGAGTTATCATTGCGGGAAGTATCTGTGAATACTGGAATAAGGCAAGGCATCGGTATTATTTAATTTGTATGTATCAGACTTGCTGCTTGCCTTCTCAGCGATGTTTGTTTTCCACCAAAAATAGTACTGTTTAAAGTGGGTTGGATAGGCTGCGCGGATGACAACATACTAATGGATGTGCCTCCCGTAAGCCTACAAAGAAGACTTAAAGCTATGTTTGATTATGTGAAAGAAAACAAGCTTTCAATCAATCAGGATAAATCGTGTATAATGGATTTTAATATGGGAAAAAAGCTAAGACACTCATTTGGTCTTTCAATGACAGAGCTATCCCACAAGTAGATAGTCTTCTGTATTTGGGTTTCGTTCAAATGAGAATCATGTAAAGAACATATTGTTTGTATTCCCTTTTTACCATTGATTGCATTTTTTTTCAATTGAAAGTACCACAGCAGTCGTATACGGATGTGAATTATTCTGCTCTTTTGTTGAAAAATTGTTAGGTATTTGAGGGGAGAATATGGTGGAAAGTCTTGAATCTTCCCCCTTTTGTCCCAATAGCCGTTGTAAGGTTAGGATTAGGGTTGAAATCGTGGTGGTCCATCTTCAGAGTGAAGAAACTGAGTCTCTACTTTGGATCGCAAGAGAGAAGCGCTTCTTTAATGTTATCTAAGTTGTGGGAATCTACTAGATTAAAACCAGATAAGGCTCTAACTTTTTTTTACAACAGAATGAGATCCCTATTTGAGGCAGATTGAACCCTCTCCTGATAGCACTCAGTGTGAAATAAACAAACGATGTTTTGCCTTAAATAGAAATGAATGGATTTTCCATCTTATTAAGTTGGTATTATGCTCACTGCATGGAAACCACAACCAAGAAGCTTTCTCCCCAACTTTACCTAATGAATTCAGAGTGAAAATGATGAGCTTTAGATTACATTGTTTTCCTATTTATTTTAGAAGTTACTGGCCTTTGGTTAGTGCTCGAGCTTGTAGACTGTGCAATACTAATGATCCTGAAACCCTATACCACTTAATTTTGAAAGGGGACACTCTTAAAGTCAGTTCACAGCTTACGCTATTACACAGCCCCACTAATGGTTAACTGGACAATAGAGTTGCTTCATATATAATAACAATAATAGCGACCATTCAAATATTGCATTCCGCCAAGTTATTTGTCTCTTAGCTTACACATGGCAACTTCTTTTGATGTCACTTCCCATGAAGTCCTCGAGTACCAGAAACGGATGATACTCCTTTTAATGTGTCCTCACTTTTGATGATGTCAGTACATAGGAAACTGGGGGAGGAGGGGAGCTTCATGTCTTTTGTCTCAAAAGGCCTCGATAATCCTAGACGCAAAACCTAGAGAGAAATCATATGGGCCCATACTGTGTATGCAAACAGTTTTGTTACATGTTTGTGCTGAGCATGTATTAAAATTTCAGTGAAAACTGATTTTATAGAAAAAATGGATTCGGGGAAGGAGGGGAGCGAACGCTGCTATTCTGACGCATGTGCACAATATACTGTTTCCATCTGTCTCCTCTCGTGAAATGTTCTGCCAAATCATTTCTAAAGTTGGCCACCCTATGCTTCTAACATATCTTTTTCTACATTTGAAACAGGCCCTGTGGTTGCAACCTTTATCTTTTCATTAAGAGCTGAAGAAACAGAAAATATGTGCCAGGCCACTGAGGCCAGTGACCGGGACTCTGAGAGAAGACACAATAATGACCATTCTGCGCGTGAGTAAACCTACTTCATTTATCAGAAACGGGGCATGCAATATTATGCACAAACACTCCCATGTGCTTTAATGCTCCCTCACAAATGCACGCACAGCTGTTAGTGGCAAGGACATGATCGAAGAAACACACACACATTCTAACACAGGGATCTTCAACCGTTGGCTCTCCAGATATTTTGGACTACAACTCCCATGAGCACTAACGATTGACTATACTGGCTAAAGGTATGGAAGCTGTAGTTCGAAACCTCATAAGGGCCAATGTTTGCAAACCCTTGTTCTAAAACATACTTGTACTAAGGGCTTCATTTTCAATAAGGTGGTAATTGCATGGAGGGGATCGCCAGCATGTGCACTTGGGTACCTTCAGTGCAATTTACCACATTTGTAAGACGTGCAAAAGAAAAGTGTTATGAGGTGAAATTGCATTTGCACCTTTTTGGACCATGTTTTGCAAAAAGTGGAAATATCTCCTGTCATGTCTGCATGGCAGAGAGCATTTATAATTAATTCCTATGCGATTCAACTGCTTTTAGCAGGTGCTAAAAATAACTGATTCCATAGGAATCCTATCTAAACGTTTTTTTGCAGCCGAGCAGGAATGCAAGTGAGAAACCTGCATCAGATTCTGTGTCCCCACTCAACATTCAAAAACAAAGACAGTCCAACAATACATTTACACATGTATTTAGCACCATTTTTCGGTGCTTCGGGGGACCTGTACATGACCCACTACTTTTTACAGCAGTGTCAAGGGAGGCATGGTGGTGATTTCCAAATTCCTAGTCACGATCTGAAACTGTATTTTCAACATCCCCAATCCAAAGTAAATCAAATTGCTTAGGAAAATAGGGTGTGTCGCGGATGGTGTCAATAATTCTCAGACTCCACAGTATGGTATGAAGAATCGAGGGAATTTGTCCTTTCTCATAAAGGTGAAGCCTCCTCCTTTGAGGCTAGGGAGGTGAGCCTGCTTCGCAAGACCCTCCTTAAGGGTCGAGGCAAGTGGGACCTCACCGATAGAGACTCCCCCTTAGGGGACAAGGACTCCCGTTCCTAAGAGGAACTCCCTAAGCCAATTCACTTGATGGCATACATGGGGCTATTTTACATACCGAATACTTCTAAATGCAGAGACTTGACCAGCGAGAAAGTTAAAATGTGCTATCATCAGGAAGAAAAATATGTTTTCTCTATAAATGGATATTACCACTCCACTGCGACGCGTCGGTTAAAGACAGAGTACTGTTACGCACCAATGTCTCCAGACACGCTGCCGCCATCCGCCACATACCTGCTAATTCATAGAGGCGGTTCAGGTATCCATTTGCACTCCTTGAGAAGTCTGCAGGAGGCACCGCGATTGCCCCAGATGCTTCAGGGAATGGAGCTAAGGCGCGCCTGCGTCATGGTGCAGCCTTCTGGAATGGGGTCAGGTGACATTGCTCTCGACCACAGCGTTTGGTTTCCTGGGAAACCATTGACACCGTAAGTACGCCATGCTTGCTGTAAAAAGCAGGCGAGATATTCGTTCAGTGCATCTTAACGCTCCTTTGGCACCTCGCTAGTTGCCCACGCTTCTCCGTGGTCGTTCTGGGCTCACCTTATGCCCCTTCCTGCCTGCTTCCGGGCTCCCCTTTTGGTCCCTTCCTGCTGGAACTCCCTCATGCCTTCTTCCACTTACCTTGTCTTTACTGCCTCAGTCCTGCTCCTGTTTATTTTCCTCTTCTTCAGTCTTTCCTTGTTTGCCATTCTATTGCCTTAGAGTGGTTTCCCTTGGCAACGTTACTGCATGCTAACATCCACCTCTCGGCCCAGTGATTCCACTTCAAACATGTGAATTCCCTAGCATCAGCTACAGCCTACACATGTAAGCTTATTAGAGCAGGTAAACTCTTTATCTCAGATGATAATTGCATTATCCTAGCTAGAGCTCAAGGCTCGACTATTGCAATGCCTTATACATCGGTGCTAACAAACATATCCCCCCATAGAATCCAAATCCTACAAAATAATGCTTTGAGAGGAGCTCTCAGCATACCTAAAAGATCACATATATCAAAGATAAGGCGTAAAATCAATTGGCTGTCTACCCAAAACAAAATTCTTCTAAAAGCTGCCTCCCTCACTCACAAAGTTATAAATAATGCTGCAACCTCCTATCTGATGGATAGATTCCTAAAGAGAAGCTCTACCAGACCCTCAAGAATCACTAATGCCAATAGCCTCCTAATTCCTAGGTTCAAACTAACCAAGGCTGGTGGCGCCAGCTTCCCTGTCCGAGCGGCACAAATTTGGAATTCATTGCCACACCCTCTACGCATCGAGCAATCCTACCTCAGATTTAGATCCGGCTATATTAACCTTGTGAAGTCTTCTAACAACTAGCTGCTCACTAGCTCATACCAGTTCCTCCTACCCTATTTGTACATAACCCCCATCCTCATCTTTACATTTGATGCCTGTTTTGTGTAACTGCTATTGCCTGTATATTATTATCTGTATTTTGTTATCTGTAACCATGTAACCTGAAGTTTCGCATATCCTGTACTGCTGCGCCCTGTTACACTCGGGTTTGGTGCGCATTACAAATTAATAAAACAAACAAACAAACTGCCTTGCGCACCACGTTAATACCGGGAGGTGAGCCCGTGGTGTGCGGGAACTGGTCCCCGACCTTGCCCAGGTCTAAAAACCTGCTTGGGATGGAAGGGGGCTCGGTCTCCTGCCTGCACTGACCCTGAGACATCCTGGACGTCTTGCGAACCGCTGCCTCCAAGAAGAAAGGAAGAAGCCCAACACTTCAAGGATTCGGTAAGCAACATTCTAGCGACCTAGCACTTGACAGATTAAGACGCCTATAGTCCAAACATGGAGGCATTACAAGAATAACGGGATGAGCTGCAGGCGTTGCGCTTGGAAGTTGCATCTTTGAAACAGGAAAATAACACTCTTTGCGCAGCAATATCTCATGATGTCTCAGCTACTGCCTCCGAAAACACAGTATCCCATACTACGACTATTAAATTTGATGGAGTCCCAAGAAAATGTTACCGAATTTGGGAAGCATTGTAAGATCCAATTCCTATTCCGGCCAGCTCATTTTGCCCATGACAAAGCCAAGATAGGATATATCTTGAGAAACTTGGTTGGTAACGCATTAGCTTGGGCTGCACCTTATGTGTCTACCAACAGCCCTATTTTGAATAACTTTCACAAATTTGAAAAGGCATTCCTGGAGATATTCCAGTCCCCTAACCAGATTTCAAAAGCCCAAAATCAGCTTGTGGATATTAAAGCAGGTTCTCAGGACTTAATCATGTACATCAGTCGCTTTCGTCAGTTGGCTGCTGACGCACAGTGGCCTGCAGTAACTCAACAAACCTTGTTTAAACGTGGGTTACAGGAAGAATTTAAAGATTAACTTGTGCATTACAGTGATCCCCAAGACCTCAATGCCTTGATTGAATTGGTGATCCATATTGATCATCATTTAACTGAATGAAGGGGAGAAAGAAAATTGCCCAGCAACAATACCCTCCGAGAAGACCTGTTCTACCTCAATCTCCGATGGTCTCGGCAGAACCATAAGAGGAACTGATGCAGTTAGGAGCAGTGCATGTTCCCCTGACCGAGGAGGTAAAATGAAGAACAAC
This sequence comes from Ambystoma mexicanum, assembly GCF_040938575.1. Taxonomy (NCBI): domain Eukaryota; kingdom Metazoa; phylum Chordata; class Amphibia; order Caudata; family Ambystomatidae; genus Ambystoma; species Ambystoma mexicanum. Next base: position 1,468,482,127 of record NC_090923.1, on the reverse strand, counting down.
AAACGTCTTATGTTTGTATTGTGGTTGTTCAGGCCTTTTTTTGGGTTCCTGTCCTGTCCGACCTCCTAGAGAATCGGAAAACTAGTAGGCTTGCTGTCTGAGGGGAAGAAAATAGCAAGCCCGCCCAGTACACCATCTCTTCCCAACACCATTCAGGTTCTTATGCCTACATCTCATCTTTTGGTCTTGGATATCAGTCTGTTCAATGAGAAGACACACTGAGAAATCACTACCATGGCACTGTTGGATTCAGGAAGACATTTGCGGCCTTACATGACAGACCGTTGGTAGAGAATAAATGTTCAGCAGCAGTAACCCTCATAGATGGTTCGTTGATCTCCTCTGGTCCCATTACTCATCATTCAGTGCCCGTTGGCATGAAGATCAGCCAACATCAAGAATGGATTGCTTTTGATTTACTAGAAACCCAGGCATAGCCTTTGGTGCTTGGTCTTCCGTGGCTCACATACCATAATCCATTTATTAATTGGGCTACACAAACCATAATATACGGTTCAGATATTTGTACCACCCAGTGTTGTTCTAGAACAGCTGAAGGAACTCAAATGGTTTCTATGTTACTAAAACCAAATAACCTCACTCCCGGTGTCTGCACGATTCAGGGAGTTCTTCTGTGTACCAGAAGTACAAAATGTCTTTTCAGAACCTTAGGATTTACCACTTACACTGCATCGTCCGTTCGACTGTTCCATAACACTCCTAATGGACAAGTCCATTCCCCATGGTAGAATGTATTCATTATCTCCACGAGAATGGCACGAACTCCAGCAATACCTGAAGGAATGTTTATAAAAGGGGTATATAGTGCCATCACAATCTCCTGCAAGCGCACCCTTATTCTTTGCGCCCAAAAACAAGGGCACCCTGAGGCTTTGTGTTGATTATCGCGAGTTGAACAACATCACAGTGAAGGATCGGTATCCTCTACCTTTAATCCGAGACATACTGGAATCATTGAACGATGCCCGTTATTTTACAAAATAGAATTTGCGTGGAGCATACCATTTGGTTCAGATAAAAAAAGGCAAGGAATGACAGCATTCAAAACCCCTCAGGGCCACTTCGAATATAGGGTGATACGAATATAGGGTGATGCCCTTCGGGCTGTGTAATGCTCCATCGGTTTTCCAAAGATTTATGGATGCCATATTCTCAGATTTCATCAGATTCACTATGTGGGCATACCTTGACGATATCCTGATTTTTTTTCTTTCCCCACTCTTGAATAACATCTGGAGCACGTGTTGCAGGTTTTACATCACCTTGAGTCCAATCATCCATATGCCAACCCTACCAAGTGTATATTCCATCAAAAGAAAATTGACTTTCTAGGTCATTCTATTAGCGATCAGGGTATTCAGATGGACGATACTCATTTATTTTTAAATTTGTTTATTGGTATTTTGTAGAAAGTAACATAGCATCAGTAGGTCACATCAGCAAATAAAAGGTGCAATATACACATACAGCAAAGACCGCTTAGCAAGCAAGTAGGTAGGCAGCGTACCAAAACAAAAGTCTAACCCTCCGTGCATAACACCTAGGCTCTTACAAACAAGGTACCATGAGGAGATCAGCATTGTGAGAGCGAGGTGGCGTTGTCGGCACATATGAATGGCCAACCAAGGAGTCAAATTCAGTAGAGCAAAGGGGGGGCTCAGCAGCGGGAGAAGGGAGCTCACATTCTTGCAAGTTGAAAGTAGTATGGCATTGAGTGGTGGTTCATGGGGGTTTATCATCGGAGGGATGGAACATAGTAAAAACAAGTGCTTTCCAAGACTCGTAGGTTCCTGCATGGACTTCGTCCAGGCCTTGTAGTGACCCAGCCCATGCTTTTGTCTCTGCACCACACCAAATCTCAAGTTCATGATACCGCAGTTTGTATTGTGGACCCCCTGTTTGTTTCAAGCTAAGTCCATAAACCTGGTGACATGTCTGACTTTCCCCCTCCTAGAGTATGCTTCAAGTAAGCACTCCAGCAGGCTCCAGCTTTATCTAGCGATTGCATCCGCCGTGCAGGCGTGTTCGACACAGGACCAGAAAGCTTGCACCTTTGCGCATAGAAACACTTGTGTACAGGCGCGTTATAAATGCCACATCATATCTTATCATATATATCACTTTGGAACATTTCCAGAACATGTGAATTAAATTTGCGTCTTCTAGGTTACACCACGGGCAAGTTGAACGCTTGTTTTTGTTCAATTTGGAAATTCTGCTGGGAGTCATGTACATACGGTGGAGTACTTTAATCTGGAGCAGCCTAAATCTGGCGTTCCGGGGCACATTTGTAGGGAAATTAAGCACAAGTTCCCACTCCTAATCAGTGATCGTAGCACTTATATCTGATTCCCATTGTACCTTCAGTTCTGAGTATTTGACCCGCTTAGTAAGCAACTGTACAGTCTGGTTACAGGTCTTCAACCATGTACATTAGGGCCAGAAGCTCTGTTTCCATAGGCTCAGCAATGCCATCTACTACTCGCCGCCCCCTTTACTTTCATGTATCTCAGTAGTTATACCTTAGGCAGCCCCGTCTGTTGAGTTAGGTTATCTAAGCCCCTAAACATCCTGCCCTCATACATGTCACCCCAATCGGAGATGCCCTAGCCCTATGCCTCCCAGTGTCGGATAGCAGTCTCAAATATTCCCTGGATTTACATACATCTGCCACTATGGGAGCATTAGATGAGTAGGGGTAACACACTTGAAGCAGCTTTAACCCTCTGGCGCAGATTTTCCTGATAGGACATCATGCAGTGGTAGGGTGTTCATGCAACGAGTCGGGAGCCATAGCATTTCCTTAAGGCGGGCCAGTGTCACCAAGTGCTGAAGCAGTATTGACTCAGAGGTAGAGTCATCGGACAACCATTTTGAGACAAAGCTTAGCTGAGCAGCCAGATAATAAAGTACCAGCCGAGGTAGCTGTGCACCCCCTTCCTTGTAGGGTACGGACAGCACACTAAGGGAAAGTGTGTGACGGTTCGGGCCCCAGGGAAAATCTCTAATCTGCATATCAAGAAGGCAAAAGAACTGGGCCCCAATATAATAGTAAATGGTAAGATGGATTTCTGAACTCTGACCTGGAGGGGCAGAGGTTCAGAAGGCCAGCCTAGTTTCTTGGAACAGGGTAACCTCTGGACAAGCCAGACCAATCGGGGTAGCGATGGCGGCGGTCAAGACTAGGTCTCAAGAGGGGTGAGAGTGACTGAATGAGCACACAAAGCAAGGACGCGCACAAATTACTCCAGACAGGTGTTATATTAAAAATATAGACACATTTATTACAAGGCCTTTGTAACATCGACCATAGTAAAGAATCACGGTAAAACTCCAGTAAACCAACACATCACATTCAATACAATGTATATACAAGACCGAGGGGTCTAAAGAGTTAGAAGCACGAAATATGCAGACCACATAGATGGGGAGGAAAATAGGCAGTGCAAGTAATCGTTAGACCCAGTTCGACATCAGAGGCCACCTAACTAGAAGGAAGTCCGAGCCCTACGAAGAGTGGAGCCTTGTGCTCAAAAGTACCTGCACACGCGGGTGCCAACAGGCAAAGGAGAGTCTCTTCAGGGAAATCAGGCAGTTCAGAAAGGTGGATGAAAAGATGGTGAACAAATCCCCGTGACTCAGGCAAGGCCTCCACTTGGGGGCAGAAGCAGGGCGTGAGTGTGGGAAAGGGTTTGCTGTTTACAACAGCGATGGAAAGCCACAGGCTCCTGCGGGAGGGCGACCGGTTAGGGTATTGGTTCAGATGCGATAAGAGGGATGTCTCGACGCCGTGTAGATTCCGCGACAGCAGGAGTCAGAGTCAAGGGTGTCCCAGATGCGGCGAACACGCACAGGTTTGTTACCACAGAAGGGCAACTCGGTAACCGCGTGTATTCCGGTCCCAAAGCACACGTCTCACTTCAGACCTGGGAACGCCAAGTGTATGAATCGTGTGAGAGTGCCGAGGACACAGGATTAGCAGTAAGCCAGACAGCGGTGACAGAGCAAGGTTCCTGTGTAGGCTGGCCGGTCCACTGGATGGCCCAGGGACGCTTCAGAAGGCTTACATACAGGATTTGGTGAAGATGCCGAGAATAGTTGTTCCCACTATTCTAAAGGGTCGAAGCGCCTTTGCAGACCTTCTCGTTCGATCAGAGGCTGAATGGTCTCGCAGGACGACAGCAGTGCAGGGTGCCAAACCTTCAGCGGGTCACCAGCGATTCCTCGACTCAGCTTCTTAGTTGCAGGATACTTGGCTCCTTATCCTTTGTTCGTGAGAACTCAGGAGATCGACATGGTAGTGGTGTTTTCAGCCTCCTCTTATCCAAAGTTCCCTTTGCGCCAAAACGGAGAGGGCCCAATGGGAAATCCGCTCACAAACACTCACATCATATGTGGACCTATCACGGACCACCGTGGTCCCAGGCATTCAGGACACTAGACTCTCTGGCACCCAGGATGTGTATTGGGAACAGACATCACAGCCCACATCCTGGAGGCACACACAAGGCATGCAGAAGCCTGCAAAAGCGTTGTGTTTCGCGGGAAAGTGCATGACCAAATAAGGACTGCCCCGGGTCGGCTCGACCTGGGTGAAGGTGAAGGGGCAAGACGGTCAGCGGACAGGACAAAGAACCTCGTGGCATGGCCATTTTGGAGGCCAGGCCACCCATTTGGGCCAAACGCGGGAAGCGCCGTTAACATGGCAAAAAGGGGTTAAAAACACAAAGAAACGATAGCTGCCATCAGTCCCATCCGTGACACACTTGCACATTTCATAATAAGTCCAGCGAGAGTTTCTAGGGCCTTTGGAATGACTAGAGACGCAAGTGCGCGGTAATGTAAGTTACGGTGCACTCTTGTTTCATGTTGCTCAAAAGCTGCAACATGAGGAAAGGACTAAGGGAAACAAAGTCTCCCAGGACTGACTGTCTTAAGGGCATGTCAGTTTCCCCAGAAGAATAGAGCGAAAGCCCAGAGGAGTGCGGCGGAAGACTGCGCTTTTCATGCAAAGTCTAGATCAGGGTGTAAAACAACAGCAAAAAGTTTGGGGGTTGCCACATGGAAGGAAAATTACCTACAATTATGAAATCTTTCCTAACACTCGCCCCTCCCAGACTAAGGACAGGGGGAATGAATCCACCCCTCGATGAGTTTCTTGTTCAGGTCGGTTAAACATTCTGGATAACCCATCAGCATTGCTATGTTGGACACCTGGCCTATGCTCAATAGTGAAGTCAAAGCCTTGCAGACTTATGGACCACCTAAGCAACTTTGGATTCTCTCCATTCCTGTTCATTAGCCACTTTAAGGGCTTATGGTCAGTTTGCACAGTGAAGTGGGTCCCATAGAGGTAGGGCCTCAGCTTCCGTAGGGCCCACACAACAGAGAAACATTCTTTCTCTACTGTGGACCATCTGAGCTCTCTGTCCTGAAGCTGGCGACTAATGAAACCAATAGGGTGTTCCTTACCCTTCTCATCTACTTGTGATAGTACAGCTCCTATCCCACTGTCAGAAGCATCTGTCTGCACAATAAAAGGTCTTTGATAATCAGGGGCCCTGAGGACAGGGGCCTGGCACAGGAATCTTTTAAGCCATTGAAGGCCTTCTCACACTCGTCGGTCCAAGTTACCTTCTTGGGTTTCTTCGGAGTGGTGAGAGCAGTCAGAGGGGCAGCTATGGTACCATAGTCTGCCATGAAGTTGTGGTAATACCCCGTGAGTCCTAAGAAGGCTCTCACTTGGGTCTGTGTAGTGGGGGTAGGCCAGACTTGTACTGCTTGTACTTTACTGGGTAGAGGCTGTATCCTCCCTCCACCTACTTCATGTCCAAGGTAAACCACAGAGCCTTGTCCAATCTGGCATTTACTAGCCTTTATGGTCAAGTGTGCTTTCTGAAGAGCCTGTAGCACAATCCCGAGGTGTTTCACATGGTCTTCCCAGGTGACGCTGAAAACTGCTATATCATCCAGATATGCAAGACAGAATTCATCCAACCCTTTTAACACATGATTCACAAGCCTCTGGAAAGTGGCAGGTGCATTCTTCAACCCAAACAGCATTACCCTGAACTGGTAAAACCATCTGGAGTTGAGAACGCTGTCTTCTCCTTGGCATGTTCTGCTAGGGCTATTTGCCAATAGCCTGCAGTGAGGTCAAACGTGCTGAGATACTTGGAGGCACCCAAGGTATCCACCAGCTCATCTGTTCGAGGCAAGGAGTGTGCGTCTGTCTTGGTGACAGCATTCAGAGCCCTGTAATCCACGCAGAACCTCAATTCAGAAGTACCTGCCTTTGGAACCAAAACCACAGGGCTGGACCAAGGACTACTACTGGGTTCAATCACCCCAAGATCTAACATTTTGTTGACCTCTGTCTTAATGTAAGACCGTGCTTTGTCTGACAATCTGTATCCTCTACTTTTGGTAGGTACGCTGTCTCCTGTGTCTATGTTATGTTTGCACCAAGGTGTCAAACCAGGGGACTGCCTAAGCAAACTTTTCACCTCAGGCTGCTGATCAGAAGTCAGATGAGGGGCCACTCGGACACCCTCAAAGGAGCTATCTGAAGGACCGCTTTGGAACAGGTCGGGGAGAGGTTCAGACTCCTCTTCCTCAACATCTGAAGCCAGTAGCAGTGCTGCGATTTCAACTCTTGGGACAAAAGCCTTCAGCCTATTACGTGGAACACTTTTGGAGCCTGTCCAGGCCTTCCAAGGTCCACTAAATAGTTGACCTCACCCAGGGGCTCCACCACTGTGTAAGGGCCGGACCATTTATCCTGTAAAGCTCTAGGCCTTATGGGAGTCATGATCAGGACTTGTTGACTAGGTGTAAAGTTGATGAGGGAGGCCTTTGGGTCATACCAATGTTTTACCAGCACTTGTCCTGCCTTCAGCTTATCACTAGCCAGACCCATCAGGAGTACCATCCATTTTCTGAGCCCTAACAAATAGTCTACTACGTTGGTAGTAATAGGGGGAGTGGGCATCTCCCATCCCTCCTTGACTATGGCTAAGGGTCCCTGTACCGGGTGACCAAACAGAAGTTCGAAGGGGCTGAAGCCAACACCCTCCTGTGGTACCTCTCGGTAGGCAAACAGTAAGCATGGTAAAAGAAGATCCCATTTTCTTCATTGAGGTTCTTCCAGAGCCCCGATCATGCTCTTTAACGTTCTGTTGAAACGTTCCACCAGACCATTGGTCTGGGGGTGATATGCAGAAGAGAACTTGTAGGTAACCCCACATTCTTTCCACATAGCCTGAATATACTTTGACATAAAGTTGCTGCCTCTGTCAGACACAACTTCTTTAGGGAAGCCAACCCTAGTAAAGATGCCAAGTAACGCTTTTGCAACTGACTTGGCAGTTATAGTTTTTAATGGGATGGCCTCAGGGTATCTGGTAGCATGGTCGACCAGCACCAGGATAAACCTATTGCCTGAGGATGTTTGCGGGTCAAGGGGACCAACGATGTCGATCCCTACCCTTTCGAATGGTATTCCCACAACTGGGAGTGGTACCAATGGATCTTGGATTGTTGAACCACTCTTACCAGATAATTGGCAGGAGGCACAACTCCCGCAGTGACTTTCTACTTGCACACCCATCTTGGGCCAGTAAAAGTGCATGGATAACCTTTGCTTGGTCCTCTTAATACCAAAGTGACCAGCAAGGGGCACTACATGCGCCAGCTGCAGGAGGAAGGGTCTTACAGCAAGGGGAACCACCAACCTCCTATGGTCTCCTTCTGTAGACTCTGTGGGCTCACTATACAGGAGTCCACCTTCCCAATAAATCCGATGCTTCCCAGGAGGTTCACCCTCAAGCTGGGAGCAGGACTGTCTCCTTAGGCCTTCCAGAGATGGGCACTCACGTAGGCCTTTACTAAATTCTTCTCTGTCAGGACCACCTTCTACTAAAGTCGTTTAGTTCAGGATGGTCATTGGGGTCAAATACTTCAGGCATCGCCGCCTCCTCGTCAGGTCCGGGCGATTGACCAACTTCCTCCACCGCAGTGGTAGGTGAGTTTGGGGGAATATTTTCTTTCCCTCGCTTTGGTTTTCTGACTCCTTTAGCCTTGGGTTTCCCCTTTGGCGGGGGCAGCTCACTGATCTTGGTCAGTGCTGCCCTTGTTTGAGACCTTGTGCAGGGTCTGTCAGCAGTGTTTCCCACGAGCCCTAAAGCCCTGAGATCATTGCCCAACAAGACCTTTCCTGGGAAGCTTCTCTGAATGCTCACTGGAATACCATTGATGGTAAGATTTACAGGTATTACTGGGAACATGAGAGGTGGGCAGTCAGCCAACTTAGTGGGCATCAGAGTAGCTCTGGCAACTTCCTCTGAGTCTACCAAGGTAGAATCCACTACAGTTCGACTGCACCCACTATCCCTAAGAGCTGGAGTATCTACTCCATTGATCAGCACACTGGCTTTAAAGTAGTGCTTGGTGTTATCTGGAATCCTAGCATAAGCCTCTGCGACTTTAGGCTCCCAGGAACCCAGGGAAACTAAAACTACCTCAGCTTCTATCCCTCTGGGGAAGGAGTCGGAGGAGAAGGATGCTCTGGTAATCTCTTCTTCCTCGTAGGAGTCGAAGGCCAGATTAGGTGAGTGGACCCCCAAGGTTTTGACCTTACATCTGGGATCCCCCTTCACGTGGTCAGTTGCTCCACAAGCCAAACAAGATCCATTGGGTCGGTTTACATAGGGAAGCTTTTTATAACCAGAGTTCTGTTTCGGAGGCTGACCTCCTCTACCCTATGAGTTCTCTTGTGTCTTACACTTATTTTTCTTTTTGTGGCCCTTTTGGGAAGAAGAGTTATCAGTTTCCCCACCCTCCTTATCCTTGGAATTTTTCCCTTCCTCCTGCTTACCAGGATGAGTCTTGTCCTTATGGGACACTCGATGTGACACCCATAAATCTGCTGCAATAGCAAGCTTCTTAGGATCTATCTCCTTTGAATCTGCCAAATGCTGCTTAAGCTCAGGGGAAGAAGATGCAAAAATATGTTCCAGCATGACAAGACTTATCATACCTTCAAAGGTAGAAACCTTATAACCTTCGACCCAGCCAGTGAAGTTTTTTAAGGTTTTGGTTACATAAGATACCCAAGTACCACCTTCTTTTTTCTTATACTCTCGGAATCATTTTAAATATTGGGCAGGAGTCTTTCCAAACTTTAAAATGAGAGTTTGCTTCAACATTGCAAAATCTGCTCGGTCAGCCTTCGACATTTCTATAATGGCACTGCAGCCAGAATGCTAAGTAACCAGGCAATTATATCAGCATTGTCAACTTGTTGAACTTCACATGCATACTCAAATATATTCAGCCAGTCCATAATGTCATTCTTTTCCTCATACACACTGAGCAGATCTTTTGGAAACCTTGGATGAGAGGAGGCCCCAGACCCGTATCCAGGACCCTTGGATCCGTTGGCAACTTGAAGCTTGGCTAGTTCCAACTGGTGATCCTGTCTTTCTGTTTTTGTGCCTGTTCGATTTTTAGTTTGGCCATATTGAAATCAAGCTCCTTCTGCCTAAACAGCAGTTCTTGCTTCTTGAATTCAATTATGGCCTCCCCATCGGCACTGAGAGGAAACATTGGACAGTTCATCCCCCCTGTCCTCATGGTTGCGGTGGACCAGTGCAGCGGCAGAACTGTCAGTTCTACCAGTGAGAGCAGCCCCACCTCCTTCTGCACTGTCCTCTGAAGCTATAACGGTAAACTGAGCTTCTTGCCACGCCATGATTCTTTGGATCATTTCCATTTTTATGCCTTGCGAGGAGGAGACACCTCCTTCAGCACACATCTTTTTCAATGTTTTGGATTTAGAAACATTTAAAGTTAACAAGGTACTTGTTTCCATACTGTTAGATAGGACTATGGCCTTTAAAAAGTTATACTACGACAATTCACTACGTGTCCTGTTAGGAATAACTTGAAATGCCCTCGCTATTGCGCAACACTGGATACCTTCAGTCGTATCCCACCGCTGTACACCAATTTGTTAAGATGGATTTCTGAACTCTGACCTGGAGGGGCAGAGGTTCAGAAGGCCAGCCTAGTTTCTTGGAACAGGGTAACCTCTGAACAAGCCAGACCAATCAGGGTAGCGATGGCGGCGGTCAAGACTAGGTCTTAAGAGGGGTGAGGGTGACTGAAAGCCCGTAATGAGCACACAAAGCAAGGACGCTTACAAATTACTCCAGACAGGTGTTATATTAAAAATATAGACACATTTATTACAAGGCCTTTGTAACATCGACCATAGTAAAGAATCACGGTAAAACTCCAGTAAACCAACGCATCACAATCAATACAATATATATACAAGACCGAGGGGTCTAAAGAGTTAGAAGCACAAAATATGCAGACCACCTAGATGGGGAGGAAAACAGGCAGTGCAAGTAATCGTTAGACCCAGTTCGACATCAGAGGCCACCTAACTAGAAGGAAGTCCGAGCCCTACGAAGAGTGGAGCCTTGTGCTCAAAAGTACCTGCACACGCGGGTGTCAACAGGCAAAGGAGAGTCTCTTCAGGGAAATCAGGCAGTTCAGAAAGGTGGACCAAAAGATGGTGAACAAATCCCCGTGACCCAGGCAAGGTCTCCACTTGGGGGCAGAAGCAGGGCGTGAGTGCGGGAAAGGGTTTGCTAATTACAACAGCGATGGAAAGCCACAAGCTCCTGCGGGAGGGCGACCGGTTAGGGTATTGACTACTCACCCATCCCTGATGCAGGCAGACCCAGGCTTCTCCGGTTCAGTTTCGGTACTGGCAGGTTCAGATGCGATCAGAGGGACGTCTCGACGCCGTGTAGATTCCGCGACAGAAGGAGACAGAGTCGAGGGTGTCCCAGATGCAGCGAACACGCACAGGTTTGTTACCACAGCAGGGCAACTCGGCAACCGCGTGTATTCCGGTACCAAAGCACATGTCTCACTTCAGACCTGGGAACACCAAGTGTACGAATCGTGTGAGAGTGCCGAGGACACGGGATTAGCAGTAAGCCAGACGGCGGTGACAGAGCAAGGTTCCTGTGTAGGCTGGTCAGTCCACTGGATGGCCCAGGGACGCTTCAGAAGGCTTACGTACAGGATTTGGTGAAGATGCCGAGAATAGTTGTTCCCACTATTCTAAAGGGTCGAAGCGCCTTTGCAGACCTTCTCGTTCGATCAGAGGCTGAATGGTCTCGCAGGACGACAGCAGTGCAGGGTGCCAAACCTTCAGCGGGTCACCAGCGATTCCTCGACTCAGCTTCTTAGTTGCAGGATACTTGGCTCCTTATCCTTTGTTCGTGAGAACTCAGGAGATCGACATGGTAGTGGTGTTTTCAGCCTCCTCTTATCCAAAGTTCCCTTCGCGCCAAAATGGAGAGGGCCCAATGGGAGATCCGCTCACAAACACTCACATCATATGTGGACCTATCACGGACCACGGTGGTCCCAGGCATTCAGGACACTCTAGACTCTCTGGCACCCAGGTTGTGTATTGGGAACAGACATCCCAGCCCACATCCTGGAGGCACACACAAGGCATGCAGAAGCCCGCGAAAGCGTTGTGTTTCGCGGGAAAGTGCATGACCAAATAAGGACTTCCCCGGGTCGGCTCGACCTGGGTGAGGGTGAAGGGGCAAGACGGTCAGCGGACAGGACAAAAAACCTCGTGGCATGGCCATTTTGGAAGCCAGGCCACCCATTTGGGCCAAATGCGGGAAGCGCGGTTAACATGGCAAAAAGGGGTTCAAAACACAAATAAATGATAGCTGCCACCAGTCCCGTCCGTGACACACTTGCACATTTTATAATAAGTCCAGCGAGAGTTTCTAGGGCCTTTGGAATGACTAGAGACCCAAGAGCGCGGTAATGTAAGTTACGGTGCACTCTTGTTTCATGTTGCTCAAAAGCTGCAACATGAGGAAAGGACTAAGGGAAACAAAGTCTCCCAGTACTGACTGTCTTAAGGGCATGTCAGTTTCCCCAGAAGAATTGAGCGAAAGCCCAGAGAAGTGCGGCGGAAGGCTGCGCTTCTCTGGCAAAGTCTAGATCAGGGTGTAAAACAACAGCAAAAAGTTTGGGGGTTGCCACATGGAAGGAAAATTACCTACAATTATGAAATCTTTCCTAAGAGTAAACATTAGTGAAACAGTACAGGAATCTAAGGAGAACAATCATCTTCACAATTGCAATTCTACCCATGAGTGACAGTGGTAACCAGGACCGAAAGGACATGGACCTCCCAAGGCCCTCCAAGACCTTGGGGTGTTATGTGTATGCGTGTCCTCCGTTGTGTGCGTGTTGTGGATTCCCAGGTATTTAAAGGAACGCACCTCCCACGGGAGAAGCAAGTCCGACAAGGAAGCCTCACTCATCCCAGGAAGGCCAGCTAAGGGGAAAGAGTAGGATTTCCACCTATTAAAGACAATCCCGGACAGCTCAGCGAAGCCGTCCAGTACATCACGAACCATGGGTAGCTTATGCTGTGGTTCACACAGATGAAGTAAAACATTGTCAGCGTATAGTGATAATAAGTGTTGGGAGCCCCCAATCAGGATGCCTGCACCCATGTATTGCTGGTGCAAATATCCTGCCAGGGGCTCCAGAGCTAGTATATATAACATGGGCGACAACGGGCACCCCTGGCGAGACCCACGCTCTAGATATGTGTACCTGATTTCACCTTTGCAATTGGAGAAGTATACAACAGCGTCACCCAGTGAATAAAGCTCTCCCTCATCCCAAAGCTATGCAATGAGGCTAGCAGCCATTCCCAGTAGACCGAATCAAAAGCTTAAATTGCATCCAAGGACACCACTGCATATTTCTCAGCGTGGGAATCGGTCTGATCTATGATGTGTGTAGCCTACGAAGGTTCTGGGTTGTGCTGCTTCCTGGTACAAACCGGGTTTGGTTGTGTGTATCAAGGAGGTAATTACCTTACAGAGACACACTGCTAGCACTGTCATGAGTATTTTCACGTCGTAGTTGAGCATGGCCAAGGGGCGATACGAGTTGCACCTGGTTTAGGGATGGGTAAAACAATAGTCTCCCTCATACCACCCGTGAGTATGCCTTTATAATAAGCTTCCTCTAAAATCTTGAGCAGCAGGGGAGCTAACGTAGAGCTATAAGCCTTATACAATTTTGGGGGGAGTCCATCACTCCCAGGCGTTTTACTGGGATAGAAAGATGCAATTGCATCGCAAACGTCTTCTACAGTGATGGGCTGGTCTAAAAGGGAACGTTGTGCTGCTGTAATCTTTGGGAGCGAGATTAGTGAGTGACTCAGTGACATAACTCTAGGGCACCTGTCTATCGTGACTGTATACCCGGGTGTAGTATGTGATGAAGATATCATTTATTGCGAGTTGCGGGCACCACATTCATCATAGAGTAATGTAGTCGGGGGGTCTGGGGTGTTCTCGTTTGCAGAGCCACGCTAATAATCTCCCAGGCTTATCCCCCTCCATATGTGATCAGGAAGTTTGTGTGGTGTAGTTAAATTTGGAGAGCTTTTCCCATGCCTCAAGACAACGGTTCTGTGTCTCAGCTAGTTTTTCCTCAGCGGACCACAGGCCTATATGGCGGGGCTCTTGTGTCTGTATTTCATCTTCCATAGCTTATAGATCTTCCCGTAGTTTCTGGCATATGTTGCCAGCACTTGCTATCACCTCACCTCTGGTCACCACCTTCATGGTTTCCCAATCAGTGCCCTATTCCTTCACACTCCCAACATTATGTTCTAAAAAATCAGTCAGGGAGTCCTGGAGCACCTTCCTAAAGACAGTCAGTCAAGGCTCCTACCGGCATAAACCAAGTCGGAATGGGGCACCTAGGGCACGTGGCGTTCCACTCAATCACCAAAGGGGAGTGGTTGGATATCGAGCGGAACATATATTCTGCACTACATATTTCAGCCACCTGTCCCAACCCAGCGAAAAAATTATCAATTCTGGTATGCAGTTTATGGGGAGATGAATAATAGGAATGGCCTCAAGTACTTGGGTGTAATTCTCTCGAAACATCCACTAAGTCTAGGTCATGATGTACCCCTGTGGGAAGCGGAGGATCTAGCAAGTGCAGCGTCTCTGATGCAGTTAAAATCTCCACCCCACAGGAAGAAGCCCTTGCACCTCGACACAACATAGCTACTTAATGCCCATACATGAGATGGGATATTATGGTTCGGAAAATATAAATTCACAATGCAAATTTCTCTGTGCTCAAGGTAGCTCTGCAAAATTACGTACCTCCCCTCCCTGTCCCTTTCTACTTCTAACAGTTGGAATAGTAGCAAACCATCTGTCCACGTAAGCACCCCCCAGGCAATCTTAGAGTACGTGGCCCCATATCCTGTCCCACCCCAGCGATTCAAGATCGCCTCTTGTTCATCTACTAGTAGGTGGGTCTCTTGAATCATTGCTATGGTTATTCTTTACCGTTTCAAGTCGGATGTCACTCTGTTTCTGCAAAGTCAAGATCCCAACCCGTGTACATTCCAAGTTACTATTCTAACAGGGGCCATGGACACACAACAAGGGAATCTTCGCCTGCACAATTCCACCATCCTCACCCCAGGTCATCGTGACTATCTCGTAAAACAAAGTCACCAATAGCGTGGAGTCACCAGTGCTCTGGTTGACCATATACACAGCATGAATGCAAGCAAACCATAGGTGCTTACTCCCCGCCCCCCAACATTTCCAGTGACAACACCTAGAGAGCCATAATGCACAGAGTAAATGAAAAAGGAATAACAATAGTAACAAAACTATATAACGCTGCTCAGCAAAAACATATTGCTCAAGCATGCCTGTACTTCCAAGGCCATAGTCGGCCAATGAGTACCAGGTAGGGGAGACCAGCAACAGGTTGGCTCTCACTGTCAACTTAGAGCGGGCAAATAAGATCAGCAGTGGGTTACTGGGCCTTTTTCCTCCCACTGAACGAAAGGTAAACAGTTGAAGCGGCTTCAGTTATAATTATAGGGACAATGTGAAGGGCTTACAAACTGTGCAGTGCCCAGGTTCGACATATGTCACTGTTTCACCCCAAACCTTACTGTAACAGCAAGGCGATATCTAGGCATCTGATTTACAAAGGGCATAGTGGGAGCTGTTGTGATTAGGCATTCATTCAGGTGTCAGCACCATTCTTATTAGCCAGGTTGTTGTGTTCATCCACAGAGTAGCCGCCGCAGGACTCTCAAGGAAGTAAGCTTTGCTGTTGTAAAGGATCTTCAGCCTAGCAGGGTACATGAGCATGCATTTGAGGCCCAATTGTCTAAGTTTGTTTGTTTGTTTGTTTTATTTATATTGCGCACCAGACCCAGGGGTATTCAGGCGCGAAGGCAAAAGAGGGTTGTTCAGCTTAGGTTACAGGTTACAGATTAGAAATGGGGGTACAGCGGTGGTTACATTGCTGTGGGTATGTATTGTCGGAGAGTCACAGGTCTATATACAGTGAGTTTAAAAATACAAGTATTATTACAGAATCACAAAAATATATACATTAAGTTACAATAGTGCAGCTATGGCATAAATAAGGCAGAACAAGTATACAAAATATGCGTAGGATCCTGGAAGTCAATAAGGTGAGAATTAGACATCATGATCTTTTAGCCATTGAATCAAATTGTATCTGAATTGCCGGTAGGGGAGATCTTCCCTTAGAGCAGGGGGAAGGGAGTTCCAAAATTGAGCTGCTTTGACAGCGAAGCTGCTCCTGCCAGATTTGGTAAGTTTGAATCTGGGTACTA
Organism: Ambystoma mexicanum; assembly: GCF_040938575.1. Classification (NCBI taxonomy): domain Eukaryota; kingdom Metazoa; phylum Chordata; class Amphibia; order Caudata; family Ambystomatidae; genus Ambystoma; species Ambystoma mexicanum. The sequence goes on along the minus strand of NC_090923.1, from coordinate 1,468,466,346 downwards.
GCAGAAGGTTGGAGTTAACTTTTCTTAAGGGGCGAGAGGCTGTTTGTCTGGTGAATCTATCTATGAGGTATTGCGGGGCTGCGTGGTTGAGACATTTGTGTGTCAGTGAAGCTGTTTTGAGGAGGATTTTGTCTTTAGTTGTGAGCCAGTTAGTAGATCTCCTGAGGTCTGATATATGGGTGCTCTTAGGGAAGTTTAGGGCGGCTCTCAGGGCATTGTTTTGGAGTGTTTGTATTTTGGCGGTGATGTATTTGTTACTGCCTATGTAGAGGGCGTTGCAATAATCTAGTTTTGATAGGATTAGTGCTCTTGCTAGAATGACACAGTTGTTAGCTGAGAGGAAAGGCTTGGCTGCTCTGATTAGCTTGCTAGCTTGGTCAAATTTGAAGACGGCCATTTTGTTGGCATTACAAATCGAGGTACGGTCAAGAGAAGAACTCCTTTCTTCCTACAGCAGAATAAATAGGTAAGTATTAGCCCATTTTACCCATCAGGAACTACCTCCTTCTTTAGAATAGAGAGCCTACCAGCCTCTTTTTCATTTACCCTTGTTTAGAAACTTGTATCCTAGTGAATACAGATTGTGATCACTACCATTAAAGTCTGATATTGACTTCAACCAGTTCTCAATCTTGACTTAAAAGGAAAAAAGGGATAAGGAACATTTCTAAATTACTTGGACTCCTTGTTTTGAATATAGAAAGTTGGTGCTTTCAACTCAGATGATCGAAAGGCCATTTCTTAATAAAGGCCCTTGGTTATACATCTTTTTGAAATAATTCGAATGCCTGCATTTACTATTGGATAACTGGGACAACCAGATAATTGCATAATTGATAAATACCATTATATCTAGCTTTTGAATTTGAACTTGGAGAACTGCTCTTTCTACCATGTAAACAAAATGCAGGAATAGAGATGGTGATGCTCCAAGCAGTGTTGTTGACACAGGTGACCATACGCTTAAAAACTTCTTATGCACAAACTACAAGGAAGAAGGTTTATGTACTTTGAACACATGTTATGTAATCTGAAAAATGAAGAAATCTTTTCATTTAAAAAAAAAATTGTTTTGTATAACTTTTAAATAGAAACAATCGAATGGATTATCCTTGGAAAATAATAACTGAATGTTTTTTTTAAAATTGGTCTCTAGATGTGATTATAATAGAGAAATATGCCCCTGAAGAAGAGATGTTTACATCGAAACGCGTGGGGCCTTGTTTTGAAAAATTAAACTACGAATGAAGAAATCAAAGACTTATAGTGATCATTGAAAAAAGCGAATGTGGATCTATTACAAAACATTTTTCTTGAAAGACTTGACTCATAAAACACAAGTTGTGTTAAGAAAATTCTACCTTGATTGTTTGGCTCTATTTTTGAGCTTGTGAAAGTGTGCAGGGGACGGGAGTACAGTCTACTTCAACCCTAGTTCGGCAGTTGTGACCCTCTCTGCCAATTTCCCGCCGTCCTGCCGAAGGAGCTGGAAATCAACCTTGACCTCGTCAATTCTGCTCTCAAGTGATGACCTCAGGGCAGCAATTGCGGCAAGAACCTGGTCTTCTTGGGGGTTCTGTTCAGGAGTGAACGGCCCAGCTTGTGTACCCTCCTCAGTCTCTGCAGCCTCTCAGTGTTTACTTTGGCCAGCGAAGGAGTCCATGATCGATGGTTTGCCCTTATGTTTTGTAGGTGACATTTTGGAACACTGAGGCAGGGGCAAACCACCAAGCGTAATGTAACACTGCACAGTCAAAGTTTCTATGGGTAATGAAAGTTTGCGCAAGTAGGCCCTGGCCACATGCCCCGGGTTAGATCTCTTGCTCCCGCATCAGCGCAGAATCTGTCCCCAGCAAGCCTGGGAGATTATAATGCTGGGGGTGCCTAATCGATGTTGCCACTACCTCAGGGTTAGATCTCTTTAACATTGGGCGTAACCAGCACAGAAATACAGATGTACATGTAAGCACAGGGGAGGGATGAGGCTAGCGTGTGTCATCAAAGTTTACAGGGGCTGAGCGGGCCAGGCAGCAGTTCCCAGTAGTTTTTAGAGTGCACACACCAGGCTGAAAATGCGTACCAAGAAGCCACAAGGGCAGCGTGTGTCAAAGTGAGAGCGTGAATGTAACAAACAGTAGGGCAGCCCCTGTGTGCAGGTGTGAGTGGGGGCAAAGTATGTAGAATTTACAAAAACCGACAAATGGGTACTCACACTCAAGACAGTCCTAGATTCTGTCCGACATTCAAATTAAATCTCCATAGTAATTTAAAGGCTAGTGTTTGCGAGGCAAATCACTGGGGATACACCAAGGGAGCAGTCTGAGAAGTGCTAACCATAAATTTATTGTTGAAAGCATAGTTTTTTTGAGATTTTACACAATTTCTAAAACAAAAAATAAGTAGAATAGAACAATTGAAAAAATAAAGAAAAACAGAACATTCATCACAAATATATCAAGTGCAAAAGCAGGGATAACATATTAATCACATCAAGATAAAACAATTATTACAGGCTACCCATAGTTCCTGCAACATAAGGCCTACCAGGGTGTATAAAAAATTACCCTGGTAGGTATGTAAAAAGAATATTATTTTAGCTGAGTTTGTATATTTAATCTGCCAACGTGTAGGAAAGAATCAAAAGTTTGTTCCTAATGGGAACAACATATATATAAATCACGTTTCGGCATGCCAAACTGGCATCAGTAGTCAGAGCCTTCCTCAGGGCAGGATGGAGGTGAGTTGATAGTATCACCCTAGAGGGGGCAGAAAAAAGGGAATACTTAAGTCATATAGACAGGCTGCTATACAGACAACTTCAGAGGGATATCATAATTCAAGTGTATGCTGTCATAAATATACGGACCACTCACCCAGTATAGATTAAAGAACGGAGTGCAGTCCGTAGAAGGCTACTTTTCCAAACCTATTGAACTTCGTACGCTGTGTAACAATGCAGCCAAGTAGAAAGAAAAAGGCAGAGCGCACCTGGGTCACGCTTCTGAAAATGCTGTGGAGAGAATGCAGCCTTAGTGAGAGTATAATTCATAGAAAGAGCGAAAAGTCAGTGAAGGAGTTTGTCGGATGCCATCGGAGCATGTTGTGGTATTGCTCCTGATTATTTTATCTGAAAGGTAGCGCTCTGAATCATGAATATAACTAAAGAACAAGCACTACAATAAGTAAAAGGAGTGCGAGGTGCCCAGACAGGGTCATAGAGTGAATGGTGAGGGATCCTATAGAGGAGCATAACGGGGAGACGGCATGCAGGTTTATAAAAGCATGGTATAAGTATACGGGTGCATGCAAGCCCATATATGGATATGAGCATAGCATAGTGCTAATATCAAGGTTTAAAAAGGATTTATGTTATTGGTATTTAACAGTAACAGGCCCGGTGGGGCAGAGACACACGTAAAAGGTACCTTAGTAGTGAAATGCTCTGGGTAGAACTTGTCCGAAGAGTTAGGTGGAAAGGAAAACACGTCCGTCTTCAGTAAATAAAGATGGAGTCAGTAGTCACCAAGGGTGCTATAATGAGCAAGCACACCTATCCTGAAAAGGCAAAAACACTGTATGAGTGCTTGTGCTGGACCTAGGCGGAAACACAGTAACAACTATGTGGAGAAACCATATGAAAGGAACCATGTAAAGAACCGGGCAGGGGGCTGTTGCTGAAACCCAGAATAAACTGGAAAACTTGCCAGTGTACGAAAGTAGAAAACAGCAGAGGTTGGATTCGTCTGTGCAAAATCCCCGTGGAAACGACGCCACGTTCTGCTAACTCGGTTCACTGAGTTGAAGCCAGAGGACAGAGTGCCTCGTCATGCTGGGGTGAAATGGCTGACCGAAGGTCCTGTTCGGAACCGGCAGCTGTGATAGATTAGCGCCGGCTTGTTGGATACGAGGGGCTTGTCACGGTAACCCCGGTCCTCGTCAAGAGGGTGGAGCAAGCGTCCGGCGTCTGGTGCTCGGAGCGCGGGCTAAGCAGCCAATGGAAAGGGAGGCGGGGCTGCTAGCCCCGTATGTAAACATACCAGCCCTGGTGTGCGGTATGGCCGAGTGTGCTGCAGGAGCTCGCTGAGTTAGAGCTGGTTGTGGAGGACAGGCTGTGGAGGGGAGGGGAGGGAGTTTTGGTCCAAATATGTCCGGGCCAGGCAGCAGTTCCCAGTAGTTTTTAGAGTGCACACACCAGGCTGAAAATGCGTACCAAGAAGACACAAGGGCAGCGTGTGTCAAAGTGAGAGCGTGGCCAGAGGGGACCAAACCAATGGGGCAACCAGGTAGTGCCCATGGGTTCTCTTGAGCTATGTCCACTCCAGTGGATGTAATTCCACGAGGCGGGGGTAGCAAACTTCAAAGTCTGCAATTAGCTTGTATCGGTTCAGTTGGGTGTCGAATGGTTCTGCCCTGGTGCACGCAATGCAAGCAGAAACAATGTTTTGCTCACACGTGTAAGGGATGAGGCAGGAGCCAGGAAGGGCTGCCGCTCCGAGGGAGCTGTAAATGCTGCTCACGCCGTCCCACACAGTTCCAGTGGGGAGAAGGTAATCTTGCCAGTCTGCTCACCTGATAGTGCAGCAGGCTGAGGTACAGCAACTATCCAGCTTCCTGGTCTGGGAGTTGTTCCAGCCAGATGTGCCCACCAAGCAAGGGAAAGCAGTGAGAGATAGTCACCCTCCAGGGAACAAACCGCAAAGCCGTGTAATGAGCGGCAGTGACCCGTAGGACTTTAAAGTATCGCTGCAGCCGCCATCTTGGAAATCTCGGGTCTCAAGTTGCAGATCAAAGTTCTCTGTGATTCCAGGTCTGATTTGCATCAGACAAATACTGTTCCAGGAGGCGCCGAACTCCCCTGCAAGTAGGTGGAATAAACGGTTTTAGTCGCCTCTATGAGGATGATGCAGGATCACAGTGGGAGCACCAGGCAGTTAAGTTCAAGCCATCAAAAATTCCCAATAACCAGAAGGCTACCCAACGCGTCTTGGGTTTTGCAAACTATTACCATGACTTAATCGCCGACTTTGCCCAGATATCCTTGGATATAACCCAGGTGTTGCATGCAACCTACCCTTCTGCTGGGGCCCACCAGCCGAGCTGGCTTTCTAGAAGTTAAAAAGGGCCTTCATGTCTGCACCCATCCTTCGTCATCCAGACGATTCTGCCCCCTTCTTCAGTGAAGCGGACATTTCCAATAGAGACATTATGCGGTTTTTATTACAGACTGATCCTAAAACATCAGTCTAACATCCAGTTGCATACTATTCTCGCAAATTAACTCCAAGTGAAGTCAATTATTCAGTGATCGAAAAATAACTTTTGGCTATTGAAGGAGCCTTCAAACAGTTGAGACATCACATCCAAGGAGCACAACATACCATAACTGTACCGATCATCGTAATCTTCAACATCTGCAATCCCGGCAATGTCGAAAACAGCCGACCGGCCGGGTGGGCTTTCTTTTTTCTCAATATGACTTTGTCCTAACGCACATCCCTGGCTCCTCTAACATACAAGCTGATGCCCTGTCCAGATCTTTGGATCCAAATGCTATTTCAGAACGTTACCCTGCTAGTAGACTTGATCACAAACATTTTGTGGGCGTCATTCAATCCTTCTTGGATCATGTCAGTTCTGTTACTTCTGCAGACCCCACAGTAGCTAAACCTCTTGACCTTCAGGAAGTTAACACTAAGGATGGTTCGGTATTCTATTCCAAGCGGTTGTCCATACCCACTCCTGAACTACTCAAGCACATCCTTTTTGGATGTCACAATGTGCATCAGGCCGGACACAGAGGCATAAAAACGACTCCGGAATTAATCTCTCGTACCTTTTGGTGGCCTGAACTAAACAAACAAATAGCGTCATATGTGATGTCCTGCCCAGTATGTGACCAAACACAAATTCCTAGACAAAGAGCAGTTGGTATTTTACAACCCATTGAAATACCACCCACACCATAGCATAGTATTGCCGTAGACTTCATTGCCGAACTCCCAAACTCTGACAACACATGCATAATGGTGGTGCTCGATTGTTTTTCCAAATTGGCCCTCTTCATACCATGACAGGCTTACCAACAGCGACGCAAATGGCCAGTGTTTTTCTCCATGAGGTCTATCGCCTATGTGGTTTGCCCTCTACGATCGTTTCTGATCGTGGATCGCAGTTGATTTCTCGCTTTTGGACTATGCTATGTAAACATCTGGAAATACATCGGGATTTAGTTCTGGTTACCACCCCCCAAACCAACGGCCAAACCGAGAGAACTAACCAGACCCTGGAGCAATACCTGCGTTGCTATGCTAATGCCACAAATGATAACTGGTCTCCTTGTTTGGATATGGTAGAATTTGCCTATAATAACCCTTGGCATTCCTCCATCCAACGCCCACCCTTTTTTCTCACCTACAGCCAACATCCCAGAATATCTCCCATGGAGCACATGTTCCTTCTGCAGATGCCATGGTACACCACGTCCAGCAGATACACCTCCATTCTACATGGCGCCAAGGTTCGATTAAAACAGCAAGCCGACAAACATCGTAGCCCGGAACCCAAGTATCAAAATGGTGACCAGATATGGTTATCGTCAAAAAAACTGCCTTTACGTAACTTACCTATTAAGCTGGCTCCCAAATTTCTGGGCCCGTTTCAAATACTAAGGAAGATCTTATTTTATTACCAGCCGCATGGTGGATATGTTCCTTGTTGACACCTTTTGTGTCTGATCCCTACAGTCATCTGCCTACTCGGCCAGCCCCGGTGGACATCGATTGTTACCCCTAGTTTGAATTTTTTTCCATCTGTGACTCTCACTTCTGCAGGCAGCGTTTGTATTACCTGATTGACTGGGAAGGCTATGCTCCTGTGGATCGCACTTGGAAACCTGCCGCTCAGGCCCATGCCCCATGCCTGGTTCGTCATTTTCATCTTCGGGATGCCTGGAAGCCTGCCATTCGGTTGCCCTCCGGGAAGGGGCAGAGGGTTACGCTCTGCCAATTCCGGACGCGCCAGCGGCATCTACCTGCTAATTCGTGGAGGCTGTATCCATGGTGGTGCGGACGCGTATCCATTTGCAGTCCTTGAGAAGTCTGCAAGAGGCACCGCGATCGCCTACGATGCTTCCGGGAATGGAGTCAAGGCGTGCCTATGCCATGGCGCAGACCTCTGGAATGGGGTCAGGTGACATTGCTCTCGGTAACAGTGTTTGGTTTCCTGGGAAACCATTGACGCCGGAAGTACGCAATGCTCGCTATTAACAAGCAGGCGTGATATTCGTTCGGTGCGCCTTAACGCTCTTGGGCCCCTTCCTGCTGGAATTCCCTCCTGCCTGCTTCCGGGCTGCCCTTTTGGGCCCCTTCCTGCTGGAACTCCCTGCTGCCTGCTTTCGCTTAACTTCTCTTTACTGCCTCAGTCCTGCTCCTGTTTATTTTCCCCTTCTCAAGCTTTTCCTTATTCTCCATTCTATTGCCTAAGAGTGGTTTCCTTTGGCAACCTTACTGTATAATAACATCCACCTCCCGGCCAACTGGTTGCCTTGTGGTTCCACTGCCTTGCACCACATTAATACCGGGAGGTGAGCCAGTGGTGTGGGGAACTGGTCCCCGACCTTGCCCAGGTCAAAAAACCTGCTTGGGTCTGAAGGGGGCTGGGTCTCCTGCGTGCACTGACCCAGAGTCATCCTTGACATCTTGCGAACCAGTGTCTCCAAGAAGAAAGGGAAAAGCCCATCACTTCAAGGATTTGGTAAGAAATGTCCTAGCGAGCTAGAACTTGACAAGTACCCGTTCAACAAGAGAGAGAGGAGAGAGTGATAAGCGAGTCAGAAAGGCCAAATTGCCCTTTAACTGGCACTTGTCAAAAAAGACACAACACAGAGTGGTTGTGGTTTGGCAAATGCAAGGTAACCAGTTTATTGGACTATCCTGGAGAAAAATAGAGATAAAAGCCAAGCTGTCACTCCAGAATTCTCCAACGTTTGAACAGACAACAGGAGTTCATATAGTACAAATGATTGTTTGTTATGTCACAGTTGTGTAAACCTATTGCTTCTGCTCATTGGCTCCCTTTACTAAGCTACATATGGAACCTATATGTGTGCAGCTAGGGATCGGACAATCGTTATCTAAGACCCCACCCATGGCCCTTCCCTTAAGAAAGTGCTACCTCATCATATCTGGAAATTAATTGGTAGGCCCTAAATTACCTCTGTTGTGAAAAAAGACGTGCTAATCTGGTACAATGCGGACACACCATCCATGAACTGGCTCCATGATGACATGTTTATCTAGGTAAGAGAGAGGGAGAGACAAGCGTGCCGCTTTATTTCAATTAAATCAAAGAGCCCATGTTACCTCCCATGCCACGCTCAAGGCCTTTGTATTGCCATCCTATTCTTGACATATTTATGAATAATTATTTCTGGGAGTTCTCCTACTATTACCCTGTTAAGATTTCATTGTAGCATTTAATTGCTCTTTCATTACCCGCTTCCTATGTCTTCCCTTCATGCGTAGCCGGGCGCAGAATATATTAATCTGTCACCTCCTTCTGATTTCCCGGGATGTTATGAACGTGAAACGGTTTGCTGTATCCTTGTAACTTGTTTTATATGACTTAACACAATCCTGTCTTACTCCGCCATGTGCACTTCCGCAAATGGCTCGGCATTGACATTCCTTTGGCTTAGTCACCGTTCAAGCCGGCTACAGCATTTTCCCTGATTTGTTCAAGCGTGTTCAACTTGGCTTTTCTTAAAGTGGAAAAGTTGAATTCTCTGCTGGTGCAATTCTTAAAATGGCATTTTGTCACGTTTATCTTTCTTCTGCAGCACATATTAACCCTGCATTTATTTGCTGCCTACCGGCCTGGTGCATGGCTGGCACAAGACATTTCTCCATATGGGTACGCTGCAACATGACCCTACCTATTATAGCCATGCTGCCCCTACATGTGTAGCGAGACCCTCTATTGGTACGCGCTTTCTTGCCACCTAGTCCTAAAAAAAAACCGGCCTCTGTCCTGAAGACCCTCTTAATTATAGACAGATTACCAATACACTGTTTCTTTTAAAGATTCTGGATAGGGTGGTTTAGGAACAACTCGCTAAACATATTAATGAATATCCTGTGCTTAATTCCGGCCAGTCAGGCTTTCGAGTTGGCTTCAGTATGGAAACTGCCCTCTTAAAACTCAAATCTCGACTAATGGAATGGATGGATAAGGGCATTGTATCCATGCTAATGCTCCTGGATCTCTCTGCTGCCTTCGACCTGGTCGACCATACCATTCTGGTCGACAGGTTGAAGGCAGTAGCCAACGTTTATCCTATGGCTACACAGTGGGTTGTTTCATTTTTGAACAACCGTGCTAGCAGATTTTTTTTGTGAGAAGCAGAAGCTCCCCCTTTTTCTATCGAATTGGGAGTACAACAGTGTGCTTGTTTGTCCCCCTGTTTATATAATGTGTTCATGGTCCTCTTTTTTGCCTTGCTTGACCAAGAGGGGATCATGTTCACGAATTATGCAGACGATACCCAATGTGTCGTCCCCATGATGGATACCCATTCAGCCGATGAGGCAGAACTTAATCGTGTCTGTCTAATTATTGAGAGCTGGATGTTGAAAAACAACCTTGTTCTGAACAAGAATAAGACAGAACTTTTGCGTGTAGCTTTGTCCCCTTTAATATATAAGTTGGGCATGTCATATACTAGTTTTCTTCTTGGTGAGATTATACTTACCCCCTTAAAAAAGTACAAACTCAGACCACCAGGGGGCGTGGGATAGGATGGCTGTCTAATCACACAGCTCCCGCTCCCTCCGGCGAAAAAGGCGATGGGATCGAGTGTCATCGCCATACAAATTAAAACAGTTCATGTCCGCTGAGAACAAAAGGCAGTGGGTAACGTCTGAGCCATTATTGACGTTGAAAGAAGATCCTGCGAGGAGCAAGCGGGATGTAGAAGTGGTGAAACCCTGTGGCGTAATACGTCCAGCGAAGAGACGGGCCGTTGCCTGGTGAAGAGGTGTGCTGGAGATTGAGAAGCGAGCGGCGCACGCTGGGGATGGGAACTCCGGAGACCAGCAGCAGACCGGCCGTGCCCACCCCTGTCCCCGACAACAAAGCAAGTATTGATCCTGGAGGCGTATGAGCCGCAGCCCAGCAGGAGCAGAGACCATGCAGGACCTCATTGGAGTGCGCCCGAGACTGCCGGAGTATACGCGGCCCACCAGCAGAGCCTGGGAAACGTAGTGGACCATGCGCTTAGCACTGGAGGGAGGAGTGCCACAAAAGGGCAGCGGCCAGACGGTTGTGTTCGGGCTGGGCACCCGGTGATGAAGAGGTACACCCTGCTGGAGGCACCCGTGACAGATACATCCGGCCCCCTCCTACCTGCCCCTTTGGCCCCGCGGTAGGAGTAGAATGAAGTGAAACATCCAATAAGGCGCGGGGTGGAGATATCAAGGGGGGGCACCAGGGCCACGAGGACACCTCTCGAGCGGTCCAAAAGCAGCCTCATCAAAGGAGCTACGGGTGCTGAAGATAATAAAAGACTGTGAAAAACGCACACTGAGAGCGTGGCTACACCATAGATCCGCATTTTATAACAATATAAGAGCCTGGAAGGAGGCAACACTTAAAAACAGAGGGGGGCACTGTGTGAAGCCCAGAGACCCTAGTGGTGAGTGGGCAGGCCGCAGTGTTTGATTAATGCGCAGCACAAGCGCCAGGGCCATTTGAATTCTGCAGCTTCCCACTACTGGTCTCCCGGGAGGGTGGCACCCAAGGCAGAGAGGAAAAGTGTCTGAGGACAATAGGGACAGCACTACCAGGCGAGAAGAGCAGTGAGCCGAAAGGCTCCGACGGGGCACGGAGGGGAGACACAGAGAGAGAAATCTCACACGTAGCTCCACCAGACCCCGAGCAACTCGCAATTCACTACAAAGTCCTGGAAGAGCCTGTAGCTACCCTGGGAACGCCCACCAGAGGACGGCGCAAGAAGTGTGGAACAACATGCAGGGATAGACGGGGTGCCTGTGGAGCACCCCCCCATACCCTAAAGGGGAGAGGGCGCTGAAGAGGAAAAACGACAGGAGAGATACAGGACCCACATGAGGAACCATGCAGAGCCCCCCTCTGGGAGCACCAGCTGGCTGAGGACAAAAGCACAACTTGAAGGAAGGGACGTGCCAGGCGAAGTGGGGTAAAACAACCATTAGGGATCATAGAGGTTATATGCCCTCACCGGATTGTTGACCAGAGTCCACACTGGGCCCGGCCCCGCCACTTGAACTAACAACTCAGAGCAGCAAGGTGAGCAGGAACCTGAGCCAACACGTGTAGAGTACCGAACCGGAACCCAAAGAAAAGCAAAGAGTCGCCCAGGGGATCAAAGGACAATGGCAAAGAAGGCTGAAGACGCCGCGAAAGAAATACCCACCGACATAGACATGTTCAGATTCTCCACCAAGGAAGTCATATGGCACATACTGGCAGAGATCAAAGCCCTCAGAGGACCATATTCAAGCCTCCTTGACTGACCTAACGGGTAGAATGACCACAGTGGAAAATAAAGTTGAAAACCTTGAACATAACCAGTTAAATGCAGACATGGTTGAAATGAAACTGGACGCAAGTATGTCGGAAATAGAAATGCGAGAAGAGGAGGTCATGCTCAAAATGGACGACCTGGAAAACAGGGAAAGACGTAACAACCTGCAGATACTTGGGCTGAAGGAACCGGTTATGGAGACCCCAAGGCAAGTTGAGGAAAAAGTCCAAGCACTAGTGAATCAACTTTTCAAAGCAGAAGGGGGCAAGACAGTGCAGATCGAAAGAGCTCACAGAGGTGGTAGACCCTATGGGAATGGCCCCTGGTCAATAGTGGTCAAATTTCTCAGATACACTGACAGATCTGAAGTCCTGAACAGAGCTAAGCAGTTAAGAGAAATAGAATTTGAAGGCTCCAAGGTGGCAATATATCAAGATCTCTCGAATCTCACACTGGCCAGGCAAAGAGCCTGTAGACCCCTCATGACATGGCTGCGAGAGAAGGGGATTAGATACCAATGGGGCTACCCATTCTCGTTGGAATTTGAAGCGGAGAGCGTGGAATACCCCCTATCTTCAGCAGAGGAAGACGAAAAGGCCATGGGCCATCTTACAGTGGATCCAGAGGATGAATTAGAGAACCCGTGGGAGCCACCCATAGGTGGGGAAGGGTTGAGATCTGCACCAGGCCCACAAAGGAGAAGGAGGGGGCAAACGGGAAGGAAGTACATGAGGCTCAATGGACCCTCGCCCCGCGAGCCACCCACAGTACAGGACAGCAGACCCGAGAGAGAACCTAGAGAACGAAATACATGAATGACGGAACGGGATTACAAGAGAACAGGCAAACACACACAAATAGTTAATGGACAGCCGGAGGGGGATTGAACACTCCGCTCCAAGGTGCCCCTCCATGAGAGGGAGGGTGTCTCCATCATGAATGAACGAAAGTTACAGTTGGTTTTGGTTAAAAAGTTGTTGGGGGATTGCATAAATATACCGGCTCTTTGGATAGAGACAGCGATGGCAAGGAATGTTTCTCCCATGTGGACAACGGTGATGAAAGAGTGAAGTCTTGCGTCAAGTCAATGATAGCCACGAACGATGGGGAGGGGTGAAATAGTGAAGGGTCTGCTGGTGGGTACGCTGAATGTGAAGGGGCTCAACTCCCCGATTAAGAGATTACTAGTCGCTAGAGAATTCTGCAAGGCACATCTCAATGTACTCTTCCTACAGGAAACACGCCTAATACACAGAGAGGAGCGGATGATACAAGGGGGAGGGATCGGCCAAATCCACTGGGCCTCGGGTTCTACAAAAAAGGTGGGAGTCAGCATAGTGCTACACAAACAATGCAAACTACGGGACTGCACAATAACCTGCCTTCTGGAGGAGAGATTACTGCTACTAAAGGGGACTCTGGAAGGTGCTAGAGTACTTTTAGCAGCGCTATACGCCCCCCAACCAGGGGCAAGCACAGTTCATACTGAAGGCACTTGATGTGATACAGGGACAGGAGACCGACCTCTACATAATAGCGGGGGATCTCAACTCCTGGCAGATGAAGCGAGAGACAGGAAGACCATGGGGACTGCAGTGCGGGGGACAGTGGGCTCTAAACCAGGACACGTGGGTCACTCACTAGCGGCCTGTGGCCTAATTGACGTCTGGAGAGAGCAGCACCCAAGGGAAGAGGGGTGCACATTTTATTCGGCCCCACACAACACATATACTAGGATTGACTACATCCTCAGGAATAGGGATCAGGGGACGAAAATGACCCATAGTGAAATTAAACCGGTGGGCTGGACTGACCACGACATGGTCCTCATGTCCTTGGATATTACCAGCCTTAACAGGCCGGACAATACCTGGCGATGTAACAAGACGCTTTGGAAAGACCCCCTCTTTTGCTAAACAACTGGGGGAAGCGAAACCTGAATACTTTGAACTGAATGATAACAGTGAATTGAATAAAGGAGTGGTCTGGGATCCAGGAAAGGCAACCTGGAGGGGACTACTCATCAGAGAGGGGCTGAGGCATAAGAGGGAGAGGAACTTTTGGGAAGAGAAGCTGAGGAGAGAAATATTGGAGGAGGAAGAGAGGATGCATGCGATGGAGGGGGAAACAGAGCAAGTCAGAGAGCAGATACTCTCCAAAAGAGCAGAATTGAGAGCACTGGAGATGGGGGAAACCATGTGGAAAACAAATTTACCAACTTGGAGATGGAACACCTAGAGAGCCCAATAACAATGTAAGAGGTGCAAGAAGCGATATATCGTCTCCCAAGTGGTAAAGCCCCGCGGGTAGATGGAAATACTATAGGATTCTACAAACATTTCTCGGCAATCCTGTCCCAACACATGGTACGGTTGTACAATCATATCTTAGAAACAGTGGAGGCCCCGGACACCTTCAGCAAAGCACTGATATCGGTGATCCCTAAAGAGGGAAGGGACCCCACCCAATGTGCATCCTACTGCCCTATCTCACTGCTGAATGTTGACGAGAAGATTTTCACACGCATCCTAGCAACGCGCTTTGAGGATAAGTTGCCACAAATAATACACCCAGATCAGATGGGGTTCATAGCGGGAAGACAGGGCCCAGATGCGGTTAGAAAGACCCTTGATCTCATGGAACATGTAGGAGGAAGTCAGGGAGACCACGCACTTTTAAGCCTAGATGCGGAAAAGGCATTTGACCGGGTGGAATGGGGGTTCCTGTTTGTAGTGTTAAAGAAAATAGGGGTGGGAGCCAGAATGTGTAGAGCCATCCAAGCCACCTACTCCGGTCCCAAGGCAAGGGTGGTGGTGAACGGGGCGAGATACAGAGAATTTAGGATAAGCAGGAGCACCAGACAGGGCTGCCCGTTGTCCCCACTCCTCTTTGCCCTTGTGATGGAGCCTCTGGGAGGGGAGATCCGGAAAGACGAGCAGATAAGGGGAATAAGGAGGAGACAAGGTTCATAATCTAAGCATGTATGCAGACTACATTATGGTATACCTCTCAGAAGTGACAGGGACAGTGGCAAGAGTACTCAAGGTAGTAGAAAAATATGGGCGCCTATCGGGTTTCAAGTTGAATGCAAACAAACAGCAGAGGAGCAAATACTGGAATGGGAAAGGTTGGGGATACAGGTGGAGGAAGGTGGTCTGAAGTATCTAGGAGTGAGGATCCCTCGAGAATTGGACAAACTATATGAGGAAAGCCACCCTCCGCCCCCTACTATATCGGCTCTTTGGGGAGCTAGACAACTGGTTGAAATCTAACCATCTCATGGCTAGGGCACCTAAATGCGCTCAAAATGGTCCTCCTTCCTAGACTATTTTACCTGTATCAGGCACTCCCAATAGGCCTGTCGGACACACACTTTGGGGAATTAAAGAGGAACATGATAAAATTCCTTTGGGAAGGGAAAAAGCACAGAGTAGTATACAGACTGCTGGTGCAACCCAAAGAAAAAGGAGGGGGGAGGCTCCCAGACATGCGCTCGTACTACAGGGCTGCCCAGTTTAGAGCTCTGATCCCCCACTTGAGGGGAGACAAACAGAAACAATGGGTGGCCATTGAGAACTACCTATTCGCCCAGTTACGCTAGGGGAATGGTTATGGGCACCGCAAGAGGCTTCCCAGAGAAAGGTACAGATGCACAGGATCCTGGGCCCATTCTGGTCCCTCTGGAGAGGCAAGAGAGAAATGGCGGGGGTAACGACCTGGCCCTCACCCTTGAGTCACATATGGGCACGCCCATCAGGGAACGGATCACCGGACATGAGAGATTCCAGGACTGGTTTGAGGGAGGTGTGGAGAGAGTGGGGTAGGTCCTGAAAAAATATGCGTTCATAGAGCTAAGTGAACTAGAAGACATATTGGGAGGGGGTAAGATTTCGGTATTTAAATACTTGCAGCTCAAAGGGGTGCTGATGTACGAAGACTGGAAGGAGGGCAACAAAGGGAACTGACACGCACGGAGAAGGTGTTGGACAAAAGGGACAAAAGGGCTTATCTCTGGATTGTACAAGGCTCTATTGGAAGCGCAGGCGGGGGACATAGAGGTATACAGGAGGAAATGGGAGAGGGACGTGAAGATGGAATGGGAGAGGGACATGAAGATGGAAATGGGGGATGATCAGTGGCAAAGGCTATGTGAGAATGCCCACAGCTCCCCAGTGGCCTGCCAATACAGACTGCATGGGCTAAAACATTTGTACAGATGGCAATGAGACCTGGCAAAACTATCATTGATGTACCCCGGAGTTGACCCTTACTGCTGGAGGAAATGTGAGCAAAGGGCTGGCTACTGGCATATGTGGTGGGCCTGTGACAGGGTGCAGAGATATTGGAAAGAGATCCTGAGCTGGATAAGGAACCTAGATGGGGTGGATAGAAGGTTGGACCCCCCCCCCCCTGGTGTTATTCGGGATAGAGGTGACAGAAGGAGAATGGGTTAAGCTCCTGAACCTGCCGCACTTCCTGCTATTGGCGACCAGGGCTTGCTTGGCAGGAGGTTGGAAGAGGGCAGAACTCCCCAGTGAAAAACAGAATGGAACAGCTCAATAGACCGATACATGGCCAAACTCCCTCAAGGCAAATGGAATGGGCTCCCTTCCTGGAAAGATACGACCCGAAGAGGCTCTGACCAGGAGAACACAGAGAGTCCCGTGAAATCCAGATGGAGAGATGAACTCGGAGGGGGAAAGTATACAGAAGGGGTGTGGAGGAAAGCAACACCATGGAGGGGAGAGGGGACAATGGGAGGTGAATAGACACCAGCGGGCCCCAAAGCAGACCCCGGCAGTGGAAAGATGGAGTAAAGCCAGCAGACAACGCAAATGAAATCTGAGTTAAAGAATCAAGGGGGGTAGATGGGGTGATTATGTTGTTGTTGTAAAAAAAAAAGAATTTACAAAAATTCTCACATGGTATGAAGTGTAATCAGTGAATCAATGTACATTAACCATGATGATACGTCAATAAAACTAATTTGAAAAAAAAGTAAAAACTCTGTGGGTAGTCTTAGATAAATAACTATCCATGAAAGCCCGTGTGAGCAGCCTGGTCTCCAGTGCAGCTTTTTATATAAAACTCCTTGTCCCGGTCAGGCCTTTTATTAGTCAAGCCAATGCGGAAACAATTGCCTGTGCGATTATAGGAGCAAAAATTGACTATTGTTGCAGCTTACTGGTTGGCCTTAACAAATCAGACATGAATAGACTCCAAGTAATTCCAAATGGAGCTGTCTGAGTCGTCTCAGGGCTCCGGTGCCGTGATCACGTCTCTGCTGCCAGAAGGGGCCTGCATTGACTGCCGGTGCAAGCTTGAATCCAATATCGGGTTATGCGTCAGTGGCACTATGCCTGACTACTTATGGCAATTTATTTAGGAAAGAACGCAAAGTCTGTTTTGTGCTGCTTCCTGGTACAAACCGGGTTTGGTTGTGTGTATCAAGGAGGTAATTACCTTACAGAGACTCACTGCTAGCACTGTCATGAGTATTTTCACGTCGTAGTTGAGCATGGCCAAGGGTGATACGAATCGCACCTGGTTTAGGGATGGGTAAAACAATAGTCTCCCTCATACCACCCGTGAGTATGCCTTTATAATAAGCTTCCTCTAAAATCTTGAGCAGCAGGGGAGCTAACGTAGAGCTATAAGCCTTATACAATTTTGGGGGGAGTCCATCACTCCCAGGCGTTTTACTGGGATAGAAAGATGCAATTGCATCGCAAACGTCTTCTACAGTGATGGGCTGGTCTAAAAGGGAACGTTGTGCCGCTGTAATCTTTGGGAGCGAAATTAGTGAGTGACTCAGTGACATAACTCTAGGGCACCTGTCTATCGTGACTGTATAACCGGGTGTAGTATGTGATGAAGATATCATTTATTGCGAGTTGCGGGCCCCACATTCATCATAGAGTAATGTAGTCGGGGGGTCTGGGGTGTTCTCGTTTGCAGAGCCACGCTAATAATCTCCCAGGCTTATCCCCCTCCATATGTGATCAGGAAGTTTGTGTGGTGTAGTTAAATTTGGAGAGCTTTTCCCATGCCTCAAGACAACGGTTCTGTGTCTCAGCTAGTTTTTCCTCAGCGGACCACAGGCCTATATGGCGGGGCTCTTGTGTCTGTATTTCATCTTCCATAGCTTATAGATCTTCCTGTAGTTTCTGGCATATGCTGCCAGCACTTGTTATCACCTCACCTCTGGTCACCACCTTCATGGTTTCCCAATCAGTGCCCTATTCCTTCACACTCCCAACATTATGTTCTAAAAAATCAGTCAGGGAGTCCTGGAGCACCTTCCTAAAGACAGTCAGTCAAGGCTCCTACCGGCATAAACCAAGTCGGAATGGGGCACCTAGGGCACGTGGCGTTCCACTCAATCACCAAAGGGGAGTGGTTGGATATCGAGCGGAACATATATTCTGCACTACATATTTCAGCCACCTGTCCCAACCCAGCGAAAAAATTATCAATTCTGGTATGCAGTTTATGGGGAGATGAATAATAGGAATGGCCTCAAGTACTTGGGTGTAATTCTCTCGAAACATCCACTAAGTCTAGGTCATGTAGTACTGCATTTAAAGCAGTAGTGGCAGGGGATGTACCCCTGTGGGAAGCGGAGGATCTAGCAAGTGCAGCGTCTCTGATGCAGTTAAAATCTCCACCCCACAGGAAGAAGCCCTTGCGCCTCGACATAACATAGCTACTTAATGCCCATACATGAGATGGGATATTATGGTTTGGAAAATATAAATTCACAATGCAAATTTCTCTGTGCTCAAGGTAGCTCTGCAAAATTACGTACCTCCCCTCCCTGTCCCTTTCTACTTCTAACAGTTGGAATAGTAGCAAACCATCTATCCACGTAAGCACCCCCCAGGCAATCTTAGAGTACGTGGCCCCATATCCTGTCCCACCCCAGCGATTCAAGATCGCCTCTTGTTCATCTACTAGTAGGTGGGTCTCTTGAATCACTGCTATGGTTATTCTTTACCGTTTCAAGTCGGATGTCACTCTGTTTCTGCAAAGTCAAGATCCCAACCCGTGTACATTCCAAGTTACTATTCTAACAGGGGCCATGGACACACAACAAGGGAATCTTCGCCTGCACAATTCCACCATCCTCACCCCAGGTCATCGTGACTATCTCGTAAAACAAAGTCACCAATAGCGTGGAGTCACCAGTGCTCTGGTTGACCATATACACAGCATGAATGCAAGCAAACCATAGGTGCTTACTCCCCGCCCCCCAACATTTCCAGTGACAACACCTAGAGAGCCATAATGCACAGAGTAAATGAAAAAGGAATAACAATAGTAACAAAACTATATAACGCTGCTCAGCAAAAACATATTGCTCAAGCATGCCTGTACTTCCAAGGCCATAGTCGGCCAATGAGTACCAGGTAGGGGAGACCAGCAACAGGTTGGCTCTCACTGTCAACTTAGAGCGGGCAAATAAGATCAGCAGTGGGTTACTGGGCCTTTTTCCTCCCACTGAACGAAAGGTAAACAGTTGAAGCGGCTTCAGTTATAATTATAGGGATAATGTGAAGGGCTTACAAACTGTGCAGTGCCCAGGTTCGACATATGTCACTGTTTCACCCCAAACCTTACTGTAACAGCAAGGCGATATCTAGGCATCTGATTTACAAAGGGCATAGTGGGAGCTGTTGTGATTAGGCATTCATTCAGGTGTCAGCACCATTCTTATTAGCCAGGTTGTTGTGTTCATCCACAGAGTAGCCGCCGCAGGACTCTCAAGGAAGTAAGCTTTGCTGTTGTAAAGGATCTTCAGCCTAGCAGGGTACATGAGCATGCATTTGAGGCCCAATTGTCTAAGTTTGTTTGTTTGTTTGTTTGTTTGTTTGTTTTATTTATATTGCGCACCAGACCCAGGGGTATTCAGGCGCGAAGGCAAAAGAGGGTTGTTCAGCTTAGGTTACAGGTTACAGATTAGAAATGGGGGTACAGCGGTGATTACATTGCTGTGGGTATGTATTGTCGGAGAGTCACAGGTCTATATACAGTGAGTTTAAAAATACAGGTATTATTACAGAACCAAAAAGGTATATACATTAAGTTACAATAGTGCAGCTATGGCATAAATAAGGCAGAACAAGTATACAAAATATGCGTAGGATCCTGGAAGTCAATAAGGTGAGAATTAGACATCATGATCTTTTAGCCATTGAATCAAATTGTATCTGAATTGCCGGTAGGGGAGATCTTCCCTTAGAGCAGGGGGAAGGGAGTTCCAAAATTGAGCTGCTTTGACAGCGAAGCTGCTCCTGCCAGATTTGGTAAGTTTGAATCTGGGTACTAGCAGAAGGTTGGAGTTAACTTTTCTTAAGGGGCGAGAGGCTGTTTGTCTGGTGAATCTATCTATGAGGTATTGCGGGGCTGCGTGGTTGAGACATTTGTGTGTCAGTGAAGCTGTTTTGAGGAGGATTTTGTCTTTAGTTGTGAGCCAGTTAGTAGATCTCCTGAGGTCTGATATATGGGTGCTCTTAGGGAAGTTTAGGGCGGCTCTCAGGGCATTGTTTTGGAGTGTTTGTATTTTGGCGGTGATGTATTTGTTACTGCCTATGTAGAGGGCGTTGCAATAATCTAGTTTTGATAGGATTAGTGCTCTTGCTAGAATGACACAGTTGTTAGCTGAGAGGAAAGGCTTGGCTGCTCTGATTAGCTTGCTAGCTTGTTAAAATTTGAAGACAGCCATTTTGTTGGCATTACGAATCGAGGTACGGTCAAGAGAAGAACTCCTTTCTTCCTACAGCAGAATAAATAGGTAAGTATTAGCCCATTTTACCCATCAGGAACTACCTCCTTCTTTAGAATAGAGAGCCTACCAGCCTCTTTTTCATTTACCCTTGTTTAGACACTTGTATCCTAGTGAATACAGATTGTGATCACTACCATTAAAGTCTGATATTGACTTCAACCAGTTCTCAATCTTGACTTAAAAGGAAAAAAGGGATAAGGAACATTTCTAAATTACTTGGACTCATTGTTTTGAATATAGAAAGTTGGTGCTTTCAACTCAGATGATCGAAAGGCTATTTCTTAATAAAGGCCCTTGGTTATACATCTTTTTGAAATAACTCGAATGCCTGCATTTAGTATTGGATAACTTGGACAACCAGATAATTACATATTTTAGGAACCATTATATCTAGCTTTTGAATTTGAACTTGGAGAACTGCTCTTTCTACCATGTAAACAAAATGCAGGAATAGAGATGGTGATGCTCCAAGCAGTGTTGTTGACACAGGTGACCATACGCTTAAAAACTTCTTATGCACAAACTACAAGGAAGAAGGTTTATGTACTTTGAACACATGTTATGTAATCTGAAAAATGAAGAAATCTTTTCATTTAAAAAAAAAAATTGTTTTGTATAACTTTTCAATAGAAACAATCGAATGGATTATCCTTGGAAAATAATAACTGAATGTTTTTTTTTTAAATTGGTCTCTAGATGTGATTATAATAGAGAAATATGCCCCTGAAGAAGAGATGTTATCTCGAAACGCGTGGGGCCTTGTTTTGAAAAATTAAACTACGAATGAAGAAATCAAAGACTTATAGTGATCATTGAAAAAAGCGAATGTGGATCTATTACAAAACATTTTTCTTGAAAGACTTGACTCATAAAACACAAGTTGTGTTAAGAAAATTCTACCTTGATTGTTTGGCTCTATTTTTGAGCTTGTGAAAGTGTGCAGGGGACGGGAGTACAGTCTACTTCAACCCTAGTTCGGCAGTTGTGACCCTCTCTGCCAATTTCCCGCCGTCCTGCCGAAGGAGCTGGAAATCAACCTTGACCTTGTTAATTCTGCTCTCAAGTGATGACCTCAGGGCAGCAATTGTGGCAAGAACCTGGTCTTCTTGGGGGTTCTGTACCCTCCTCAGTCTCTGCAGCCTCTCAGTGTTTACTTTGGCCAGCGAAGGAGTCCATGATCGATGGTTTGCCCTTATGTTTTGTAGGTGACATTTTGGAACACTGAGGCAGGGGCAAACCACCAAGCGTAATGTAACACTGCACAGTCAAAGTTTCTATGGGTAATGAAAGTTTGCGCAAGTAGGCCCTGGCCACATGCGCCGGGTTAGATCTCTTGCTCCCGCATCAGCGCAGAATCTGTTCCCAGCAAGCCTGGGAGATTATAATGCTGGGGGTGCCTAATCGATGTTGCCACTACCTCAGGGTTAGATCTCTTTAACATTGGGCGTAATCAGCACAGAAATACAGATGTACATGTAAGCACAGGGGAGGGATGAGGCTAGCGTGTGTCATCAAAGTTTACAGGGCCTGAGCGGGCCAGGCAGCAGTTCCCAGTAGTTTTTAGAGTGCACACACCAGGCTGAAAATGCGTACCAAGAAGCCACAAGGGCAGCGTGTGTCAAAGTGAGAGCGTGGCCAGAGGGGACCAAACCAATGGGGCAACCAGGTAGTGCCCATGGGTTCTCTTGAGCTATGTCCACTCCAGTGGATGTAATTCCACGAGGTGGGGGTAGCAAACTTCAAAGTCTGCAATTAGCTTGTATCGGTTCTGTTGGGTGTCGAATAGTTCTGCCCTGGTGCACGCAATGCAAGCAGAAACACTGTTTTGCGCACACGTGTAAGGGATGAGGCAGGAGCCAGGAAGGGCTGCCGCTCCGAGGGAGCTGTAAATGCTGCTCACGCCGTCCCACACAGTTCCATTGGGGAGAAGGCAATCTTGCCAGTCTGCTCACCTGATAGTGCAGCAGGCTGAGGTACAGCAACTATCCAGCTTCCTGGTCTGGGAGTTGTTCCAGCCAGATGTGCCCACCAAGCAAGGGAAAGCAGTGAGAGATAGTCACCCTCTAGGGAACAAACCGCAAAGCCGTGTAATGAGCGGCAGTGACCCGGAGGACTTTAAGATATCGCCGCAGCCGCCATCTTGGAAATCTCAGGTCTCAAGTTGCAGATCAAAGTTCTCTGTGATTCCAGGTCTGATTTGCATCAGACAAATACTGTTCCAGGAGGCGCCAAACTCCCCTGCAAGTAGGTGGAATAAACGGTTTTAGTCGCCTCTATGAGGATCGATGCAGGATCACAGTGGGAGCACCAGGCAGTTAAGTTCAAGCCATCAAAAATTCACAATAACCAGAAGGCTACCCAACGCGTCTTGGGGTTTGCAAACTATTACCATGACTTAATCGCCGACTTTGCCCAGATATCCTTGGATATAACCCAGGTGTTGCATGCAAC